>NC_073240.2:5589250-6210000 GCF_029281585.2 Gorilla gorilla gorilla
ACAGTTATGAAGTCACAATGCCCCCTTTGGCAGATCACAGACAAGGGTTTGTCACCACGGTGACCAGTGCAGAGTTAAGATGCAACAACGCCATCATAGGCAGATCACAGACAAGGGTCTGTCACCTGGATGACCAATGCAGAGTTATGATGTCACAATGACGCCTTAGGCAGTTGACAGTCAAGGGTCTGTCACCTGGGTGACCAGTGCAGATTTATGATGTCACAACGCACCCTTAGGCAGATCACAGAAAATGGTCTCTCACTTTGTTCTCCAATGCAGAGTTATGATGTCACAATGCCCCATTAGGCAGATCACAGACAAGGGTCTGTCACCTGCGTGACCAGTGCAGAGTTATGATGTCACAATGCCCCCTTAGGCGTATCACAGACATGGGTCTGTCACCTGGGTGACCCGTGCACACTTATGATGTCACAATGCCCCCTTAGGCAGATAAGAGAGAAGGGTCTGTCACCAGGATAACCAGGGCAGAGTTATGATATCACAATGCCCCCTTAGGCAGATCACAGACAAGGGCCTGTCACCTGGGTGCCAAGTGCAGAGTTATGATGTCACAATGCACCCTTAGGCAGATCACAGTCAAGGGTCTGTCACCACGATGACCAGTGCAGTGTAATGATGTCACAATGCCCCCTTAGTCAGATCACAGACAAGGGTCTGTCACCTGGGTGACCAGTGCAGAGTTATGATGTCACAATGCCCCCCTTAGGTAGATCACAGACAAGCGTCTCTCACCTGCCTGCCCAGTGCACACTTATGATGTCACAATGCCGCCTTAGGCAGATCACAGACAAGGGTCTGTCACCTGGGTGACCACTGCAGAGTTATGATGTCACAATGCCCCTTTAGGCAGAGCACAGAGTAGGTTCTGTCACCTGGGTGACCAGTGCAGAGCTATGATGTCACAATGCCCCTTTAGTCAGATCAAAGACAACGGTCTGTCACCTGTGTTACCCGTGCAGTGTTATGATGTTACAATGCCCACTTAAGCATATCAAAGACAATGGTCTGTAACCAGGGTGACCCGTTCAGAGTTATGATGTCACAATGCACCCTTAGGCAGATCACAGACAAGGGTCTGTCACCTGGGTGACCAGTGCAGAGTTATGATGTCACAATTCCGCCTTAGGCAGATAACGGACAAGGGTCTGTCACAAGGGTGAACAGTGCAGAGTTATGATGTCACAATGCCCCATTAGGCAGATCACAGAAAAGGGTCTGTCACCTGGGTGACCAGTGCAGACTGATGATGTCACAATAACCCCTTAGGCAGATCACAGACAAGGGTCTGTCTTCAGGGAGCCCAGTGTAGAGTTATGATCTCACTTTGCCCCCTTAGGCAGATCGCACACAAGGGTCTGTCACCTGGGTGACCACTGCAGAGTTATGATGTCACAATGCCCCTTTAGGCAGAGCACAGAGTAGGTTCTGTCACCTGGGTGACCAGTGCAGAGCTATGATGTCACAATGCCCCTTTAGTCAGATCAAAGGCAACGGTCTGTCACCTGGGTGACCAGCGCAGAGTTATGATTTCACAATGCCCACTTAAGCACAACAAAGTCAATGGTCTGTCACCAGGGTGACCCTTGCAGAGTTATGATTTCACAGTGCCCCTTTAGGCAGTTCACAGACAAGGGTCTGTCACCTGGGTCATCCGTGCAGTGTTATGATGTCACAATGCCCACTTAGGGAGAACACAGACAAGGGTGTGTCACCTGGGTGACCAGTGCACAGTTATGAAGTCACAATGCCCCCTTAGGCAGATCACAGACAAGGGTCTGTCACCACGATGACCAGTGCAGAGTTATGATGTCACAATGCCCCATTAGGCAGTCCACTGACAAGGGTCTGTCACCAGGGTGACCAGTGCAGATTTATGATGTCACAATGCCCCCTTAAGCAGATCACAAACAAGGGTGTTACACCTGGCTGACCAGTGCAGAGTTATGATGTCACAATGACCCTTAGGCATATCACAGACAAGGGTCTGTCACCTGAGAGACCAGTGCAGAGTTATGATGTCACAATGCCCCCTTATGCAGATCACAGACTTGGGTCTGTCACCAGGGAGCCCAGTGTAGAGTTATGATGTCACATTGCCCCTTTAGGCAGATCGCACACAACGGTCTGTCACTTGGGTGACCAGTGCAGAGTTATGATGTCACAATGCCCACTTAAGCACATCAAAGTCTATTGTCTGTCACCAGAGTGACCCTTGCGAAGTTATGATTTCACAATGCCCCTTTAGGCTGTTCACAGACAACGGTCTGTCACTTGGGTGACCCGTGCAGAGTTATGATGTCACCATGCCCACTTAGGGAGATCACAGACAAGGGTGTGTCACCTGGGTGAACAGTGTGGGGTTATGATGTCACAATGTCCCCTTAGGCAGATGACAAACAAGGGTCTGTCACCACGGTGATCTGTGCAGAGTTATGAGGTTACAATGCCCCCTTAGGCAGTTTACTGACAAGGGTCTGTCACCTGGGTGACCAGTGCAGATTTATGATGTCAAAATGCCCCCTTAGGCAGTTCACAGGCAAGGGTCTGTCACCTGGGAGACCAGTGCAGAGTTATAATATCACAATGCACCCTTAGACACATCACTGACAGGGGTCTGTCACCTGGATGACCAGTGCAGAGTTATGATGTCACTATGACCCCTTAGGCAGATCACAGACAAGGGTCTGTCATCTGGGTGACCAGTGCAGGTTTATGATGTCCCAGTGCCCCCTTAGGCAGATCACAGTAAAGGGCTTGTCACCTGGGTGCCCAGTGCAGACTTATGATGTCACAATGCCCGCTTAGGCAGATCACAGACAGGGGTATGTCACCTGGGTGCCCTGTGAAGTGTTATGATGTCAGAATGCCCCCTTAGGCAGATCAATGACAAGGGTATATCACGTGGGTGACCAGTGCAGGGTTATGACGTCACAATGCCCCCTTAGGCAGTTCACAGACAATGGTCTGTCACCTTCGTGACCCGTGCAGAGTTATGATGTTACAATGCCCCTTTAGGCAGATCACAGACAAGGGTATGACACATGGTTAACCCGTGCAGAGTTATGATGTCACAATGCCCCCTTAGGCCGATCACAGAAAAGGGTCCGTCACCTGGGTTACCAGTGCACAGTTATGATGTCAAAATGCTCCCTTAGGCAGATCACAGACAAGGGTCTGTCACCACTGTGACCAGTGCAGTGTTAAGATGCAACAGCGCCCCCATAGACAGATCACAGACAAGGGTCTGTCACCTGGGTGAGCAACGCAGGCTTATGTTGTCACAATGCCCCCTAAGGCAGATCACAGACAAGGGTCTTTCAAATTGGTGACCAGTGGAGAGTTATGATATCACAATGCCCCCTTAGGCAGATCACAGACAAGGGTTTGTCACCTGGGTGACCAGTGCAGAGTTATGATGTCTCAATAGCCCCTTAGGCAGATCACATTCAAGGGCCAGTCACATGGGTGAAACGTGTAGTGTTTTGATGTCACAATGCCCCCTTAGGCAGATCACACACAAGGGTCTGCCACCTGGTTGCCTCGTGCATAGTTATGATGTCACAATGCCCCCTTGGGCAGATCACAGACAAGAGTCTGTCACCTGGGTGACCAGTGCAGAGTTCTGATGTCACAATGCCCCCTTGGGCAGATCACAGACAAGAGTCTGTCACCTGGGTGACCAGTGCAGAATTCTGATGTCACAATGCCCCCTTAGGCAGTACACAGACAACCGTCTGTCACCTGGGTGACCAGTGCAGAGTTATGATGTCACAATGCCCCCATAGGCAGATCACAGAGAAGGGTGTGTCACCTGCGTGACTACTGCAGAGTTGTGATGTCACAATGCCACCTAAGGCAGATCACAGTCAGGGGTATGTCACCTGTGTTTCCAGTGCACAGTTATGATGTCACAATGACCCCTTAGGCAGATCACAGTCAAGGGTACGTCACCTGGGTTACCACTGCACAGTTATGATGTCACAATGCCCTCTGAGGCAGATCACAGACAAGGGCATGTCACCTGGGTGCACAGTGAAAGGATATAATGTCACAATGCCCCTTATGCACATCACAGACAAGGGCCTGTCACCCGGGTGCCCAGTGCAGAGTTATGATGTCACAATGCCGCGTTACGCAGATCACAGACAAGGGCCTTTAACCTGAGTGACCAGTGCAGAGTTATGATGTCACAATGCCCCCTTAGGCATATCAAAGTCAAGGGTCTGTCACCTTGGTTTCCAGAGCATAGTTATGCTGTCACAATGCCCCCTTAGGCAGATCACTGACAACGGTCTGTCACCTGGGTGACCAGTGCAGAGTTATGATATCACAACGCCCCCTTAGGCAGATCACAGACATGGGTCTGTCTCCTGGGTGCCCACTGCAGAGTTATGATGGCACAATGCCCCATTAGGCAGATCACAGACAAGGGCCAGTCACCTGGGTGACAAGTGCAGAGTTATGATGTCACAATGCCCCCTTAGGCAGATCGAAGACAAGGGTCTGTTACCTGGGTTTTCGGTGCAGAGTTTTGATGTCACTATGCCCCTTAGGCAGATCACAGACAAGGGCCTGTCCCCTGGGTGACCAGCGCAGAGGTATGATGTCACAATGCCCCCTTAGGCAGATCACAGACAGGGGTCTGTCACCTGTGTGAAAAGTGCAGAGTTATGATGTCACAATACACACTTACGCAGAGCAGAGACAAGGGTCAGTCACCTGGGTGAGCAGTGCAGAGTTATGAAGTCACAATGCCCCCTTAGGCAGATCACAGACAAGGGCCTGTCACCTGGGTGACCAGTGTAGAGATATGATGTCACAATGCCCGGTTAGGCAGATCACAGACAGGGGTCTGTCACCTGGGGGACGAGAGCAGAGTTATGATGTCACAATGCCCCTTAGGCAGATCACAGACAACGGTCTGTCACCTGCATGACCTGTGCAGAGTTATGAGGTCACAATACCCCCTTAGGCAGATCACAGACAGGGGTCTGTCACCTGGGTGACCAGTGTAGAGATATGATGTCACAATGCCCGGTTAGGCAAATCACAGGCAGGGGCTTGTCACCTGGGTGACGAGTGCAGAGTTATGATGTCACAATGCCCCTTAGGCAGTTCACAGACAAGGGTCTGTCACCTGGGTGACCAGGGTAGAGTTATGATGTCACAATGCCCCCTTAGGCAGATCACCGGCGAGGGTCTGTCACCTGGGTGACCAGTGCAGAGTTATGATGTCACAATGTCCCCTTAGGTAGATCACACACAAGGGTCTGTCACCAGGGTGACCAGTGCAGAGTTATGATGTCACAATGAACCCTTAGGCAGATCACAGACAAGGGTCGGCCACCTGGAGTAGCAGTGTGGATTGATGATGTCACAATGCCCCCTTCGGGAGATCACAGAGAAGGGTGTGACACCTAGGTGACCATTGCAGAGTTATGATGTCACAATGCCCCCGTAGGCAGATCACAGACAAGGGCATGTCACCTAGGTGACCAGTGCTGAGTTATGATCTCACAATGCGCCCTTGGACTGATCACAGACAAGGGCCTGTCACCTGGGTGACCAGTGCAGAGCTATGATGCTACAATGCGCCCTTAGGCAGATCACAGACAAGAGCCTGTCACCTGGGTTTCCAGTGCAGAGATATGATGTCACAATGCACCCTTAGGAAGATCAAATTCAAGGGCCTGACATCTGGGTGCCCAGTGCAGAGTTACAATGTCACAATGCCTCCTTAGGCAGATCACAGACAAGGGCCTGTCACATGGGTGACCAGGGCAGAGTTGTGATGTCACAGTGCCCCCTTAGGCAGATCACAGACAAGGGAATGTCACCTGGACGCCCAGTGCAGAGATATGATGTCACAATGCCCCCTTAGGCAGATCCCAGACAATGGCCTGTCACCTGGGTGTCCAGTGCAGAGTTATGATGTCACAATGCGCCCTTAGGCAGATCACAGACAAGGGCCTGTCACCAGGTTGCCCAGTGCAGAGTTATGATGTCACTATGCCTCCTTAGGCAGATCGGAGACAAGGGACTGTCACCTGGGTGACCAGTGTAGAATTATCATGTCAAAATGCCCCTTAGATCACAGACAAGGGCCTGTCAACTGGGTGTCCAGTACAGAGTTATGATGTCACAATGCCCCCTTAGGCAGATCAAAGACAAGGTTCTGTCACCTGGGTGACCAGTGCCGAGTTATGATGTCACACTGCCCCTTAAGACAGATCACAGACAAGAGCCTGTCACCTGTGGGCCCAGTGCAGAGATATGATGTCACAATGCCCCCTTAGTCAGGTCAAAGTCCAGGGCATGCCACCTGGCTGCCCTGTGCAGAGTTACCATGTCACAAGGCCCCCTTAAGCAGATCACAGATAAGGGCCTGTCACCTGGGTGACCAGCATACAGTTTTGATGTCACAATACCCCTTAGGCAGATCACAGACAAGGGCCTGTCAACAGGGTGCCCAGTGCAGAGTTATGATGTCACAATGTGCCCTTAGGCAGATCACAGACAAGGGCCTGTCACCAGGGTGACCAGTGTAGAGTTTGATATCACAATGCCCCGTTAGGCAGATCACAGACAGGGGTCTTTCACCTGGGTGACCAGTGCAGAGTTACGAAGTCACAATGATCCCTTAAGTACATCACAGACAAGGGTCTGTCACCAGGGTGACCATTGCACAGTTATGATGTCACAATGCCCCCTTAGGCAAATCACAGACAAGGGTCTGTCACCTGGGTTACCAGTGCATATTTATGATGTCACAATGCCCCCTTAGGGTGATCACAGACAGGGGTCTTTCACCTGGGTGTCCAGTGCAGAGTTATGATGTCACAATGCCCCCTAAGGCAGATCAAAAACAAGGGCCTGTCACCGGGGTGCCCAGGGCAGTGTTATGATGTCACAATGCCCCCTTACGCAGATCACAGACAAGTGCCTATCAACTTGGCTCCCAGGGCAGAGTTATGATGTTACAATGGCCCCTTAAGCAGATCAAAGACAAGGGTCTCTCACTTTGGTTACCAGTGCAGAGTTATGATGTTACAATGCCCCCTTGGGCAGATCACAGACAAGGTTCTGTCACCTGGGTGCCCAGTGAAGAGTTATGATGTCACAATGAACCCATAGGCAGATCACAGACAAGGGCCTATCACCTGGGTGTCCAGTGTAGAGTTATGATCTCCTAATGCCCCATTAGGCAGACCACAGAAAAGGGCCAGTCACCTGGGTGCCCAGTGCAGAAATATGTTGTCACAATGCCCCCTTATGCGGATCAAAGACAAGGGCCTGTCACCTCGGTGCCCGGTGCAGATTAATGATGTCACAATGCCCCCTTAAGCAGATCACAGACAAGGGCCTGTCACCTGGGTGACCAGTGCAGAGTTATGATGTCACAATGCCCCCTTAGGCAGATCACAGTCAAGGGAGAGTCACCAGGGTGACCAGTGCAAAGTTATGAGGTCACAATGCCTCCTTAGGCAGATCACAGACAAGGGCCTGTCTCCTGGGTGACCAGTGCAGAGTTATGATGTCGCAATGCCCCTTAGGCAGATCACAGACAACTTCCTATCACCTGGGTGACAAGTGTAGAGTTATGATGTCTCAATGCCCCCTTAGGCAAATCACAGACAAGGGCCTGTCACTTGGGTGACCAGTGAAGAGTTATGTTGTCACAATGCCCCCTTAGGCAGATCACAGACAAGGGTCTCTCACCTGGGTTACCAGTGCAGGGTTATGATGTTGCAAAGTCCCCTTAGGCAGATCACAGACATGTGTCTGTCACCAGGGTGACCAGTGCAGAGTTATGATGTCACAACGCCCCCTTAGGCAGATCACAGACCAGGGTCTGTCACCTGGGTGCCCAGTGCAGATTTATGATGTCACAATTCCCTCTTAGGGAGATCACTGACAAGGGTCTCTCACCTAGGTGTCCAGTGCAGAGTTATGATGTCACAATGCCCCCTTCGGCAGATCATAGCCAAGAGTCTGCCACTTGGTTGCCCATTGCAGAGATATGATGTCACAATGCCCCCTTAGGCAGATCAAAGACAAGTGCCTATCACCTTGGCACCCAGTGCAATGTTAGGATGTCACAACGAACCCTTAGGCTGATCACAGAGAAGGGACTGTCACCTTGGTGCCCAGTGCAGAGTTATGATGTCACAATGTGCCCTTAAGCAGATCACAGACAAGGGTCTGTCACCTGGGTGCCCGGTGCAGGGTTATGATGTCACAATGTCCCCTTAGGCAGATCACAGACAAGGGCCTGTCACCTGAGTGACCGGTGCAGAGTTATGATGTCACAATGCCCCCTTAGGCAGATCACAGACAAGGGCCTGTCACCTGGGTGCCCAGTGCAGAGATACGATGTCAGAATGCCCCCTTAGCCAGATCACAGAGAAGGGTCTTACACCTGTGTGACCAGTGCAGAGTTATGATGTCACAATGACCCCTTAGGCAGATCACAGACAAGGGTCTGTCACCTGGGTTACCAGTGCAGATTTATGATGTCACAATGAGCCCTTAGGGTGATCACAGACAGGGGTCTTTCACCTGGGTGTCCATTGCAGAGTTATGATGTCACAATGCCCCCTTAGGCAGATCAAAAACAAGGGCCTGTCACCTGGGTGCCCAGGGCAGAGTTATGATGTCACAATGCCCCCTTACGCAGATCACAGACAAGTGCCTGTCAACTTGGCTCCCAGGGCAGAGTTATGATGTCACAATGACCCCTTAAGCAGATCAAAGACAAGGGTCTCTCAACTTGGTGACCAGTGCAGAGTTATGATGTTACAATGCCCCCCCCCCTTGGGCAGATCACAGACAAGGTTCTGTCACCTGGGTGCCCAGTGAAGTGTTATGATGTCACGATGACCCCATAGGCAGATCACAGACAAGGGCCTATCACCTGGGTAACCAGTGCAGAGTTATAATGTCACAATGCCCCTTTAGGCAGACCACAGACAAGGGCCTGTCACCTGGGTACCCAGTGCAGAGATATGTTGTCACAATGCCACCTTAGGCAGATCAAAGAAAAGGGCCTGTCACCTCGGTGCCCAGTGTAGATTTATGATGTCACAATGCCCCCTTAAGCAGATCACAATCAAGGGAGAGTCACCTGGGTGACCAGTGCAGAGTTATGATGTCACAATGCCCCCTTAGGCAGATCACAGACAAGGGTCTCTCACCTGGGTTACCAGTGCAGGGTTATGATGTCGCATTGTCCCTTAGGCAGATCACAGACATGTGTCTGTTACCAGGGTGACCAGTGCAGAGTTATGATGTTACAATGCCCCCTTCGGCAGATCAAAGCCAAGGGCCTACCACCTGGATGCCCAGTGCAGAGATATGATGTCACAATGCCCCCTTAGGCAGATCAAAGACAAGTGCCTATCACCTTGGCACCCAGTGCAAAGTTAGGATGTCACAATGCCCCCTTAGGCAGATCACAGAAAAGGGACTGTCACCTTGGTGCCCAGTGCAGAGTTATGATGTCAGAATGCCCCCTTAGGCAGATCTGAGACAAGGGCCTGTCACCTGGGTGCCCAGTGCAGAGTTATGATGTCACAATGCCACCTTAGGCAGATCACAGACAAGGGCCTGTCACCTGGGTGACCAATGCAGAGTTATGATGTCACAATGCCCCCTTAGGAAGATCACAGACAAGGGTCTTTCACCTGGGTGACCAGTGCAGAGTTATGATGTCACAATGTCCCCTTAGGCAGATCACGGTAAAGGGTCTGTCACCAGGGCGACCAGTGCAGATTTATTATGACACATTCCCCCTTAGGAAGATCACAGACAAGGGTCTGTCCCCAGGGTTCCAGTGAGTATTTATGATGTCACAATGTCCCCTTAGCGAGATCACAGACAATGGTCTGTCACCTTGGTGTCCAGTGCAGATTTATGATGTCACTATACCCCCTTAGGCAGATCAAAGACAAGGGCCTGTCACCTGGGTGTCCAGTGCAGAGTTATGGTGTCACAATGCCCGCTTAGGCAGATCAAAGACAAGGGCCTGACACCTTGGTGCCCAGTGCAGAGTTATGATGTCACAATGTCCCCTTAAGCAGATCAAAGACAACGGTCTGTCACCTGGGTGACCAGTGCAAAATTATGATGTTACAATGCCCCGTTAGGCAGATCACAGACAAGGGTCTCTCACCTGGGTGACCTGTGCAGAGTTATTATGTCAAAATGCCCCATTAGGCAGATCACAAGCAAGGGCCTGTCACCTGGGTGACCAGTGCCGAGTTATCATGTCAAAATGCCCCCTTAGGCTGATCACAGACAACTTACTGTCACCTGGGTTACCAGTGCAGAGTTATGATGTCACAATACCCCCTTAGGCAGACTACAGCCAATTTTCTTTCAGCTGTGTGACCAGTTCGGAGTTATGATGTCACAAAGACCCCTTAGGCAGATAAAAGACAAGGGTCTCTCACCAGGGTGACCAGTGCAGAGTTATGATGTCACAATGCCCCCTTCGGCAGATCACGGACAAGGGACTGTTACCTGGGTTACCAGTGCAGATTTATGATGTCACAATGCCCCCTTAGGGAGATCACAGACAAGGTTCTGTCACCTGGGTGACCAGCGCAGTGTTATTACGTCACAATGACCCCTTAGGCACATCACAGACAAGGGTCTGTCACCTGAGTGACCAGTGCAGAGTTACGATGTCACAATGCACCCTTAAGCAGATCACAGACAACGGCCTGTCACCTAGGTGACCAGTGCAGAGTTATGATGTCACAATGCCCCCTTGGGCAGATCACAGACAAGGGCCTGTCACCTGGGTGTCCAGTGTAGGGTTATGATCTCACAATGCCCCATTAGGCAGACCACAGAAAAGGGCCGGTCACCTGGGTGCCCAGTGCAGAAATATGTTGTCACAATGCCCCCTTATGCGGATCAAAGACAAGGGCCTGTCACCTCGGTGCCCGGTGCAGATTAATGATGTCACAATGCCCCCTTAAGCAGATCACAGACAAGGGCCTGTCTCCTGGGTGACCAGTGCAGAGTTATGATGTCGCAATGCCCCTTAGGCAGATCACAGACAACTTCCTATCACCTGGGTGACGAGTGTAGAGTTATGATGTCTCAATGCCCCCTTAGGCAAATCACAGACAAGGGCCTGTCACTTGGGTGACCAGTGAGGAGTTATGTTGTCACAATGCCCCCTTAGGCAGATCACAGACAAGGGTCTCTCACCTGGGTTACCAGTGCAGGGTTATGATGTTGCAAAGTCCCCTTAGGCAGATCACAGACATGTGTCTGTCACCAGGGTGACCAGTGCAGAGTTATGATGTCACAACGCCCCCTGAGGCAGATCACAGACAAGGGTCTGTCACCTGGGTGCCCAGTGCACATTTATGATGTCACAATTCCCTCTTAGGGAGATCACTCACAAGGGTCTCTCACCTAGGTGTCCAGTGCAGAGTTATGATGTCACAATGCCCCCTTCGGCAGATCAAAGCCAAGAGTCTGCCACCTGGTTGCCCATTGCAGAGATATGATGTCACAATGCCCCCTTAGGCAGATCAAAGACAAGTGCCTATCACCTTGGCACCCAGTGCATTGTTAGGATGTCACAACGAACCCTTAGGCTGATCACAGAGAAGGGACTGTCACCTTGGTGCCCAGTGCAGAGTTATGATGTCACAATGCCCCCTTAGGCAGATCCCAGACAATGGCCTGTCACCTGGGTGTCCAGTGCAGAGTTATGATGTCACAATGCGCCCTTAGGCAGATCACAGACAAGGGCCTGTCACCAGGTTGCCCAGTGCAGAGTTATGATGTCACTATGCCTCCTTAGGCAGATCAGAGACAAGGGACTGTCACCTGGGTGACCAGTGTAGAATTATCATGTCAAAATGTCCCTTTGATCACAGACAAGGGCCTGTCAACTGGGTGTCCAGTACAGAGTTATGATGTCACAATTCCCCCTTAGGCAGATCAAAGACAAGGTTCTGTCACCTGGGTGACCAGTGCCGAGTTATGATGTCACAATGCCCCTTAAGACAGATCACAGACAAGAGCCTGTCACCTGTGTGCCCAGTGCAGAGATATGATGTCACAATGCCCCCTTAGTCAGGTCAAAGTCAAGGGCATGCCACCTGGCTGCCCTGTGCAGAGTTACCATGTCACAATGCCCCCTTAAGCAGATCACAGATAAGGGCCTGTCACCTGGGTGACCAGCATACAGTTTTGATGTCACAATACCCCCTTAGGCAGATCACAGACAAGGGCCTGTCAACAGGGTGCCCAGTGCAGAGTTATGATGTCACAATGTGCCCTTAGGCAGATCACAGACAAGGGCCTGTCACCAGGGTGACCAGTGTAGAGTTTGATATCACAATGCCCCGTTAGGCAGATCACAGACAGGGGTCTTTCACCTGGGTGACCAGTGCAGAGTTACGAAGTCACAATGATCCCTTAGGTACATCACAGACAAGGGTCTGTCACCAGGGTGACCATTGCACAGTTATGATGTCACAATGCCCCCTTAGGCAAATCACAGACAAGGGTCTGTCACCTGGGTGTCCAGTGCATATTTATGATGTCACAATGCCCCCTTAGGGTGATCACAGACAGGGGTCTTTCACCTGGGTGTCCAGTGCAGAGTTATGACGTCACAATGCCCCCTTAGGCAGATCAAAAACAAGGGCCTGTCACCTGGGTGCCCAGGGCAGTGTTATGATGTCACAATGCCCCCTTACGCAGATCACAGACAAGTGCCTATCAACTTGGCTCCCAGGGCAGAGTTATGATGTTACAATGTCCCCTTAAGCAGATCAAAGACAAGGGTCTCTCACTTTGGTGACCAGTGCAGAGTTACGATGTTACAATGCCCCCTTGGACAGATCACAGACAAGGTTCTGTCACCTGGGTGCCCAGTGAAGAGTTATGATGTCACAATGAACCCATAGGCAGATCACAGACAAGGGCCTATCACCTGGGTGTCCAGTGTAGAGTTATGATCTCACAATGCCCCATTAGGCAGACCACAGAAAAGGGCCGGTCACCTGGGTGCACAGTGCAGAAATATGTTGTCACAATGCCCCCTTATGCGGATCAAAGACAAGGGCCTGTCACCTCGGTGCCCGGTGCAGATTAATGATGTCACAATGCCCCCTTAAGCAGATCACAGACAAGGGCCTGTCACCTGGGTGACCAGTGCAGAGTTATGATGTCACAATGCCCCCTTAGGCAGATCACAGTCAAGGGAGAGTCACCTGGGTGACCAGTGCAGAATTATGAGGTCACAATGCCTCCTTAGGCAGATCACAGACAAGGGCCTGTCTCCTGGGTGACCAGTGCAGAGTTATGATGTCGCAATGCCCCTTAGGCAGATCACAGACAACTTCCTATCACCTGGGTGACGAGTATACAGTTATGATGTCTAAATGCCCCCTTAGGCAAATCACAGACAAGGGCCTGTCACTTGGGTGACCAGTGAAGAGTTATGTTGTCACAATGCCCCCTTAGGCAGATCACAGACAAGGGTCTCTCACCTGGGTTACCAGTGCAGGGTTATGATGTTGCAAAGTCCCCTTAGGCAGATCACAGACATGTTTCTGTCACCAGGGTGACCAGTGCAGAGTTATGATGTCACAACGCCCCCTTAGGCAGATCACAGACAAGGGTCTGTCACCTGGGTGCCCAGTGCAGATTTATGATGTCACAATGCCCCCTTAGGGAGATCACAGACAAGGTTCTGTCACCTGGGTGACCAGCGCAGCGTTATTACGTCACAATGACCCCTTAGGCACATCACAGACAAGGGTCTGTCACCTGAGTGACCAGTGCAGAGTTACGATGTCACAATGCACCCTTAAGCAGATCACAGACAACGGCCTGTCACCTAGGTGACCAGTGCAGAGTTATGATGTCACAATGCCCCCTTGGGCAGATCTCAGACAAGGGCCTGTCACCTGGGTGCCCAGTGCAGAAATGTCATGTCACAATGCCTCCTTAGGCACATCAAAGACAAGAGCCTGTCAACTGGGTGCCCAGTGCAGAGTTACGATGTCACAATGCCCCCTTAAGCAGATCACAGACAAGGGCCTGTCACCTGGCTGACCAATGTTGAGTTATGATATCAAAATTCCCCTTTACGCAGATCACAGATAAGGGCCTGTCACCTGGGTGACCAGTGCAAAATTATGATGTCACAATGCCCCGTTAGGCAGATCATAGACAAGGGTCTCTCACCTGGGAGACCAGTGCAGAGTTATGATGTCACAATGCCCCCTTAGGCAGATGACAGACAAGGCCCTGTCACCTGGGTGACCAGTGCAGAGTTATGATGTCACAATGCCCCCTTAGGCAGATGACAGACAAAGGTCTTTCACCTGGGTGACCAGTGCAGAGTTATGATGTCACAATATCCCCTTAGGCAGATCACGGTAAAGGGTCTTTCACCTGGGCGACCAGAGCAGAATTATTATGACACAATGCCCCCTTAGGCAGATCACAGACAAGTGTCTGTCACCTGGGATCCGGTGAAGATTTATGATGTCACAATGTCCCCTTAGAGAGATCACAGACAAGGGTCTGTCACCTGGGTGTCCAGTGAAGATTTATGATGTCACAATGCCCCCTTAGGCAGATCAAAGACAAGGGCCTGTTACCTGGGTGCCCAGTGCAGAGAAATGATGTCACAATGCCCCTTTGGCAGATCAAAGAAAAGGGCCTGACACCTTGGTGCCCAGTGCAGAGTTGTGATGTCACAATGCCCCCTTACGCAGATCACAGACAAGTGCCTAACAACTTGGCTCCCAGGGCAGAGTTATGATGTTACAATGACCCCTTAAGCAGATCAAAGACAAGGGTCTCTCACTTTGGTGACCAGTGCAGAGTTATGATGTTACAATGCCCCCTTGGACAGATCACAGACAAGGTTCTGTCACCTGGGTGCCCAGTGAAGAGTTATGATGTCACAATGAACCCATAGGCAGATCACAGACAAGGGCCTATCACCTGGGTGTCCAGTGTAGAGTTATGATCTCACAATGCCCCATTAGGCAGACCACAGAAAAGGGCCGGTCACCTGGGTGCACAGTGCAGAAATATGTTGTCACAATGCCCCCTTATGCAGATCAAAGACAAGGGCCTGTCACCTCGGTGCCCGGTGCAGATTAATGATGTCACAATGCCCCCTTAAGCAGATCACAGACAAGGGCCTGTCACCTGGGTGACCAGTGCAGAGTTATGATGTCACAATGCCCCCTTAGGCAGATCACAGTCAAGGGAGAGTCACCTGGGTGACCAGTGCAGAATTATGAGGTCACAATGCCTCCTTAGGCAGATCACAGAAAAGGGCCTGTCTCCTGGGTGACCAGTGCAGAGTTATGATGTCACAATGCCCCTTAGGCAGATCACAGACAAGTTCCTATCACCTGGGTGACGAGTGTAGAGTTATGATGTCTCAATGCCCCCTTAGGCAAATCACAGACAAGGGCCTGTCACCTGGGTTTCCAGTGCAGAGATATGATGTCACAATGCCCCCTTAGGCAGGTCACAGACAAGGGTCTCTCACCTGGGTTACCAGTGCAGGGTTATGATGTTGCAAAGTCCCCTTAGGCAGATCACAGACATGTGTCTGTCACCAGGGTGACCATTGCAGAGTTATGATGTCACAACGCCCCCTAAGGCAGATCACAGACAAGGGTCTGTCACCTGGGTGCCCAGTGCAGATTTATGATGTCACAATTCCCTCTTAGGGAGATCACTGACAAGGGTCTCTCACCTAGGTGTCCAGTGCAGAGTTATCATGTCACAATGCCCCCTTCGGCAGATCAAAGCCAATGGCCTGCCACCTGGTTGCCCATTGCAGAGATATGATGTCACAATGCCCCCTTAGGCAGATCAAAGACAAGTGCCTATCACCTTGGCACCCAGTGCAATGTTAGGATGTCACAATGAACCCTTAGGCTGATCACAGAGAAGGGACTGTCACCTTGGTGCCCAGTGCAGAGTTATGATGTCACAATGTGCCCTTAAGCAGATCACAGACAAGGGTCTGTCACCTGGGTGCCCGGTGCAGGGTTATGATGTCATAATGCCCCCTTACGCAGATCACAGACAAGGGCCTGTCACCTGGGTGCCCAGTGCAGAGATATGATGTCAGAATGCCCCCTTAGCCAGATCACAGAGAAGGGTCTTACACCTGTGTGACCAGTGCAGAGTTATGATGTCACAATGACCCCTTAGGCAGATCACAGACAAGGGTCTGTCACCTGGGTTACCAGTGCAGATTTATGATGTCACAATGTCCCCTTAGGGTGATCACAGACAGGGGTCTTTCACCTGGGTGTCTAGTGCAGAGTTATGATGTCACAATGCCCCCTTAGGCAGATCAAAAACAAGGGCCTGTCACCTGGGTGCCCAGGGCAGAGTTATGATGTCACAATGCCCCCTTACGCAGATCACAGACAAGTGCCTGTCAACTTGGCTCCGAGGGCAGAGTTATGATGTCACAATGACCCCTTAAGCAGATCAAAGACAAGGGTCTCTCAACTTGGTGACCAGTGCAGAGTTATGATGTTACAATGCCCCCTTGGGCAGATCACAGACAAGGTTCTGTCACCTGGGTGCCCAGTGAAGTGTTATGATGTCACGATGACCCCATAGGCAGATCACAGACAAGGGCCTATCACCTGGGTGACCAGTGCAGAGTTATAATGTCACAATGCCCCTTTAGGCAGACCACAGACAAGGGCCTGTCACCTGGGTACCCAGTGCAGTGAAATGTTGTCACGATGCCACCTTAGGCAGATCAAAGAAAAGGGCCTGTCACCTCGGTGCCCAGTGTAGATTTATGATGTCACAATGCCCCCTTAAGCCGATCACAATCAAGGGAGAGTCACCTGGGTGACCAGTGCAGAGTTATGATGTCACAATGCCCCCTTAGGCAGATCACAGACAAGGGTCTCTCACCTGGGTTACCAGTGCAGGGTTATGATGTCGCATTGTCCCTTAGGCAGATCACAGACATGTGTCAGTCACCAGGGTGACCAGTGCAGAGTTATGATGTCACAATGCCCCCTTCGGCAGATCAAAGCCAAGGGCCTACCACCTGGATGCCCAGTGCAGAGATATGATGTCACAATGCGCCCTTAGGCAGATCAAAGACAAGTGCCTATCACCTTGGCACCCAGTGCAAAGTTAGGATGTCACAATGCCCCCTTAGGCAGATCAAACACAAGGGACTGTCACCTTGGTGCCCAGTGCAGAGTTATGATGTCAGAATGCCCCCTTAGGCAGATCTGAGACAAGGGCCTGTTACCTGGGTGCCCAGTGCAGAGTTATGATGTCACAATGCCCCCTTAGGAAGATCACAGACAAGGGTCTTTCACCTGGGTGACCAGTGCAGAGTTATGATGTCACAATGTCCCCTTAGGCAGATCACGGTAAAGGGTCTGTCACCAGGGCGACCAGTGCAGATTTATTATGACACATTCCCCCTTAGGAAGATCACAGACAAGGGTCTGTCCCCTGGGTTCCAGTGAAGATTTATGATGTCACAATGTCCCCTTAGCGAGATCACAGACAATGGTCTGTCACCTTGGTGTCCAGTGCAGATTTATGATGTCACTATACCCCCTTAGGCAGATCAAAGACAAGGGCCTGTCACCTGGGTGCCCAGTGCAGAGTTATGGTGTCACAATGCCCCCTTAGGCAGATCACAGACAAGGGCCTGACACCTTGGTGCCCAGTGCAGAGTTATGATGTCACAATGTCCCTTTAAGCAGATCAAAGACAACGGTCTGTCACCTGGGTGACCAGTGCAAAATTATGATGTTACAATGCCCCGTTAGGCAGATCACAGACAAGGGTCTCTCACCTGGGTGACCTGTGCAGAGTTATTATGTGACAATGCCCCATTAGGCAGATCGCAGACAAGGGCCTGTCACCTGGGTGACCAGTGCAGGGTTATCATGTCAAAATGCCCCCTTAGGCTTATCACAGACAACTTACTGTCACCTGGGTTACCAGTGCAGAGTTATGATGTCACAATACCCCCTTAGGCAGACTACAGCCAATTTTCTTTCAGCTGTGTGACCAGTTCGGAGTTATGATGTCACAAAGACCCCTTAGGCAGATAAAAGACAAGGGTCTCTCACCAGGGTGACCAGTGCAGAGTTATGATGTCACAATGCCCCCTTCTTCAGATCACGGACAAGAGACTTTTACCTGGGTTACCAGTGCAGATTTATGATGTCACAATGCCCCCTTAGGGAGATCACAGACAAGGTTCTGTCACCTGGGTGACCAGTGCAGCGTTATTACGTCACAATGACCCCTTAGGAACATCACAGACAAGGGTGTGTCACCTGAGTGACCAGTGCAGAGTTACGATGTCACAATGCACCCTTAAGCAGATCACAGACAACGGCCTGTCACCTAGGTGACCAGTGCAGAATTATGATGTCACAATGCCCCCTTGGGCAGATCACAGACAAGGGCCTGTCACCTGGGTGCCCAGTGCAGAAATGTCATGTCACAATGCCTCCTTAGGCACATCAAAGACAAGAGCCTGTCAACTGGGTGCCCAGTGCAGAGTTACGATGTCACAATGCCACCTTAAGCAGATCACAGATAAGGGCCTGTCACCTGGCTGACCAATGTAGAGTTATGATATCAAAATTCCCCTTTACGCAGATCACAGATAAGGGCCTGTCACCTGGGTGACCAGTGCAAAATTATGATGTCACAATGCCCCGTTAGGCAGACCATAGACAAGGGTCTCTCACCTGGGAGACCTGTACAGAGTTATGATGTCACAATGCCCGCTTAGGCAGATGACAGACAAGGCCCTGTCACCTGGGTGACCAATGCAGAGTTATGATGTCACAATGCCCCCTTAGGCAGATGACAGACAACGGTCTTTCACCTGGGTGACCAGTGCAGAGTTATGATGTCACAATATCCCCTTAGACAGATCACGGTAAAGGGTCTTTCACCTGGGCGACCAGGGCAGAATTATTATGACACAATGCCCCCTTATGCAGATCACAGACAAGTGTCTGTCACCTGGGATCCGGTGAAGATTTATGATGTCACAATGTAACCTTAGCGAGATCACAGACAAGGGTCTGTCACCTGGGTGTCCAGTGAAGATTTATGATGTCACAATGCCCCCTTAGGAAGATCAAAGACAAGGGCCTGTAACGTCCCCTGGGTTACCTGGGTTACCAATGCAGATTTGTGATGTCACAATGTTGCCTTACGCAGATCACAGACAAGGGCCTGTCACCTGGGTGAGCAGTGCAGAGTTATGATGTCACAATGCCGCCTTAGGACGACCACAGCCAGGGGCCTATCACCTGGGTTGCCAGTGCAGAGATATGATGTCACAATGGCCCCTTAGCCAGATCATAGACAACGGACTGTCACCTAGGTGACCAGTGCAGAGTTATGATGTCACAATGCCCACTTAGGCAGACCACAGACAAGGGCCTGTCACCTGGGTGACCAGTGCAGAGTTATGATGTAACAATGCCCCCTTAGGCAGATCACAGGCAAGGGTCTGTCCCCTGGGTTACCAGTGCAGATTTATGATGTCACAATGCCCCCTTAGGGATATCACAGAAATGTGTCTGTCACCTGGGTGCCCAGTGCAGAGTAAGGAAGTGAAAAAACTCCTTAGATCACAGACAAGGGCCTGTCCCCTGGGTGACCAGTGCAGTGTTATGAAGTCACAATGCCCCCTTAGGCAGATCTCAGACAAGGGACTGTCACCAGGGTGAAGAGTGCAGATGTATGATGTCACAATGCCCCGTTAGGCAGATCAAAGCCAACGGTCTGCCAACCGGGTGACCATTGCAGAGTAACGGTGTCACAATGCCCCCTTAGGCAGATCACAGAATCGGGCCTGTCACCTGGGTGACCAGTGCCGAGTTATGATATCACAATGCCGCTGCCATAGGCAGATCACAGACAAGGGACTGTCACCTGGGCGACCAGTGCAGAGTTATGATGTCACAATTCCCCCTTAGGCAGATACAAGACAAGGGTCTGTCACCTGGGTTACCAGTGAAGATTTATGATGTTACAATGCCCCCTTTGGGAGATCACTGACAACGGTCTGTCACCTGGGTGTCCAGTGCATACTTTTGGTGTCACAGTGCCCCCTTAGGCGGATCAGAGAAAATGGTCTCTCACCACGGTGACCAGTGCCGAGTTATGATGTCACAATGCCACCTTAGGCAGATCGCAGACAAGGGACTGTCGCCTGGGGAACTAGTTCATAGTTATGTTGTCACAATGCCCCTTAGGCTGATCAGAGACAAGGGTCTCTCATATTGGTGACCAGTGCGGAGTTGTGATGTCACAATGCCCCCTTAGCAGATCACAGATAAAGTTCTGTCACAGGGGTGACCAGTGCAGAGTTATGATGTCACAATGACCCCTTAAGGAGATCACAGAAAAAGGTCTGTCACCTGGGTGACCAGTGCATAGTTATGATGTCACAATGCCGCTTAAGGCAGATCACAGACAAGGTCCTGTCACCTGCGTGAGCAGTGCAGAGCTATCCTGTCACAATATCCATTAGATCACAGACAAGGGCCTCTCCCCTGGGTGACCAGTGCAGAGTTATGATGTCACAATGCCACCTTAGGCAGATTACAGACAAGGTTCTTTCACCTGGGTCAGCAGTGCAGAGTTATGATGTCACAATGTTCCTTTAGGCCGATCACAGAGAAGGGTCTTCCACCAGGGTGACCAGTGCAGAGTTAGGATGTCACAATGCCCCCTTAGGCAGATCACAGACAAGGGACTGTCAGCTGGTTGACCGGTGCAGAGTTATGATGTCACATTGCCCCCTTCGGCAGACCACAGACAAGGGTCTGTCACCTGGGTGAACATTGCAGAGTTATGATGTCACAATGCCCCCTTAAGCAGTTCACTGACAAGGGCCTGTCACCTGGGTGCCCAGTGCAGAGTTATGATGTCACAATGCCCCCTTAAGCTGATCACAGAAAAGGGTCTCTCACCTTGGTGGTCAGTGCAGAGTTATGATGTCACAATGCCCCCTTAGGCAGATCACAGACAAGGGTCTGTCCCTTGGGTGACCAGTGCAGACTTATGGTGTCACAATGCCCCCTTAGGCAGATCAGAGACAAGGGTCTCTCACCTTGGTGACCAGTGCAGAGTTATGATGTCACAATGCCCTGTTAGGCAGATTACGCAAGGTTCTGTCACCTGGGTGACCAGTGCAGCATTATGATGTCACAATGACCACTTATGCAGGTCACAGAGAAAGGTCTGTCACCTGGGTGATCAGTGCAGAGTTATGATGTCACAATGCCCCCTTAGACAGATCACAGACAAGGGTCTGTCACCTGGGTGACCAGTGCTGAGTTATGATGTCACAATGCCCCCTTAGGCAGATTACAGGCAAGGGCCTGTCACCTGGGTGACCAGTGCAGTGTTATGATGTCACAATGCCCCCTTAGGCAGATCACAGACAAGGGTCTTTCGCCTGGGTTACCAGTGCAGAGTTATGATGTCACAATGTCCCCTTAGGCAGATCGCAGACAAGGGAGGGTCACCAGGGTTCCCAGGGCACAGTTATCATGTCACAATGCTCCCTTAGGCAGGTCACAGACAAGGGTCTGTCACCTGGGATATCAGTGAGGATTTATGATGTCACAATGCCCCCTTAGGCAGATCACAGAAAAAGTTCTGTCACCGGGGTGACGAGTGCAGAGTTATGAAGTCACAATGACCCGTTAGGGACATCACAGAAAAAGGTCTGTCACCTGGGTGACCAGTGCATAGTAAGAATGTCGCAATGCCGCCTAAGGCAGATCAGAGACAAGGTCCAGTCACCTGCGTGAGCAGTGCAGAGTTATCCTGTCACAATACCCATTACATCACAGACAAGGGCCTCTCCCCTGGGTGACCAGTGCAGAGTTATGATGTCACAATCCCACCTTAGGCAGATCACAGACAAGGGTCTTTCACCCGGGTATCCAGTGAAGAGTTATGATGTCACAATATCCCCTTAGGTAGATCACAGACAAGGGTCTGTCACCAGGGTGACCAGTGCAGAGTTATGATGTCACAATTCCCCCTTAGGCAGATAAAAGACAAGGGTCTGTCACCTGGGTTAGCAGTGAAGATTTATGATGTTACAATGCCCCCTTTGGGAGATCACAGACAACGGTCTGTCACCTGGGTGTCCAGTGCATACTTAAGGTGTCACAATGCCCCCTTAGGCGTATCAGCGACAAGGGTCTCTCACCATGGTGACCAGTGCAGAGTTATGATGTCACAATGCCCCCTTAGGCAGATCACAGACAAGGGACTGTCAGCTGGTTGACCGGTGCAGAGTTATGATGTCACAATGCCCCCTTCGGCAGACCACAGACAAGGGCCTGTCACCTGGGTGAACATGGCAGAGTTATGATGTCACAATGCACCCTTAAGCAGTTCACTGACAAGGGCCTGTCACCTGGGTGCCCAGTGCAGAGTTATGATGTCACAACGCCCCCTTAGGCAGATCACAGACAAGGTACTGTGACTTGGCGGACCAGTGCAGAGTTATGATGTCACAATGCCCACTTAGGCAGATCACAGACAAGAGCCTGTCACCTGGGTGACGAGCGCGGAGTTATGATGTCACAGTGTCCCCTTAGGCAGATCACAGAGAAGGGACTGTCACCTGGGTGACCAGTGCAGAGTTATGATGTCACAATGCTGCCTTAGGGAGATCAAAGACAAGGGTCTGTCACCTGGGTTACCAGTGAAGATTTATGATGTCACAATGCCCCCTTAGGGAGATCACAGACAAGGGTCTGTCACCTGGGTGTCAAGTTCAGAGTTATGGTGTCACAATGCCCCCTTAGGCAGATCAAAGACAAGCGCCTGTCACCTGGGTCCCCAGTGCAGGGATATGACGTCACAATGCCCATTTGGCAGATGAAAGACAAGGGTCAGTCACCTGGGTGCCCAGTGCAGAGTTATGATGTTGCAATGCACCCTTAGGCAGATCACAGAAAATGTTCTCTCACCTTGGTGACTTGTGCAGTGTTATGATGTCACAATACCCACTTAGGCAGATCACAGACAAGGGTCTGTCACCTGGGTGCCCAGGGCAGAGTTATGATGTCACAATGCCCACTTAGGCAGATAGCAGACAAGGGCCTGCCACCTGGGTGCCCAGTGCAGAGATGTGATGTCACAATTCCCCCTTAGACAGACCACAGACAAGGGCCTGTCATCAGGTTCCCCAGTGCAGAGTTATGATGTCACAATGCCCCCTTCGGCAGACCACAGACAAGGGCCTGTCACCTGGGTGAACATGGCAGAGTTATGATGTCACAATGCCCCCTTAAGCAGTTCACTAACAAGGGCCTGTCACCTGGGTGCCCAGTGCAGAGTTATGATGTCACAACGCCCCCTTAGGCAGATCACAGACAAGGTACTGTGACTTGGCGGACCAGTGCAGAGTTATGATGTCACAATGCCCACTTAGGCAGATCACAGACAAGAGCCTGTCACCTGGGTGACGAGCGCGGAGTTATGATGTCACAGTGTCCCCTTAGGCAGATCACAGAGAAGGGACTGTCACCTGGGTGACCAGTGCAGAGTTATGATGTCACAATGTCCCCTTAGGCAGATCACAGACAAAGGCCTGTCACCTGTGTGACCAGTGCAGATTTATGATGTCACAATGCTGCCTTAGGGAGATCAAAGACAAGGGTCTGTCACCTGGGTTACCAGTGAAGATTTATGATGTCACAATGCCCCCTTAGGGAGATCACAGACAAGGGTCTGTCACCTGGGTGTCAAGTTCAGAGTTATGGTGTCACAATGCCCCCTTAGGCAGATCAAAGACAAGCGCCTGTCACCTGGGTCCCCAGTGCAGGGATATGACGTCACAATGCCCATTTGGCAGATGAAAGACAAGGGTCAGTCACCTGGGTGCCCAGTGCAGAGTTATGATGTTGCAATGCACCCTTAGGCAGATCACAGAAAATGTTCTCTCACCTTGGTGACTTGTGCAGTGTTATGATGTCACAATACCCACTTAGGCAGATCACAGACAAGGGTCTGTCACCTGGGTGCCCAGGGCAGAGTTATGATGTCACAATGCCCACTTAGGCAGATAGCAGACAAGGGCCTGCCACCTGGGTGCCCAGTGCAGAGATGTGATGTCACAATTCCCCCTTAGACAGACCACAGACAAGGGCCTGTCATCAGGTTCCCCAGTGCAGAGTTATGATGTCACAATGCCCAGTTAGGCAGATCACAGACAAGGGTCTCAAACCACGGTGACCAGTGCAGAGTTACGATGTCACTATGCCCCCTTCGGCAGATCACAGACAAGGCTCTGTCACCTGGGTTACTGGTGCATAGTTATGTTGTCACAATGCCCCCTTAGGCGGATCAGAGGCAATGGTCTCTCACCTTGGTGACCAGTGCAGGTTATGATGTCACAATGTCCCCTTAGGCAGATCACAGACAAGTTTCTGTCACCGGGGTGACCAGTGCAGAGTTATGATGTCACAATGCCCCCTTAGGCAGATCACAGAAAAGTTCCTAACACCTGGGTGACCAGTGCAGAGTTATGATGTCACAATGCCCCCTTAGGCAGATCACAGACAAGGGCCTGTCACCTGGGTGACCAGAGCAGAGTTATCATGTTACATTGCCCCCTTAGATCACAGACAATGGACTCTCCCCTGGGTGACCAGTGCAGAGTTATGATGTCACAATGCCTCTAAGGCAGATCACAGACAAGGGTCCGTCACCAGGGTGAACAGTTCAGAGTTATGATGTCACAATACCCCCTTAGGCAGATCACAGACAAGGGTATATCTCCTGGGATACCAATGCAGATTTATGATGTCACAATGCCACCTTAGGCAGAGAACAGATAAGGGCCGTCACCTGGGTGACCAGTGCAGAATTATGATGTCACAATGCCCCCGTAGGCAGATCACAGAAAAGGGCCTGTACCCTGGGTGACCAGTGCAGAGTTATGATGTCACAATGACCCTTTTGGCAGATCTCAGACAAGGGACTGTCACCTGGGTGGCCAGTGCAGATTTATGATGTCACAATGCCCCTAAGGCAGGCCACTGTCAAGGGTCTGTCACCAGGGTGAACAGTTCAGGGTTATGATGTCACAATACCCCCTTAGGCAGATCACAGACAATGGCATGTCAGTTGGGTTACCAATGCAGATTTATGATGTCACAATGCCACCTTCAGCAGATCAGAGACAAGGGCCTGTCACCGGGGTGACCAGTGCAGAGTTATGATATAACAATGCCCCTTAGGGGGACCACAGACAGGGGCCTATCACCTGGCTGACCAGTGCAGAGTTATGATGTCACAATGCCGCCATAGGCAGATCACAGACAATGGTCTTTCACCTGGGTGACCAGTGCAGAGTTATGATGTCACAATGCCCCCTTAGGAAGATCACAGACAAGGGCCTGTCACCATGGTGCCCAGTGCAGTGTTATGATGTCACAAGTGCCCCTTAAGCAGATCACAGACAAGGGTCTGTCACCTGGGTGCCCAGTGCAGAGTTATGAAGTCACAAAACCCCCTTAGGCAGATCACAGACAAGGGCCTGTCACCTGGGTGACCAGTGCAGAGTTATGATGTCACAATGCCCCCTTAGACAGATCAAAGACAATGGCCTGTCACCTGGGTGCCCAGTGCAGAGTTACGATGCCACAATGCCCCCTTAGGCAGATCAGGGACAAGCGTCTCTCACCTTGGTGACCAGTGCAGATTTATGATGTCACAATGCTCCTTTAGGCAGATCACAGATGAGGTTCTGTCACCTGGTTGACCAGCACAGAGTTATGAAGTAACGATGACCCCTTTAACAGATCACAGTGACAGGTGTGTCACCAGGGTGACCAGTGCAGAGTAATGACGTCGCAATGTCCCCTTAGGCAGATCACAGACAACGGCCTGTCACCTGGGTGCCCAGTGCAGAGTTAAGATGTCACAATTCCCGTTAGGCAGATCACAGACAAGGGTCTCTCCGCTTCATCACCACTGCAATGTTATGATGTCACAATGACCCCTTAGGCAGATCACGCACAAGGCTCTGTCCCCTGGGTGACCAGTGCAGAGTTATGATGTCACAATGGCCCCTTAGGCAGATTAGAGGCAAGGGTCTCTCACCTTTGTGACCAGGGCGGGGTTATGATATCACAATGTCCCGTTAGGCAGATCACAGACAAGGTTCTGTCACCTGGGTGACCAGTGCAGAGTTATGATGTCACAATGACAACTCAGACATATCACAGAAAAAGGTCTGTCACCTGGGTGACCAGTGCAGAGTTGTGACGTCGCAATGCCCCCATAGGCAGATCACAGTCAAGGGCCTGTCACCTGGGTGACCAGTGCAGAGTTATCATGTCACAATGCCCCCTTGGATCACAAACAAGGTCCTGTCACCTGGGTGTCGCGTGCAGAGCTATGATGTCACAATTCCCCCTTAGGCAGATCACAGACAAGGGATTGTCACCAGTGTGACCAGTGCAGAGTTATGATGTCACAATGCCCCCTTTAGCAGATTGCAGACAAGGGTCTTTCACTTGGGTCACCAGTGCATAGTTATGATGTCAGAATATTCCCTTAGGCCGATCACAGACAAGGGCCTGCCACCAGGATGACCACTGCAGAGTTATGATGTCACAATGCTCCCTTAGGCAGATCACACAAATGGGTCTTCCACCTAGGTTATCAGTGTAGATTTTTGTCACAATGCCCCCTTAGGGAGATCACAGACAACGGTCTGTCAACTGGGTGTCCAGTGCAGAGATGCGATGTCACAATGCCCCCTTAGGCAGACCAAAGACAAGGGCCAGTCACCTGGGTGACCAGTGCATAGTTATGAAGTCACAATGTCCCCTTAGGCAGATCAAAGGCAAGGGCATGTCACCTTGGTGCCCAGTGCAGAGTTATGATGTCACAGTGCCCCCTTAAGCAGATCAAATACAAGGGTCTGTCACATGGGTGACCAGGGCAGAGTTATGATGTCACAATGCCCCCATACGAAGATAACCGACAAGGGTCTCTCACCTGGTTGAGCAGTGCAGAGTTATGATGTCACATTGCCCCCTTAGGCAGCTCACAGTCAAGGGTCTGTCACCTGGGTGCGCAGTGCAGAGTTATGATGTTTCAATGCACCCTTAGGCATATCACAGAAAAGGTTCTCTCACCTTGGTGACCTGTGCAGTATTATGATGTCACAATGCCCCCTTAGGCAGATGAAAGACAGCGGTCTGTCACCTGGGTGCCCAGTGCAGAGTTATGATGTCACAATGCCCACTTTGGCAGATTACAGACAAAGGCCTGTCACCTGGGTGCCCAGTGCAGAGTTATGAAGTCACAAAACCCCCTTAGGCAGATGACAGAGAAGGGCCTGTCACCTGGGTGCCCAGTGCAGAGATATGATGTCACAATGCCCCCATAGGCAGATCAAAGACAAGGGCCTGTCACCTGGGTGCCCAGCGCAGAGTTGCGATGTCACAATGCCCCCTCAGGCAGATCACTGACAAGGGCTTGTCACCTGGTTGCCCAGTGCACAGTTATGATGCCACAATGCCCCCTCAGGCAGGTCACAGAAAAGGGCCTGTCACCTGGGTGAGCAGTGCAGAATTATGATGTCACAATGTCCCCATAGGCAGATCACAGACAACGGTCTCTCACCTTGGTGACCAGTGCAGAGTTATGATGTCACAATGTCCCCTTAGGCAGATCGCATTCAAGGTTCTGTCACCTGGGTGACCAGTGCCGGGTTATGATGTCACAATGCCCACTTAGGCAGATGACAGACAAGGGTCTGTCACCTGTGTGACCAGTGCAGAGTTATGAAGTCACAGTGGCCCCTTAGGCAGATCAAAGAAAAGGGTCTGCCACCTTGGTGACCAGTGCAGAGTTATGATGTCTCAATGCCGCCTTCGGCAGATCACACAAAAGGCCCTGTCCCCTGGGTGACCCGTGGTGAGTTATGGTGTCATAATGCCCCCTTTGTCAGATATCAGACAAGTGTCTGTCCCCTGGGTGACCCGCGGAGTGTTATGATGTCACAATGTCCTATTAGGCAGATCACAGACAAGGGTCTGTCACCAGGGTGAGCAGTGCAGAGTTATGATGTCACAATGCCCCCTGAGGCAGATCAGAGACAAGGGTCTGTCACCTGGGTTATCAGTGCAGATTTATGATGTCACAATTCTCCCTTACAGAGATCACAGACAAGGGTCTGTCGCCTGGGTGACCAGTGCAGAGTTATGATGTCACAATGCACCCTTAGGCAGATAACAGACAAGGGTCTGTCACCTGGGTGGCCAGTGCAGAGTTATGATGTCATAATGCTCCCATAGGCAGATCAAAGACAACAGCCTGTCACCTGTGTGACCAGTGCTGAGTTATGATGTCACAATGCCCCCTTGGGCAGATCACAGACAAGGGCCTGTCACCTGGGTGCCCAGTGCAGAAATGTCATGTCACAATGCCTCCTTAGGCACATCAAAGACAAGAGCCTGTCAACTGGGTGCCCAGTGCAGAGTTACGATGTCACAATGCCCCCTTAAGCAGATCACAGACAAGGGCCTGTCACCTGGCTGACCAATGTTGAGTTATGATATCAAAATTCCCCTTTACGCAGATCACAGATAAGGGCCTGTCACCTGGGTGACCAGTGCAAAATTATGATGTCACAATGCCCCGTTAGGCAGATCATAGACAAGGGTCTCTCACCTGGGAGACCAGTGCAGAGTTATGATGTCACAATGCCCCCTTAGGCAGATGACAGACAAGGCCCTGTCACCTGGGTGACCAGTGCAGAGTTATGATGTCACAATGCCCCCTTAGGCAGATGACAGACAAAGGTCTTTCACCTGGGTGACCAGTGCAGAGTTATGATGTCACAATATCCCCTTAGGCAGATCACGGTAAAGGGTCTTTCACCTGGGCGACCAGAGCAGAATTATAATGACACAATGCCCCCTTATGCAGATCACAGACAAGTGTCTGTCACCTGGGATCCGGTGAAGATTTATGATGTCACAATGTCCCCTTAGAGAGATCACGGACAAGGGTCTGTCACCTGGGTGTCCAGTGAAGATTTATGATGTCACAATGCCCCCTGAGGCAGATCGGAGACAAGGGTCTGTCACCTGGGTTATCAGGGCAGATTTATGATGTCACAATGCTCCCTTACAGAGATCACAGACAAGGGTCTGTCACCTGGGTGACCAGTACAGAGTTATGATGTCACAATGCCCACTTTGGCAGATTACAGACAAAGGCCTGTCACCTGGGTGCCCAGTGCAGAGTTATGAAGTCACAAAACCCCCTTAGGCAGATGACAGAGAAGGGCCTGTCACCTGGGTGCCCAGTGCAGAGATATGATGTCACAATGCCCCCATAGGCAGATCAAAGACAAGGGCCTGTCACCTGGGTGCCCAGCGCAGAGTTGCGATGTCACAATGCCCCCTCAGGCAGATCACTGACAAGGGCTTGTCACCTGGTTGCCCAGTGCACAGTTATGATGCCACAATGCCCCCTCAGGCAGGTCACAGAAAAGGGCCTGTCACCTGGGTGAGCAGTGCAGAATTATGATGTCACAATGTCCCCATAGGCAGATCACAGACAACGGTCTCTCACCTTGGTGACCAGTGCAGAGTTATGAAGTCACAATGTCCCCTTAGGCAGATCGCATTCAAGGTTCTGTCACCTGGGTGACCAGTGCCGGGTTATGATGTCACAATGCCCACTTAGGCAGATGACAGACAAGGGTCTGTCACCTGTGTGACCAGTGCAGAGTTATGAAGTCACAGTGGCCCCTTAGGCAGATCAAAGAAAAGGGTCTGCCACCTTGGTGACCAGTGCAGAGTTATGATGTCTCAATGCCGCCTTCGGCAGATCACACAAAAGGCCCTGTCCCCTGGGTGACCCGTGGTGAGTTATGGTGTCATAATGCCCCCGTTGTCAGATATCAGACAAGTGTCTGTCCCCTGGGTGACCCGCGGAGTGTTATGATGTCACAATGTCCTATTAGGCAGATCACAGACAAGGGTCTGTCACCAGGGTGAGCAGTGCAGAGTTATGATGTCACAATGCCCCCTGAGGCAGATCAGAGACAAGGGTCTGTCACCTGGGTTATCAGTGCAGATTTATGATGTCACAATTCTCCCTTACAGAGATCACAGACAAGGGTCTGTCGCCTGGGTGACCAGTGCAGAGTTCTGATGTCACAATGCACCCTTAGGCAGATAACAGACAAGGGTCTGTCACCTGGGTGGCCAGTGCAGAGTTATGATGTCATAATGCTCCCATAGGCAGATCAAAGACAACAGCCTGTCACCTGTGTGACCAGTGCTGAGTTATGATGTCACAATGCCCCCTTAGGCAGATCACAGACAACAGCCTGTCACCTGTGTGACCAGTGCAGAGTTATGATATCACAATGCCCCCTTAGGCAGATCACATACAAGGGTCTGTCACTTCGGTGCCAATTGCAGAGTTATGATGTCACAGTGCACCCTTAGGCAGATCACAGACAAGGGTTTCTCACCTTCTTTACCAGTGCAGTGTTATGAGGTCACAATGCCCCCTTAGGCAGATCACAGACAAGGGTCTGTCACCTGAGTGCCCAGTGCAGAGTTATGATGTCACAGTTCCCACTTAGGCAGATCTCAGACCAGGGCCTGTCACCTGGGTGCCCAGTGCAGAGATGTGATGTCACAATGAACCCTTGGGCAGATCACAGACAAGGGCGTGACACCTGGGTGCCCACTGCAGAGTTACGATGTCACAATGCCCCCTTAGACAGACCACAGACAAGGGCCTGTCAACTGGAAGACCAGTGCAGAGTTATCATGTCACAATGCCCCCTTAGGAAGATCACAGACAAGGGTCTTTCACCTGGGTGACCAGTGCAGATTTGTGATGTCACAACGTCCACTTAGGCAAATCACAGACAAGGGTCTGTCACCAGGGTGACCAGTGCAGAATTATGATGTAACAATGCCCCCTTAGGCAGATCACAGACAAGGGTCTGTCCCCTGGGTTACCAGTGCAGACTTATGATGTCACAATACCCCCTTAGGGAGATCACAGACAAGGGTCTGTCACCTGGGTGACCAGTGCAGAGTTATGATGTCACACTGCCCCCTTAGGCAGATAACAGACAAGCGTCAGTCTGGTGGGTGACCAGTGCAGAGTTATGATGTCACAATGCCCCCTTAGACAGATCAAAGACAAGGGCCTGTCACCTGGGTGACCAGTGCTGAGTTGTGAAGTCACAATGCCCTCTTAGGCAGGCCACAGAAAAGGGCCTGTCACGTGGGTGCCCAGTGCAAAGATATGATGTCACAATGTCCCCTTTGGCAGATCAAAGACAAGGGCCTGTCACCTGGGTGCCCAGTGCAGAGTTATGATGTCGCAATGCCCCCTTAGGCAGATCACAGACAATGGCCTATCACCTTGATGACCAGTGCAGAGTTATGATGTCACAATGCCCCATTAGGTAGATCACAGAAAACGTCCTGTCATCTGGGTGACCAGTGTACAGTTATGATGTCACAATGCCCCCTTAGGCAGATCACAGACTAGGTCCTGTCACCTGGGTGATCAGTGCAGAGTTATGATGTCACAATGCCCACTTTGGCAGATCAAAGACAAGGTTCTGTCACCTGGGTACCCAGTGTAGAGTTATGATATCAGAATGCACCCCTAGGCATATAAAAGACAAGAGCCTGTCACCTGTGGGAGAAGTGCAAAGTTATGATATCACAATGCCCCCTTAGGCAGATCACAGACAAACGTCTGTCACCTGGGTGTCCAGTGCAGAGTTATGATGTCACAATGCCCCCTTAGGCAGATCACAGACAAGGTCCTGTCACCTGGGTGACCAGTGTAGAGTTATGATGCCACAACGCCCCCTTAGGCAGATCACAGACAAGGGCCTGTCACCTGGGTGATCAGTGCAGAGTTATGATGTCACAATGCCCCCTTAGGCAGATCACAGACAAGGGCCTGTCACCTGGGTTACCAGTGCAGAGTTATGACGTCAGAAAGCAACCATAGGCATATAAAAGACAAGAGCCTGTCACTTGTGGGACCAGTGCAGAGTTATGAAGTCACAATGCCCACTTAGGCAGATCAGAGACAAGGGTCTGTCACCTAGGTGACCAGTGCAGGGTTATGATGTCACAATGACCCCTTAGGCAGATCACAGACAGGGTTATGACACCTGGGTGACCAGTGCAGAGTTATGGTGTCACAATGCCCACTTAGGCAGATGACAGACAAGTTCTGTCACCTGCGTGACCAGTGCAGAGTTATGAAGTCACAGTGCCCCCTTAGCAGATCACAGAAAAGGGTCGTCACCTTGGTGACCAGTGCAGTGTTATGATGTCTCAATGCCCCTTCGGCAGATCACAGACAACGCCCTGTCCCCTGGGTGACCTGTGGGGAGTTATGATGCCACAATGCCCCCTTAGGCAGATATCAGACAAGTGTCTGTCCGCTGGGTGACCCGCGGAGTGTTATGATGCCACAATGTCCCATTAGGCAGATCACAGACAAGGGTCTGTCACCATGGTGAGCAGTGAAGAGTTATGATGTCACAATGCCCCCTGAGGCACATCAGAGACAAGGGTCTGTCACCTGGCTTATCAGTGCAGATTTATGATGTCACAATTCTCCCTTACAGAGATCACAGACAAGGGCCTGTCAACTGGGAGACCATTGCAGAGTTATCATGTCACAATGCCCCCTTAGGAAGATCACAGACAAAGGTCTTTCACCTGGGTGACAAGTGCACAGTTATGATGTCACAATGTCCCCTTAGGCAAATCACAGACAAGGGTCTGTCACCAGGGTGACCAGTGCAGACTTATGATGTCACAATACCCCCTTAGGGAAATCACAGACAAAGGTCTGTCACCTGTGTGACCAGTGCAGAGTTATGATGTCACAATGCCCCCTTAGGCAGATAACAGACAAGGGTCTGTCACATGGGCGACCAGTGCAGGGTTATGATGTCACAATGACCCCTTAGGCAGATCACAGACAGGGTTATGACACCGGGGGGCCAGTGCAGAGTTATGATGTCACAATGCCCACTTAGGCAGATGAGAGACAAGGGTCTGTCACCTGTGTGAGCAGTGCAGAGTTATGAAGTCACAGTGCCCCCTTAGGCAGATCACAGAAAAGGGTCTGTCACCTTGGTGACCAGTGCAGAGTTATGGTGTCTCAATGCCCCCTTCGGCAGATCACAGACAACACCCTGTCCCCTGGGTGACCCGTGGGGAGTTATGGTGTCATAATGCCCCCTTAGGCAGATATCAGACAAGTGTCTGTCCCCTGGGTGACCCGCGGAGAGTTATGATGTCACAATGTCCCATTAGGCAGATCACAGATAAGGGTCTGTCACCAGGGTGAGCAGTGCAGAGTTATGATGTCACAATGCCCCCTGAGGCAGATCGGAGACAAGGGTCTGTCACCTGGGTTATCAGGGCAGATTTATGATGTCACAATGCTCCCTTACAGAGATCACAGACAAGGGTCTGTCACCTGGGTGACCAGTACAGAGTTATGACGTCACAATGCCCACTTTGGCAGATTACAGACAAAGGTCTGTCACCTGGGTGCCCAGTGCAGAGTTATGAAGTCACAAAACCCCCTTAGGCAGATGACAGAGAAGGGCCTGTCACCTGGGTGCCCAGTGCAGAGATATGATGTCACAATGCCCCCATAGGCAGATCAAAGACAAGGGCCTGTCACCTGGGTGCCCAGCGCAGAGTTGCGATGTCACAATGCCCCCTCAGGCAGATCACTGACAAGGGCTTGTCACCTGGTTGCCCAGTGCACAGTTATGATGCCACAATGCCCCCTCAGGCAGGTCACAGAAAAGGGCCTGTCACCTGGGTGAGCAGTGCAGAATTATGATGTCACAATGTCCCCATAGGCAGATCACAGACAACGGTCTCTCACCTTGGTGACCAGTGCAGAGTTATGATGTCACAATGCCCACTTAGGCAGATGACAGACAAGGGTCTGTCACCTGTGTGACCAGTGCAGAGTTATGAAGTCACAGTGGCCCCTTAGGCAGATCAAAGAAAAGGGTCTGCCACCTTGGTGACCAGTGCAGAGTTATGATGTCTCAATGCCGCCTTCGGCAGATCACACAAAAGGCCCTGTCCCCTGGGTGACCCGTGGTGAGTTATGGTGTCATAATGCCCCCTTTGTCAGATATCAGACAAGTGTCTGTCCCCTGGGTGACCCGCGGAGTGTTATGATGTCACAATGTCCTATTAGGCAGATCACAGACAAGGGTCTGTCACCAGGGTGAGCAGTGCAGAGTTATGATGTCACAATGCCCCCTGAGGCAGATCAGAGACAAGGGTCTGTCACCTGGGTTATCAGTGCAGATTTATGATGTCACAATTCTCCCTTACAGAGATCACAGACAAGGGTCTGTCGCCTGGGTGACCAGTGCAGAGTTATGATGTCACAATGCACCCTTAGGCAGATAACAGACAAGGGTCTGTCACCTGGGTGGCCAGTGCAGAGTTATGATGTCATAATGCTCCCATAGGCAGATCAAAGACAACAGCCTGTCACCTGTGTGACCAGTGCTGAGTTATGATGTCACAATGCCCCCTTAGGCAGATCACAGACAACAGCCTGTCACCTGTGTGACCAGTGCAGAGTTATGATATCACAATGCCCCCTTAGGCAGATCACATACAAGGGTCTGTCACTTCGGTGCCAATTGCAGAGTTATGATGTCACAGTGCACCCTTAGGCAGATCACAGACAAGGGTTTCTCACCTTCTTTACCAGTGCAGTGTTATGAGGTCACAATGCCCCCTTAGGCAGATCACAGACAAGGGTCTGTCACCTGAGTGCCCAGTGCAGAGTTATGATGTCACAGTTCCCACTTAGGCAGATCTCAGACCAGGGCCTGTCACCTGGGTGCCCAGTGCAGAGATGTGATGTCACAATGAACCCTTGGGCAGATCACAGACAAGGGCGTGACACCTGGGTGCCCACTGCAGAGTTACGATGTCACAATGCCCCCTTAGACAGACCACAGACAAGGGCCTGTCAACTGGGAGACCAGTGCAGAGTTATCATGTCACAATGCCCCCTTAGGAAGATCACAGACAAGGGTCTTTCACCTGGGTGACCAGTGCAGATTTGTGATGTCACAACGTCCACTTAGGCAAATCACAGACAAGGGTCTGTCACCAGGGTGACCAGTGCAGAATTATGATGTAACAATGCCCCCTTAGGCAGATCACAGACAAGGGTCTGTCCCCTGGGTTACCAGTGCAGACTTATGATGTCACAATACCCCCTTAGGGAGATCACAGACAAGGGTCTGTCACCTGGGTGACCAGTGCAGAGTTATGATGTCACACTGCCCCCTTAGGCAGATAACAGACAAGCGTCAGTCTGGTGGGTGACCAGTGCAGAGTTATGATGTCACAATGCCCCCTTAGACAGATCAAAGACAAGGGCCTGTCACCTGGGTGACCAGTGCTGAGTTGTGAAGTCACAATGCCCTCTTAGGCAGACCACAGAAAAGGGCCTGTCACGTGGGTGCCCAGTGCAAAGATATGATGTCACAATGTCCCCTTTGGCAGATCAAAGACAAGGGCCTGTCACCTGGGTGCCCAGTGCAGAGTTATGATGTCACAATGCCCCCTTAGGCAGATCACAGACAATGGCCTATCACCTTGATGACCAGTGCAGAGTTATGATGTCACAATGCCCCATTAGGTAGATCACAGAAAACGTCCTGTCATCTGGGTTACCAGTGTACAGTTATGATGTCACAATGCCCCCTTAGGCAGATCACAGACTAGGTCCTGTCACCTGGGTGATCAGTGCAGAGTTATGATGTCACAATGCCCAATTTGGCAGATCAAAGACAAGGTTCTGTCACCTGGGTACCCAGTGTAGAGTTATGATATCAGAATGCACCCCTAGGCATATAAAAGACAAGAGCCTGTCACCTGTGGGAGAAGTGCAAAGTTATGATATCACAATGCCCCCTTAGGCAAATCACAGACAAACGTCTGTCACCTGGGTGTCCAGTGCAGAGTTATGATGTCACAATGCCCCCTTAGGCAGATCACAGACAAGGTCCTGTCACCTGGGTGACCAGTGTAGAGTTATGATGCCACAACGCCCCCTTAGGCAGATCACAGACAAGGGCCTGTCACCTGGGTGATCAGTGCAGAGTTATGATGTCACAATGCCCCCTTAGGCAGATCACAGACAAGGGCCTGTCACCTGGGTTACCAGTGCAGAGTTATGACGTCAGAATGCAACCATAGGCATATAAAAGACAAGAGCCTGTCACTTGTGGGACCAGTGCAGAGTTATGAAGTCACAATGCCCACTTAGGCAGATCAGAGACAAGGGTCTGTCACCTAGGTGACCAGTGCAGGGTTATGATGTCACAATGACCCCTTAGGCAGATCACAGACAGGGTTATGACACCTGGGTGACCAGTGCAGAGTTATGGTGTCACAATGCCCACTTAGGCAGATGACAGACAAGTTCTGTCACCTGCGTGACCAGTGCAGAGTTATGAAGTCACAGTGCCCCCTTAGCAGATCACAGAAAAGGGTCGTCACCTTGGTGACCAGTGCAGTGTTATGATGTCTCAATGCCCCTTCGGCAGATCACAGACAACGCCCTGTCCCCTGGGTGACCTGTGGGGAGTTATGATGCCACAATGCCCCCTTAGGCAGATATCAGACAAGTGTCTGTCCGCTGGGTGACCCGCGGAGTGTTATGATGCCACAATGTCCCATTAGGCAGATCACAGACAAGGGTCTGTCACCATGGTGAGCAGTGAAGAGTTATGATGTCACAATGCCCCCTGAGGCACATCAGAGACAAGGGTCTGTCACCTGGCTTATCAGTGCAGATTTATGATGTCACAATGCTCCCTTACAGAGATCACAGACAAGGGCCTGTCAACTGGGAGACCATTGCAGAGTTATCATGTCACAATGCCCCCTTAGGAAGATCACAGACAAAGGTCTTTCACCTGGGTGACAAGTGCACAGTTATGATGTCACAATGTCCCCTTAGGCAAATCACAGACAAGGGTCTGTCACCAGGGTGACCAGTGCAGACTTATGATGTCACAATACCCCCTTAGGGAAATCACAGACAAAGGTCTGTCACCTGTGTGACCAGTGCAGAGTTATGATGTCACAATGCCCCCTTAGGCAGATAACAGACAAGGGTCTGTCACATGGGCGACCAGTGCAGGGTTATGATGTCACAATGACCCCTTAGGCAGATCACAGACAGGGTTATGACACCGGGGGGCCAGTGCAGAGTTATGATGTCACAATGCCCACTTAGGCAGATGAGAGACAAGGGTCTGTCACCTGTGTGAGCAGTGCAGAGTTATGAAGTCACAGTGCCCCCTTAGGCAGATCACAGAAAAGGGTCTGTCACCTTGGTGACCAGTGCAGAGTTATGGTGTCTCAATGCCCCCTTCGGCAGATCACAGACAACACCCTGTCCCCTGGGTGACCCGTGGGGAGTTATGGTGTCATAATGCCCCCTTAGGCAGATATCAGACAAGTGTCTGTCCCCTGGGTGACCCGCGGAGAGTTATGATGTCACAATGTCCCATTAGGCAGATCACAGATAAGGGTCTGTCACCAGGGTGAGCAGTGCAGAGTTATGATGTCACAATGCCCCCTGAGGCAGATCGGAGACAAGGGTCTGTCACCTGGGTTATCAGGGCAGATTTATGATGTCACAATGCTCCCTTACAGAGATCACAGACAAGGGTCTGTCACCTGGGTGACCAGTACAGAGTTATGATGTCACAATGCCCACTTTGGCAGATTACAGACAAAGGCCTGTCACCTGGGTGCCCAGTGCAGAGTTATGAAGTCACAAAACCCCCTTAGGCAGATGACAGAGAAGGGCCTGTCACCTGGGTGCCCAGTGCAGAGATATGATGTCACAATGCCCCCATAGGCAGATCAAAGACAAGGGCCTGTCACCTGGGTGCCCAGCGCAGAGTTGCGATGTCACAATGCCCCCTCAGGCAGATCACTGACAAGGGCTTGTCACCTGGTTGCCCAGTGCACAGTTATGATGCCACAATGCCCCCTCAGGCAGGTCACAGAAAAGGGCCTGTCACCTGGGTGAGCAGTGCAGAATTATGATGTCACAATGTCCCCATAGGCAGATCACAGACAACGGTCTCTCACCTTGGTGACCAGTGCAGAGTTATGATGTCACAATGTCCCCTTAGGCAGATCGCATTCAAGGTTCTGTCACCTGGGTGACCAGTGCCGGGTTATGATGTCACAATGCCCACTTAGGCAGATGACAGACAAGGGTCTGTCACCTGTGTGACCAGTGCAGAGTTATGAAGTCACAGTGGCCCCTTAGGCAGATCAAAGAAAAGGGTCTGCCACCTTGGTGACCAGTGCAGAGTTATGATGTCTCAATGCCGCCTTCGGCAGATCACACAAAAGGCCCTGTCCCCTGGGTGACCCGTGGTGAGTTATGGTGTCATAATGCCCCCGTTGTCAGATATCAGACAAGTGTCTGTCCCCTGGGTGACCCGCGGAGTGTTATGATGTCACAATGTCCTATTAGGCAGATCACAGACAAGGGTCTGTCACCAGGGTGAGCAGTGCAGAGTTATGATGTCACAATGCCCCCTGAGGCAGATCAGAGACAAGGGTCTGTCACCTGGGTTATCAGTGCAGATTTATGATGTCACAATTCTCCCTTACAGAGATCACAGACAAGGGTCTGTCGCCTGGGTGACCAGTGCAGAGTTATGATGTCACAATGCACCCTTAGGCAGATAACAGACAAGGGTCTGTCACCTGGGTGGCCAGTGCAGAGTTATGACGTCATAATGCTCCCATAGGCAGATCAAAGACAACAGCCTGTCACCTGTGTGACCAGTGCTGAGTTATGATGTCACAATGCCCCCTTAGGCAGATCACAGACAACAGCCTGTCACCTGTGTGACCAGTGCAGAGTTATGATATCACAATGCCCCCTTAGGCAGATCACATACAAGGGTCTGTCACTTCGGTGCCAATTGCAGAGTTATGATGTCACAGTGCACCCTTAGGCAGATCACAGACAAGGGTTTCTCACCTTCTTTACCAGTGCAGTGTTATGAGGTCACAATGCCCCCTTAGGCAGATCACAGACAAGGGTCTGTCACCTGAGTGCCCAGTGCAGAGTTATGATGTCACAGTTCCCACTTAGGCAGATCTCAGACCAGGGCCTGTCACCTGGGTGCCCAGTGCAGAGATGTGATGTCACAATGAACCCTTGGGCAGATCACAGACAAGGGCGTGACACCTGGGTGCCCACTGCAGAGTTACGATGTCACAATGCCCCCTTAGACAGACCACAGACAAGGGCCTGTCAACTGGGAGACCAGTGCAGAGTTATCATGTCACAATGCCCCCTTAGGAAGATCACAGACAAGGGTCTTTCACCTGGGTGACCAGTGCAGATTTGTGATGTCACAACGTCCACTTAGGCAAATCACAGACAAGGGTCTGTCACCAGGGTGACCAGTGCAGAATTATGATGTAACAATGCCCCCTTAGGCAGATCACAGACAAGGGTCTGTCCCCTGGGTTACCAGTGCAGACTTATGATGTCACAATACCCCCTTAGGGAGATCACAGACAAGGGTCTGTCACCTGGGTGACCAGTGCAGAGTTATGATGTCACACTGCCCCCTTAGGCAGATAACAGACAAGCGTCAGTCTGGTGGGTGACCAGTGCAGAGTTATGATGTCACAATGCCCCCTTAGACAGATCAAAGACAAGGGCCTGTCACCTGGGTGACCAGTGCTGAGTTGTGAAGTCACAATGCCCTCTTAGGCAGGCCACAGAAAAGGGCCTGTCACGTGGGTGCCCAGTGCAAAGATATGATGTCACAATGTCCCCTTTGGCAGATCAAAGACAAGGGCCTGTCACCTGGGTGCCCAGTGCAGAGTTATGATGTCGCAATGCCCCCTTAGGCAGATCACAGACAATGGCCTATCACCTTGATGACCAGTGCAGAGTTATGATGTCACAATGCCCCATTAGGTAGATCACAGAAAACGTCCTGTCATCTGGGTGACCAGTGTACAGTTATGATGTCACAATGCCCCCTTAGGCAGATCACAGACTAGGTCCTGTCACCTGGGTGATCAGTGCAGAGTTATGATGTCACAATGCCCACTTTGGCAGATCAAAGACAAGGTTCTGTCACCTGGGTACCCAGTGTAGAGTTATGATATCAGAATGCACCCCTAGGCATATAAAAGACAAGAGCCTGTCACCTGTGCGAGAAGTGCAAAGTTATGATATCACAATGCCCCCTTAGGCAGATCACAGACAAACGTCTGTCACCTGGGTGTCCAGTGCAGAGTTATGATGTCACAATGCCCCCTTAGGCAGATCACAGACAAGGTCCTGTCACCTGGGTGACCAGTGTAGAGTTATGATGCCACAACGCCCCCTTAGGCAGATCACAGACAAGGGCCTGTCACCTGGGTGATCAGTGCAGAGTTATGATGTCACAATGCCCCCTTAGGCAGATCACAGACAAGGGCCTGTCACCTGGGTTACCAGTGCAGAGTTATGACGTCAGAAAGCAACCATAGGCATATAAAAGACAAGAGCCTGTCACTTGTGGGACCAGTGCAGAGTTATGAAGTCACAATGCCCACTTAGGCAGATCAGAGACAAGGGTCTGTCACCTAGGTGACCAGTGCAGGGTTATGATGTCACAATGACCCCTTAGGCAGATCACAGACAGGGTTATGACACCTGGGTGACCAGTGCAGAGTTATGGTGTCACAATGCCCACTTAGGCAGATGACAGACAAGTTCTGTCACCTGCGTGACCAGTGCAGAGTTATGAAGTCACAGTGCCCCCTTAGCAGATCACAGAAAAGGGTCGTCACCTTGGTGACCAGTGCAGTGTTATGATGTCTCAATGCCCCTTCGGCAGATCACAGACAACGCCCTGTCCCCTGGGTGACCTGTGGGGAGTTATGATGCCACAATGCCCCCTTAGGCAGATATCAGACAAGTGTCTGTCCGCTGGGTGACCCGCGGAGTGTTATGATGCCACAATGTCCCATTAGGCAGATCACAGACAAGGGTCTGTCACCATGGTGAGCAGTGAAGAGTTATGATGTCACAATGCCCCCTGAGGCACATCAGAGACAAGGGTCTGTCACCTGGCTTATCAGTGCAGATTTATGATGTCACAATGCTCCCTTACAGAGATCACAGACAAGGGCCTGTCAACTGGGAGACCATTGCAGAGTTATCATGTCACAATGCCCCCTTAGGAAGATCACAGACAAAGGTCTTTCACCTGGGTGACAAGTGCACAGTTATGATGTCACAATGTCCCCTTAGGCAAATCACAGACAAGGGTCTGTCACCAGGGTGACCAGTGCAGACTTATGATGTCACAATACCCCCTTAGGGAAATCACAGACAAAGGTCTGTCACCTGTGTGACCAGTGCAGAGTTATGATGTCACAATGCCCCCTTAGGCAGATAACAGACAAGGGTCTGTCACATGGGCGACCAGTGCAGGGTTATGATGTCACAATGACCCCTTAGGCAGATCACAGACAGGGTTATGACACCGGGGGGCCAGTGCAGAGTTATGATGTCACAATGCCCACTTAGGCAGATGAGAGACAAGGGTCTGTCACCTGTGTGAGCAGTGCAGAGTTATGAAGTCACAGTGCCCCCTTAGGCAGATCACAGAAAAGGGTCTGTCACCTTGGTGACCAGTGCAGAGTTATGGTGTCTCAATGCCCCCTTCGGCAGATCACAGACAACACCCTGTCCCCTGGGTGACCCGTGGGGAGTTATGGTGTCATAATGCCCCCTTAGGCAGATATCAGACAAGTGTCTGTCCCCTGGGTGACCCGCGGAGAGTTATGATGTCACAATGTCCCATTAGGCAGATCACAGATAAGGGTCTGTCACCAGGGTGAGCAGTGCAGAGTTATGATGTCACAATGCCCCCTGAGGCAGATCGGAGACAAGGGTCTGTCACCTGGGTTATCAGTGCAGATTTATGATGTCACAATGCTCCCTTACAGAGATCACAGACAAGGGTCTGTCACCTGGGTGACCAGTACAGAGTTATGATGTCACAATGCCCACTTTGGCAGATTACAGACAAAGGCCTGTCACCTGGGTGCCCAGTGCAGAGTTATGAAGTCACAAAACCCCCTTAGGCAGATGACAGAGAAGGGCCTGTCACCTGGGTGCCCAGTGCAGAGATATGATGTCACAATGCCCCCATAGGCAGATCAAAGACAAGGGCCTGTCACCTGGGTGCCCAGCGCAGAGTTGCGATGTCACAATGCCCCCTCAGGCAGATCACTGACAAGGGCTTGTCACCTGGTTGCCCAGTGCACAGTTATGATGCCACAATGCCCCCTCAGGCAGGTCACAGAAAAGGGCCTGTCACCTGGGTGAGCAGTGCAGAATTATGATGTCACAATGTCCCCATAGGCAGATCACAGACAACGGTCTCTCACCTTGGTGACCAGTGCAGAGTTATGATGTCACAATGTCCCCTTAGGCAGATCGCATTCAAGGTTCTGTCACCTGGGTGACCAGTGCCGGGTTATGATGTCACAATGCCCACTTAGGCAGATGACAGACAAGGGTCTGTCACCTGTGTGACCAGTGCAGAGTTATGAAGTCACAGTGGCCCCTTAGGCAGATCAAAGAAAAGGGTCTGCCACCTTGGTGACCAGTGCAGAGTTATGATGTCTCAATGCCGCCTTCGGCAGATCACACAAAAGGCCCTGTCCCCTGGGTGACCCGTGGTGAGTTATGGTGTCATAATGCCCCCGTTGTCAGATATCAGACAAGTGTCTGTCCCCTGGGTGACCCGCGGAGTGTTATGATGTCACAATGTCCTATTAGGCAGATCACAGACAAGGGTCTGTCACCAGGGTGAGCAGTGCAGAGTTATGATGTCACAATGCCCCCTGAGGCAGATCAGAGACAAGGGTCTGTCACCTGGGTTATCAGTGCAGATTTATGATGTCACAATTCTCCCTTACAGAGATCACAGACAAGGGTCTGTCGCCTGGGTGACCAGTGCAGAGTTCTGATGTCACAATGCACCCTTAGGCAGATAACAGACAAGGGTCTGTCACCTGGGTGGCCAGTGCAGAGTTATGACGTCATAATGCTCCCATAGGCAGATCAAAGACAACAGCCTGTCACCTGTGTGACCAGTGCTGAGTTATGATGTCACAATGCCCCCTTAGGCAGATCACAGACAACAGCCTGTCACCTGTGTGACCAGTGCAGAGTTATGATATCACAATGCCCCCTTAGGCAGATCACATACAAGGGTCTGTCACTTCGGTGCCAATTGCAGAGTTATGATGTCACAGTGCACCCTTAGGCAGATCACAGACAAGGGTTTCTCACCTTCTTTACCAGTGCAGTGTTATGAGGTCACAATGCCCCCTTAGGCAGATCACAGACAAGGGTCTGTCACCTGAGTGCCCAGTGCAGAGTTATGATGTCACAGTTCCCACTTAGGCAGATCTCAGACCAGGGCCTGTCACCTGGGTGCCCAGTGCAGAGATGTGATGTCACAATGAACCCTTGGGCAGATCACAGACAAGGGCGTGACACCTGGGTGCCCACTGCAGAGTTACGATGTCACAATGCCCCCTTAGACAGACCACAGACAAGGGCCTGTCAACTGGGAGACCAGTGCAGAGTTATCATGTCACAATGCCCCCTTAGGAAGATCACAGACAAGGGTCTTTCACCTGGGTGACCAGTGCAGATTTGTGATGTCACAACGTCCACTTAGGCAAATCACAGACAAGGGTCTGTCACCAGGGTGACCAGTGCAGAATTATGATGTAACAATGCCCCCTTAGGCAGATCACAGACAAGGGTCTGTCCCCTGGGTTACCAGTGCAGACTTATGATGTCACAATACCCCCTTAGGGAGATCACAGACAAGGGCCTGTCACCTGGGTGACCAGTGCAGAGTTATGATGTCACACTGCCCCCTTAGGCAGATAACAGACAAGCGTCAGTCTGGTGGGTGACCAGTGCAGAGTTATGATGTCACAATGCCCCCTTAGACAGATCAAAGACAAGGGCCTGTCACCTGGGTGACCAGTGCTGAGTTGTGAAGTCACAATGCCCTCTTAGGCAGGCCACAGAAAAGGGCCTGTCACGTGGGTGCCCAGTGCAAAGATATGATGTCACAATGTCCCCTTTGGCAGATCAAAGACAAGGGCCTGTCACCTGGGTGCCCAGTGCAGAGTTATGATGTCGCAATGCCCCCTTAGGCAGATCACAGACAATGGCCTATCACCTTGATGACCAGTGCAGAGTTATGATGTCACAATGCCCCATTAGGTAGATCACAGAAAACGTCCTGTCATCTGGGTGACCAGTGTACAGTTATGATGTCACAATGCCCCCTTAGGCAGATCACAGACTAGGTCCTGTCACCTGGGTGATCAGTGCAGAGTTATGATGTCACAATGCCCACTTTGGCAGATCAAAGACAAGGTTCTGTCACCTGGGTACCCAGTGTAGAGTTATGATATCAGAATGCACCCCTAGGCATATAAAAGACAAGAGCCTGTCACCTGTGCGAGAAGTGCAAAGTTATGATATCACAATGCCCCCTTAGGCAGATCACAGACAAACGTCTGTCACCTGGGTGTCCAGTGCAGAGTTATGATGTCACAATGCCCCCTTAGGCAGATCACAGACAAGGTCCTGTCACCTGGGTGACCAGTGTAGAGTTATGATGCCACAACGCCCCCTTAGGCAGATCACAGACAAGGGCCTGTCACCTGGGTGATCAGTGCAGAGTTATGATGTCACAATGCCCCCTTAGGCAGATCACAGACAAGGGCCTGTCACCTGGGTTACCAGTGCAGAGTTATGACGTCAGAAAGCAACCATAGGCATATAAAAGACAAGAGCCTGTCACTTGTGGGACCAGTGCAGAGTTATGAAGTCACAATGCCCACTTAGGCAGATCAGAGACAAGGGTCTGTCACCTAGGTGACCAGTGCAGGGTTATGATGTCACAATGACCCCTTAGGCAGATCACAGACAGGGTTATGACACCTGGGTGACCAGTGCAGAGTTATGGTGTCACAATGCCCACTTAGGCAGATGACAGACAAGTTCTGTCACCTGCGTGACCAGTGCAGAGTTATGAAGTCACAGTGCCCCCTTAGCAGATCACAGAAAAGGGTCGTCACCTTGGTGACCAGTGCAGTGTTATGATGTCTCAATGCCCCTTCGGCAGATCACAGACAACGCCCTGTCCCCTGGGTGACCTGTGGGGAGTTATGATGCCACAATGCCCCCTTAGGCAGATATCAGACAAGTGTCTGTCCGCTGGGTGACCCGCGGAGTGTTATGATGCCACAATGTCCCATTAGGCAGATCACAGACAAGGGTCTGTCACCATGGTGAGCAGTGAAGAGTTATGATGTCACAATGCCCCCTGAGGCACATCAGAGACAAGGGTCTGTCACCTGGCTTATCAGTGCAGATTTATGATGTCACAATGCTCCCTTACAGAGATCACAGACAAGGGCCTGTCAACTGGGAGACCATTGCAGAGTTATCATGTCACAATGCCCCCTTAGGAAGATCACAGACAAAGGTCTTTCACCTGGGTGACAAGTGCACAGTTATGATGTCACAATGTCCCCTTAGGCAAATCACAGACAAGGGTCTGTCACCAGGGTGACCAGTGCAGACTTATGATGTCACAATACCCCCTTAGGGAAATCACAGACAAAGGTCTGTCACCTGTGTGACCAGTGCAGAGTTATGATGTCACAATGCCCCCTTAGGCAGATAACAGACAAGGGTCTGTCACATGGGCGACCAGTGCAGGGTTATGATGTCACAATGACCCCTTAGGCAGATCACAGACAGGGTTATGACACCGGGGGGCCAGTGCAGAGTTATGATGTCACAATGCCCACTTAGGCAGATGAGAGACAAGGGTCTGTCACCTGTGTGAGCAGTGCAGAGTTATGAAGTCACAGTGCCCCCTTAGGCAGATCACAGAAAAGGGTCTGTCACCTTGGTGACCAGTGCAGAGTTATGGTGTCTCAATGCCCCCTTCGGCAGATCACAGACAACACCCTGTCCCCTGGGTGACCCGTGGGGAGTTATGGTGTCATAATGCCCCCTTAGGCAGATATCAGACAAGTGTCTGTCCCCTGGGTGACCCGCGGAGAGTTATGATGTCACAATGTCCCATTAGGCAGATCACAGATAAGGGTCTGTCACCAGGGTGAGCAGTGCAGAGTTATGATGTCACAATGCCCCCTGAGGCAGATCGGAGACAAGGGTCTGTCACCTGGGTTATCAGGGCAGATTTATGATGTCACAATGCTCCCTTACAGAGATCACAGACAAGGGTCTGTCACCTGGGTGACCAGTACAGAGTTATGATGTCACAATGCCCACTTTGGCAGATTACAGACAAAGGCCTGTCACCTGGGTGCCCAGTGCAGAGTTATGAAGTCACAAAACCCCCTTAGGCAGATGACAGAGAAGGGCCTGTCACCTGGGTGCCCAGTGCAGAGATATGATGTCACAATGCCCCCATAGGCAGATCAAAGACAAGGGCCTGTCACCTGGGTGCCCAGCGCAGAGTTGCGATGTCACAATGCCCCCTCAGGCAGATCACTGACAAGGGCTTGTCACCTGGTTGCCCAGTGCACAGTTATGATGCCACAATGCCCCCTCAGGCAGGTCACAGAAAAGGGCCTGTCACCTGGGTGAGCAGTGCAGAATTATGATGTCACAATGTCCCCATAGGCAGATCACAGACAACGGTCTCTCACCTTGGTGACCAGTGCAGAGTTATGATGTCACAATGTCCCCTTAGGCAGATCGCATTCAAGGTTCTGTCACCTGGGTGACCAGTGCCGGGTTATGATGTCACAATGCCCACTTAGGCAGATGACAGACAAGGGTCTGTCACCTGTGTGACCAGTGCAGAGTTATGAAGTCACAGTGGCCCCTTAGGCAGATCAAAGAAAAGGGTCTGCCACCTTGGTGACCAGTGCAGAGTTATGATGTCTCAATGCCGCCTTCGGCAGATCACACAAAAGGCCCTGTCCCCTGGGTGACCCGTGGTGAGTTATGGTGTCATAATGCCCCCGTTGTCAGATATCAGACAAGTGTCTGTCCCCTGGGTGACCCGCGGAGTGTTATGATGTCACAATGTCCTATTAGGCAGATCACAGACAAGGGTCTGTCACCAGGGTGAGCAGTGCAGAGTTATGATGTCACAATGCCCCCTGAGGCAGATCAGAGACAAGGGTCTGTCACCTGGGTTATCAGTGCAGATTTATGATGTCACAATTCTCCCTTACAGAGATCACAGACAAGGGTCTGTCGCCTGGGTGACCAGTGCAGAGTTATGATGTCACAATGCACCCTTAGGCAGATAACAGACAAGGGTCTGTCACCTGGGTGGCCAGTGCAGAGTTATGACGTCATAATGCTCCCATAGGCAGATCAAAGACAACAGCCTGTCACCTGTGTGACCAGTGCTGAGTTATGATGTCACAATGCCCCCTTAGGCAGATCACAGACAACAGCCTGTCACCTGTGTGACCAGTGCAGAGTTATGATATCACAATGCCCCCTTAGGCAGATCACATACAAGGGTCTGTCACTTCGGTGCCAATTGCAGAGTTATGATGTCACAGTGCACCCTTAGGCAGATCACAGACAAGGGTTTCTCACCTTCTTTACCAGTGCAGTGTTATGAGGTCACAATGCCCCCTTAGGCAGATCACAGACAAGGGTCTGTCACCTGAGTGCCCAGTGCAGAGTTATGATGTCACAGTTCCCACTTAGGCAGATCTCAGACCAGGGCCTGTCACCTGGGTGCCCAGTGCAGAGATGTGATGTCACAATGAACCCTTGGGCAGATCACAGACAAGGGCGTGACACCTGGGTGCCCACTGCAGAGTTACGATGTCACAATGCCCCCTTAGACAGACCACAGACAAGGGCCTGTCAACTGGGAGACCAGTGCAGAGTTATCATGTCACAATGCCCCCTTAGGAAGATCACAGACAAGGGTCTTTCACCTGGGTGACCAGTGCAGATTTGTGATGTCACAACGTCCACTTAGGCAAATCACAGACAAGGGTCTGTCACCAGGGTGACCAGTGCAGAATTATGATGTAACAATGCCCCCTTAGGCAGATCACAGACAAGGGTCTGTCCCCTGGGTTACCAGTGCAGACTTATGATGTCACAATACCCCCTTAGGGAGATCACAGACAAGGGCCTGTCACCTGGGTGACCAGTGCAGAGTTATGATGTCACACTGCCCCCTTAGGCAGATAACAGACAAGCGTCAGTCTGGTGGGTGACCAGTGCAGAGTTATGATGTCACAATGCCCCCTTAGACAGATCAAAGACAAGGGCCTGTCACCTGGGTGACCAGTGCTGAGTTGTGAAGTCACAATGCCCTCTTAGGCAGGCCACAGAAAAGGGCCTGTCACGTGGGTGCCCAGTGCAAAGATATGATGTCACAATGTCCCCTTTGGCAGATCAAAGACAAGGGCCTGTCACCTGGGTGCCCAGTGCAGAGTTATGATGTCGCAATGCCCCCTTAGGCAGATCACAGACAATGGCCTATCACCTTGATGACCAGTGCAGAGTTATGATGTCACAATGCCCCATTAGGTAGATCACAGAAAACGTCCTGTCATCTGGGTGACCAGTGTACAGTTATGATGTCACAATGCCCCCTTAGGCAGATCACAGACTAGGTCCTGTCACCTGGGTGATCAGTGCAGAGTTATGATGTCACAATGCCCACTTTGGCAGATCAAAGACAAGGTTCTGTCACCTGGGTACCCAGTGTAGAGTTATGATATCAGAATGCACCCCTAGGCATATAAAAGACAAGAGCCTGTCACCTGTGCGAGAAGTGCAAAGTTATGATATCACAATGCCCCCTTAGGCAGATCACAGACAAACGTCTGTCACCTGGGTGTCCAGTGCAGAGTTATGATGTCACAATGCCCCCTTAGGCAGATCACAGACAAGGTCCTGTCACCTGGGTGACCAGTGTAGAGTTATGATGCCACAACGCCCCCTTAGGCAGATCACAGACAAGGGCCTGTCACCTGGGTGATCAGTGCAGAGTTATGATGTCACAATGCCCCCTTAGGCAGATCACAGACAAGGGCCTGTCACCTGGGTTACCAGTGCAGAGTTATGACGTCAGAAAGCAACCATAGGCATATAAAAGACAAGAGCCTGTCACTTGTGGGACCAGTGCAGAGTTATGAAGTCACAATGCCCACTTAGGCAGATCAGAGACAAGGGTCTGTCACCTAGGTGACCAGTGCAGGGTTATGATGTCACAATGACCCCTTAGGCAGATCACAGACAGGGTTATGACACCTGGGTGACCAGTGCAGAGTTATGGTGTCACAATGCCCACTTAGGCAGATGACAGACAAGTTCTGTCACCTGCGTGACCAGTGCAGAGTTATGAAGTCACAGTGCCCCCTTAGCAGATCACAGAAAAGGGTCGTCACCTTGGTGACCAGTGCAGTGTTATGATGTCTCAATGCCCCTTCGGCAGATCACAGACAACGCCCTGTCCCCTGGGTGACCTGTGGGGAGTTATGATGCCACAATGCCCCCTTAGGCAGATATCAGACAAGTGTCTGTCCGCTGGGTGACCCGCGGAGTGTTATGATGCCACAATGTCCCATTAGGCAGATCACAGACAAGGGTCTGTCACCATGGTGAGCAGTGAAGAGTTATGATGTCACAATGCCCCCTGAGGCACATCAGAGACAAGGGTCTGTCACCTGGCTTATCAGTGCAGATTTATGATGTCACAATGCTCCCTTACAGAGATCACAGACAAGGGCCTGTCAACTGGGAGACCATTGCAGAGTTATCATGTCACAATGCCCCCTTAGGAAGATCACAGACAAAGGTCTTTCACCTGGGTGACAAGTGCACAGTTATGATGTCACAATGTCCCCTTAGGCAAATCACAGACAAGGGTCTGTCACCAGGGTGACCAGTGCAGACTTATGATGTCACAATACCCCCTTAGGGAAATCACAGACAAAGGTCTGTCACCTGTGTGACCAGTGCAGAGTTATGATGTCACAATGCCCCCTTAGGCAGATAACAGACAAGGGTCTGTCACATGGGCGACCAGTGCAGGGTTATGATGTCACAATGACCCCTTAGGCAGATCACAGACAGGGTTATGACACCGGGGGGCCAGTGCAGAGTTATGATGTCACAATGCCCACTTAGGCAGATGAGAGACAAGGGTCTGTCACCTGTGTGAGCAGTGCAGAGTTATGAAGTCACAGTGCCCCCTTAGGCAGATCACAGAAAAGGGTCTGTCACCTTGGTGACCAGTGCAGAGTTATGGTGTCTCAATGCCCCCTTCGGCAGATCACAGACAACACCCTGTCCCCTGGGTGACCCGTGGGGAGTTATGGTGTCATAATGCCCCCTTAGGCAGATATCAGACAAGTGTCTGTCCCCTGGGTGACCCGCGGAGAGTTATGATGTCACAATGTCCCATTAGGCAGATCACAGATAAGGGTCTGTCACCAGGGTGAGCAGTGCAGAGTTATGATGTCACAATGCCCCCTGAGGCAGATCGGAGACAAGGGTCTGTCACCTGGGTTATCAGGGCAGATTTATGATGTCACAATGCTCCCTTACAGAGATCACAGACAAGGGTCTGTCACCTGGGTGACCAGTACAGAGTTATGATGTCACAATGCCCACTTTGGCAGATTACAGACAAAGGCCTGTCACCTGGGTGCCCAGTGCAGAGTTATGAAGTCACAAAACCCCCTTAGGCAGATGACAGAGAAGGGCCTGTCACCTGGGTGCCCAGTGCAGAGATATGATGTCACAATGCCCCCATAGGCAGATCAAAGACAAGGGCCTGTCACCTGGGTGCCCAGCGCAGAGTTGCGATGTCACAATGCCCCCTCAGGCAGATCACTGACAAGGGCTTGTCACCTGGTTGCCCAGTGCACAGTTATGATGCCACAATGCCCCCTCAGGCAGGTCACAGAAAAGGGCCTGTCACCTGGGTGAGCAGTGCAGAATTATGATGTCACAATGTCCCCATAGGCAGATCACAGACAACGGTCTCTCACCTTGGTGACCAGTGCAGAGTTATGATGTCACAATGTCCCCTTAGGCAGATCGCATTCAAGGTTCTGTCACCTGGGTGACCAGTGCCGGGTTATGATGTCACAATGCCCACTTAGGCAGATGACAGACAAGGGTCTGTCACCTGTGTGACCAGTGCAGAGTTATGAAGTCACAGTGGCCCCTTAGGCAGATCAAAGAAAAGGGTCTGCCACCTTGGTGACCAGTGCAGAGTTATGATGTCTCAATGCCGCCTTCGGCAGATCACACAAAAGGCCCTGTCCCCTGGGTGACCCGTGGTGAGTTATGGTGTCATAATGCCCCCGTTGTCAGATATCAGACAAGTGTCTGTCCCCTGGGTGACCCGCGGAGTGTTATGATGTCACAATGTCCTATTAGGCAGATCACAGACAAGGGTCTGTCACCAGGGTGAGCAGTGCAGAGTTATGATGTCACAATGCCCCCTGAGGCAGATCAGAGACAAGGGTCTGTCACCTGGGTTATCAGTGCAGATTTATGATGTCACAATTCTCCCTTACAGAGATCACAGACAAGGGTCTGTCGCCTGGGTGACCAGTGCAGAGTTATGATGTCACAATGCACCCTTAGGCAGATAACAGACAAGGGTCTGTCACCTGGGTGGCCAGTGCAGAGTTATGACGTCATAATGCTCCCATAGGCAGATCAAAGACAACAGCCTGTCACCTGTGTGACCAGTGCTGAGTTATGATGTCACAATGCCCCCTTAGGCAGATCACAGACAACAGCCTGTCACCTGTGTGACCAGTGCAGAGTTATGATATCACAATGCCCCCTTAGGCAGATCACATACAAGGGTCTGTCACTTCGGTGCCAATTGCAGAGTTATGATGTCACAGTGCACCCTTAGGCAGATCACAGACAAGGGTTTCTCACCTTCTTTACCAGTGCAGTGTTATGAGGTCACAATGCCCCCTTAGGCAGATCACAGACAAGGGTCTGTCACCTGAGTGCCCAGTGCAGAGTTATGATGTCACAGTTCCCACTTAGGCAGATCTCAGACCAGGGCCTGTCACCTGGGTGCCCAGTGCAGAGATGTGATGTCACAATGAACCCTTGGGCAGATCACAGACAAGGGCGTGACACCTGGGTGCCCACTGCAGAGTTACGATGTCACAATGCCCCCTTAGACAGACCACAGACAAGGGCCTGTCAACTGGGAGACCAGTGCAGAGTTATCATGTCACAATGCCCCCTTAGGAAGATCACAGACAAGGGTCTTTCACCTGGGTGACCAGTGCAGATTTGTGATGTCACAACGTCCACTTAGGCAAATCACAGACAAGGGTCTGTCACCAGGGTGACCAGTGCAGAATTATGATGTAACAATGCCCCCTTAGGCAGATCACAGACAAGGGTCTGTCCCCTGGGTTACCAGTGCAGACTTATGATGTCACAATACCCCCTTAGGGAGATCACAGACAAGGGCCTGTCACCTGGGTGACCAGTGCAGAGTTATGATGTCACACTGCCCCCTTAGGCAGATAACAGACAAGCGTCAGTCTGGTGGGTGACCAGTGCAGAGTTATGATGTCACAATGCCCCCTTAGACAGATCAAAGACAAGGGCCTGTCACCTGGGTGACCAGTGCTGAGTTGTGAAGTCACAATGCCCTCTTAGGCAGGCCACAGAAAAGGGCCTGTCACGTGGGTGCCCAGTGCAAAGATATGATGTCACAATGTCCCCTTTGGCAGATCAAAGACAAGGGCCTGTCACCTGGGTGCCCAGTGCAGAGTTATGATGTCGCAATGCCCCCTTAGGCAGATCACAGACAATGGCCTATCACCTTGATGACCAGTGCAGAGTTATGATGTCACAATGCCCCATTAGGTAGATCACAGAAAACGTCCTGTCATCTGGGTGACCAGTGTACAGTTATGATGTCACAATGCCCCCTTAGGCAGATCACAGACTAGGTCCTGTCACCTGGGTGATCAGTGCAGAGTTATGATGTCACAATGCCCACTTTGGCAGATCAAAGACAAGGTTCTGTCACCTGGGTACCCAGTGTAGAGTTATGATATCAGAATGCACCCCTAGGCATATAAAAGACAAGAGCCTGTCACCTGTGCGAGAAGTGCAAAGTTATGATATCACAATGCCCCCTTAGGCAGATCACAGACAAACGTCTGTCACCTGGGTGTCCAGTGCAGAGTTATGATGTCACAATGCCCCCTTAGGCAGATCACAGACAAGGTCCTGTCACCTGGGTGACCAGTGTAGAGTTATGATGCCACAACGCCCCCTTAGGCAGATCACAGACAAGGGCCTGTCACCTGGGTGATCAGTGCAGAGTTATGATGTCACAATGCCCCCTTAGGCAGATCACAGACAAGGGCCTGTCACCTGGGTTACCAGTGCAGAGTTATGACGTCAGAAAGCAACCATAGGCATATAAAAGACAAGAGCCTGTCACTTGTGGGACCAGTGCAGAGTTATGAAGTCACAATGCCCACTTAGGCAGATCAGAGACAAGGGTCTGTCACCTAGGTGACCAGTGCAGGGTTATGATGTCACAATGACCCCTTAGGCAGATCACAGACAGGGTTATGACACCTGGGTGACCAGTGCAGAGTTATGGTGTCACAATGCCCACTTAGGCAGATGACAGACAAGTTCTGTCACCTGCGTGACCAGTGCAGAGTTATGAAGTCACAGTGCCCCCTTAGCAGATCACAGAAAAGGGTCGTCACCTTGGTGACCAGTGCAGTGTTATGATGTCTCAATGCCCCTTCGGCAGATCACAGACAACGCCCTGTCCCCTGGGTGACCTGTGGGGAGTTATGATGCCACAATGCCCCCTTAGGCAGATATCAGACAAGTGTCTGTCCGCTGGGTGACCCGCGGAGTGTTATGATGCCACAATGTCCCATTAGGCAGATCACAGACAAGGGTCTGTCACCATGGTGAGCAGTGAAGAGTTATGATGTCACAATGCCCCCTGAGGCACATCAGAGACAAGGGTCTGTCACCTGGCTTATCAGTGCAGATTTATGATGTCACAATGCTCCCTTACAGAGATCACAGACAAGGGCCTGTCAACTGGGAGACCATTGCAGAGTTATCATGTCACAATGCCCCCTTAGGAAGATCACAGACAAAGGTCTTTCACCTGGGTGACAAGTGCACAGTTATGATGTCACAATGTCCCCTTAGGCAAATCACAGACAAGGGTCTGTCACCAGGGTGACCAGTGCAGACTTATGATGTCACAATACCCCCTTAGGGAAATCACAGACAAAGGTCTGTCACCTGTGTGACCAGTGCAGAGTTATGATGTCACAATGCCCCCTTAGGCAGATAACAGACAAGGGTCTGTCACATGGGCGACCAGTGCAGGGTTATGATGTCACAATGACCCCTTAGGCAGATCACAGACAGGGTTATGACACCGGGGGGCCAGTGCAGAGTTATGATGTCACAATGCCCACTTAGGCAGATGAGAGACAAGGGTCTGTCACCTGTGTGAGCAGTGCAGAGTTATGAAGTCACAGTGCCCCCTTAGGCAGATCACAGAAAAGGGTCTGTCACCTTGGTGACCAGTGCAGAGTTATGGTGTCTCAATGCCCCCTTCGGCAGATCACAGACAACACCCTGTCCCCTGGGTGACCCGTGGGGAGTTATGGTGTCATAATGCCCCCTTAGGCAGATATCAGACAAGTGTCTGTCCCCTGGGTGACCCGCGGAGAGTTATGATGTCACAATGTCCCATTAGGCAGATCACAGATAAGGGTCTGTCACCAGGGTGAGCAGTGCAGAGTTATGATGTCACAATGCCCCCTGAGGCAGATCGGAGACAAGGGTCTGTCACCTGGGTTATCAGGGCAGATTTATGATGTCACAATGCTCCCTTACAGAGATCACAGACAAGGGTCTGTCACCTGGGTGACCAGTACAGAGTTATGACGTCACAATGCCCACTTTGGCAGATTACAGACAAAGGTCTGTCACCTGGGTGCCCAGTGCAGAGTTATGAAGTCACAAAACCCCCTTAGGCAGATGACAGAGAAGGGCCTGTCACCTGGGTGCCCAGTGCAGAGATATGATGTCACAATGCCCCCATAGGCAGATCAAAGACAAGGGCCTGTCACCTGGGTGCCCAGCGCAGAGTTGCGATGTCACAATGCCCCCTCAGGCAGATCACTGACAAGGGCTTGTCACCTGGTTGCCCAGTGCACAGTTATGATGCCACAATGCCCCCTCAGGCAGGTCACAGAAAAGGGCCTGTCACCTGGGTGAGCAGTGCAGAATTATGATGTCACAATGTCCCCATAGGCAGATCACAGACAACGGTCTCTCACCTTGGTGACCAGTGCAGAGTTATGATGTCACAATGCCCACTTAGGCAGATGACAGACAAGGGTCTGTCACCTGTGTGACCAGTGCAGAGTTATGAAGTCACAGTGGCCCCTTAGGCAGATCAAAGAAAAGGGTCTGCCACCTTGGTGACCAGTGCAGAGTTATGATGTCTCAATGCCGCCTTCGGCAGATCACACAAAAGGCCCTGTCCCCTGGGTGACCCGTGGTGAGTTATGGTGTCATAATGCCCCCGTTGTCAGATATCAGACAAGTGTCTGTCCCCTGGGTGACCCGCGGAGTGTTATGATGTCACAATGTCCTATTAGGCAGATCACAGACAAGGGTCTGTCACCAGGGTGAGCAGTGCAGAGTTATGATGTCACAATGCCCCCTGAGGCAGATCAGAGACAAGGGTCTGTCACCTGGGTTATCAGTGCAGATTTATGATGTCACAATTCTCCCTTACAGAGATCACAGACAAGGGTCTGTCGCCTGGGTGACCAGTGCAGAGTTATGATGTCACAATGCACCCTTAGGCAGATAACAGACAAGGGTCTGTCACCTGGGTGGCCAGTGCAGAGTTATGACGTCATAATGCTCCCATAGGCAGATCAAAGACAACAGCCTGTCACCTGTGTGACCAGTGCTGAGTTATGATGTCACAATGCCCCCTTAGGCAGATCACAGACAACAGCCTGTCACCTGTGTGACCAGTGCAGAGTTATGATATCACAATGCCCCCTTAGGCAGATCACATACAAGGGTCTGTCACTTCGGTGCCAATTGCAGAGTTATGATGTCACAGTGCACCCTTAGGCAGATCACAGACAAGGGTTTCTCACCTTCTTTACCAGTGCAGTGTTATGAGGTCACAATGCCCCCTTAGGCAGATCACAGACAAGGGTCTGTCACCTGAGTGCCCAGTGCAGAGTTATGATGTCACAGTTCCCACTTAGGCAGATCTCAGACCAGGGCCTGTCACCTGGGTGCCCAGTGCAGAGATGTGATGTCACAATGAACCCTTGGGCAGATCACAGACAAGGGCGTGACACCTGGGTGCCCACTGCAGAGTTACGATGTCACAATGCCCCCTTAGACAGACCACAGACAAGGGCCTGTCAACTGGGAGACCAGTGCAGAGTTATCATGTCACAATGCCCCCTTAGGAAGATCACAGACAAGGGTCTTTCACCTGGGTGACCAGTGCAGATTTGTGATGTCACAACGTCCACTTAGGCAAATCACAGACAAGGGTCTGTCACCAGGGTGACCAGTGCAGAATTATGATGTAACAATGCCCCCTTAGGCAGATCACAGACAAGGGTCTGTCCCCTGGGTTACCAGTGCAGACTTATGATGTCACAATACCCCCTTAGGGAGATCACAGACAAGGGTCTGTCACCTGGGTGACCAGTGCAGAGTTATGATGTCACACTGCCCCCTTAGGCAGATAACAGACAAGCGTCAGTCTGGTGGGTGACCAGTGCAGAGTTATGATGTCACAATGCCCCCTTAGACAGATCAAAGACAAGGGCCTGTCACCTGGGTGACCAGTGCTGAGTTGTGAAGTCACAATGCCCTCTTAGGCAGACCACAGAAAAGGGCCTGTCACGTGGGTGCCCAGTGCAAAGATATGATGTCACAATGTCCCCTTTGGCAGATCAAAGACAAGGGCCTGTCACCTGGGTGCCCAGTGCAGAGTTATGATGTCACAATGCCCCCTTAGGCAGATCACAGACAATGGCCTATCACCTTGATGACCAGTGCAGAGTTATGATGTCACAATGCCCCATTAGGTAGATCACAGAAAACGTCCTGTCATCTGGGTTACCAGTGTACAGTTATGATGTCACAATGCCCCCTTAGGCAGATCACAGACTAGGTCCTGTCACCTGGGTGATCAGTGCAGAGTTATGATGTCACAATGCCCAATTTGGCAGATCAAAGACAAGGTTCTGTCACCTGGGTACCCAGTGTAGAGTTATGATATCAGAATGCACCCCTAGGCATATAAAAGACAAGAGCCTGTCACCTGTGGGAGAAGTGCAAAGTTATGATATCACAATGCCCCCTTAGGCAAATCACAGACAAACGTCTGTCACCTGGGTGTCCAGTGCAGAGTTATGATGTCACAATGCCCCCTTAGGCAGATCACAGACAAGGTCCTGTCACCTGGGTGACCAGTGTAGAGTTATGATGCCACAACGCCCCCTTAGGCAGATCACAGACAAGGGCCTGTCACCTGGGTGATCAGTGCAGAGTTATGATGTCACAATGCCCCCTTAGGCAGATCACAGACAAGGGCCTGTCACCTGGGTTACCAGTGCAGAGTTATGACGTCAGAATGCAACCATAGGCATATAAAAGACAAGAGCCTGTCACTTGTGGGACCAGTGCAGAGTTATGAAGTCACAATGCCCACTTAGGCAGATCAGAGACAAGGGTCTGTCACCTAGGTGACCAGTGCAGGGTTATGATGTCACAATGACCCCTTAGGCAGATCACAGACAGGGTTATGACACCTGGGTGACCAGTGCAGAGTTATGGTGTCACAATGCCCACTTAGGCAGATGACAGACAAGTTCTGTCACCTGCGTGACCAGTGCAGAGTTATGAAGTCACAGTGCCCCCTTAGCAGATCACAGAAAAGGGTCGTCACCTTGGTGACCAGTGCAGTGTTATGATGTCTCAATGCCCCTTCGGCAGATCACAGACAACGCCCTGTCCCCTGGGTGACCTGTGGGGAGTTATGATGCCACAATGCCCCCTTAGGCAGATATCAGACAAGTGTCTGTCCGCTGGGTGACCCGCGGAGTGTTATGATGCCACAATGTCCCATTAGGCAGATCACAGACAAGGGTCTGTCACCATGGTGAGCAGTGAAGAGTTATGATGTCACAATGCCCCCTGAGGCACATCAGAGACAAGGGTCTGTCACCTGGCTTATCAGTGCAGATTTATGATGTCACAATGCTCCCTTACAGAGATCACAGACAAGGGCCTGTCAACTGGGAGACCATTGCAGAGTTATCATGTCACAATGCCCCCTTAGGAAGATCACAGACAAAGGTCTTTCACCTGGGTGACAAGTGCACAGTTATGATGTCACAATGTCCCCTTAGGCAAATCACAGACAAGGGTCTGTCACCAGGGTGACCAGTGCAGACTTATGATGTCACAATACCCCCTTAGGGAAATCACAGACAAAGGTCTGTCACCTGTGTGACCAGTGCAGAGTTATGATGTCACAATGCCCCCTTAGGCAGATAACAGACAAGGGTCTGTCACATGGGCGACCAGTGCAGGGTTATGATGTCACAATGACCCCTTAGGCAGATCACAGACAGGGTTATGACACCGGGGGGCCAGTGCAGAGTTATGATGTCACAATGCCCACTTAGGCAGATGAGAGACAAGGGTCTGTCACCTGTGTGAGCAGTGCAGAGTTATGAAGTCACAGTGCCCCCTTAGGCAGATCACAGAAAAGGGTCTGTCACCTTGGTGACCAGTGCAGAGTTATGGTGTCTCAATGCCCCCTTCGGCAGATCACAGACAACACCCTGTCCCCTGGGTGACCCGTGGGGAGTTATGGTGTCATAATGCCCCCTTAGGCAGATATCAGACAAGTGTCTGTCCCCTGGGTGACCCGCGGAGAGTTATGATGTCACAATGTCCCATTAGGCAGATCACAGATAAGGGTCTGTCACCAGGGTGAGCAGTGCAGAGTTATGATGTCACAATGCCCCCTGAGGCAGATCGGAGACAAGGGTCTGTCACCTGGGTTATCAGGGCAGATTTATGATGTCACAATGCTCCCTTACAGAGATCACAGACAAGGGTCTGTCACCTGGGTGACCAGTACAGAGTTATGATGTCACAATGCCCACTTTGGCAGATTACAGACAAAGGCCTGTCACCTGGGTGCCCAGTGCAGAGTTATGAAGTCACAAAACCCCCTTAGGCAGATGACAGAGAAGGGCCTGTCACCTGGGTGCCCAGTGCAGAGATATGATGTCACAATGCCCCCATAGGCAGATCAAAGACAAGGGCCTGTCACCTGGGTGCCCAGCGCAGAGTTGCGATGTCACAATGCCCCCTCAGGCAGATCACTGACAAGGGCTTGTCACCTGGTTGCCCAGTGCACAGTTATGATGCCACAATGCCCCCTCAGGCAGGTCACAGAAAAGGGCCTGTCACCTGGGTGAGCAGTGCAGAATTATGATGTCACAATGTCCCCATAGGCAGATCACAGACAACGGTCTCTCACCTTGGTGACCAGTGCAGAGTTATGATGTCACAATGTCCCCTTAGGCAGATCGCATTCAAGGTTCTGTCACCTGGGTGACCAGTGCCGGGTTATGATGTCACAATGCCCACTTAGGCAGATGACAGACAAGGGTCTGTCACCTGTGTGACCAGTGCAGAGTTATGAAGTCACAGTGGCCCCTTAGGCAGATCAAAGAAAAGGGTCTGCCACCTTGGTGACCAGTGCAGAGTTATGATGTCTCAATGCCGCCTTCGGCAGATCACACAAAAGGCCCTGTCCCCTGGGTGACCCGTGGTGAGTTATGGTGTCATAATGCCCCCGTTGTCAGATATCAGACAAGTGTCTGTCCCCTGGGTGACCCGCGGAGTGTTATGATGTCACAATGTCCTATTAGGCAGATCACAGACAAGGGTCTGTCACCAGGGTGAGCAGTGCAGAGTTATGATGTCACAATGCCCCCTGAGGCAGATCAGAGACAAGGGTCTGTCACCTGGGTTATCAGTGCAGATTTATGATGTCACAATTCTCCCTTACAGAGATCACAGACAAGGGTCTGTCGCCTGGGTGACCAGTGCAGAGTTATGATGTCACAATGCACCCTTAGGCAGATAACAGACAAGGGTCTGTCACCTGGGTGGCCAGTGCAGAGTTATGACGTCATAATGCTCCCATAGGCAGATCAAAGACAACAGCCTGTCACCTGTGTGACCAGTGCTGAGTTATGATGTCACAATGCCCCCTTAGGCAGATCACAGACAACAGCCTGTCACCTGTGTGACCAGTGCAGAGTTATGATATCACAATGCCCCCTTAGGCAGATCACATACAAGGGTCTGTCACTTCGGTGCCAATTGCAGAGTTATGATGTCACAGTGCACCCTTAGGCAGATCACAGACAAGGGTTTCTCACCTTCTTTACCAGTGCAGTGTTATGAGGTCACAATGCCCCCTTAGGCAGATCACAGACAAGGGTCTGTCACCTGAGTGCCCAGTGCAGAGTTATGATGTCACAGTTCCCACTTAGGCAGATCTCAGACCAGGGCCTGTCACCTGGGTGCCCAGTGCAGAGATGTGATGTCACAATGAACCCTTGGGCAGATCACAGACAAGGGCGTGACACCTGGGTGCCCACTGCAGAGTTACGATGTCACAATGCCCCCTTAGACAGACCACAGACAAGGGCCTGTCAACTGGGAGACCAGTGCAGAGTTATCATGTCACAATGCCCCCTTAGGAAGATCACAGACAAGGGTCTTTCACCTGGGTGACCAGTGCAGATTTGTGATGTCACAACGTCCACTTAGGCAAATCACAGACAAGGGTCTGTCACCAGGGTGACCAGTGCAGAATTATGATGTAACAATGCCCCCTTAGGCAGATCACAGACAAGGGTCTGTCCCCTGGGTTACCAGTGCAGACTTATGATGTCACAATACCCCCTTAGGGAGATCACAGACAAGGGCCTGTCACCTGGGTGACCAGTGCAGAGTTATGATGTCACACTGCCCCCTTAGGCAGATAACAGACAAGCGTCAGTCTGGTGGGTGACCAGTGCAGAGTTATGATGTCACAATGCCCCCTTAGACAGATCAAAGACAAGGGCCTGTCACCTGGGTGACCAGTGCTGAGTTGTGAAGTCACAATGCCCTCTTAGGCAGGCCACAGAAAAGGGCCTGTCACGTGGGTGCCCAGTGCAAAGATATGATGTCACAATGTCCCCTTTGGCAGATCAAAGACAAGGGCCTGTCACCTGGGTGCCCAGTGCAGAGTTATGATGTCGCAATGCCCCCTTAGGCAGATCACAGACAATGGCCTATCACCTTGATGACCAGTGCAGAGTTATGATGTCACAATGCCCCATTAGGTAGATCACAGAAAACGTCCTGTCATCTGGGTGACCAGTGTACAGTTATGATGTCACAATGCCCCCTTAGGCAGATCACAGACTAGGTCCTGTCACCTGGGTGATCAGTGCAGAGTTATGATGTCACAATGCCCACTTTGGCAGATCAAAGACAAGGTTCTGTCACCTGGGTACCCAGTGTAGAGTTATGATATCAGAATGCACCCCTAGGCATATAAAAGACAAGAGCCTGTCACCTGTGCGAGAAGTGCAAAGTTATGATATCACAATGCCCCCTTAGGCAGATCACAGACAAACGTCTGTCACCTGGGTGTCCAGTGCAGAGTTATGATGTCACAATGCCCCCTTAGGCAGATCACAGACAAGGTCCTGTCACCTGGGTGACCAGTGTAGAGTTATGATGCCACAACGCCCCCTTAGGCAGATCACAGACAAGGGCCTGTCACCTGGGTGATCAGTGCAGAGTTATGATGTCACAATGCCCCCTTAGGCAGATCACAGACAAGGGCCTGTCACCTGGGTTACCAGTGCAGAGTTATGACGTCAGAAAGCAACCATAGGCATATAAAAGACAAGAGCCTGTCACTTGTGGGACCAGTGCAGAGTTATGAAGTCACAATGCCCACTTAGGCAGATCAGAGACAAGGGTCTGTCACCTAGGTGACCAGTGCAGGGTTATGATGTCACAATGACCCCTTAGGCAGATCACAGACAGGGTTATGACACCTGGGTGACCAGTGCAGAGTTATGGTGTCACAATGCCCACTTAGGCAGATGACAGACAAGTTCTGTCACCTGCGTGACCAGTGCAGAGTTATGAAGTCACAGTGCCCCCTTAGCAGATCACAGAAAAGGGTCGTCACCTTGGTGACCAGTGCAGTGTTATGATGTCTCAATGCCCCTTCGGCAGATCACAGACAACGCCCTGTCCCCTGGGTGACCTGTGGGGAGTTATGATGCCACAATGCCCCCTTAGGCAGATATCAGACAAGTGTCTGTCCGCTGGGTGACCCGCGGAGTGTTATGATGCCACAATGTCCCATTAGGCAGATCACAGACAAGGGTCTGTCACCATGGTGAGCAGTGAAGAGTTATGATGTCACAATGCCCCCTGAGGCACATCAGAGACAAGGGTCTGTCACCTGGCTTATCAGTGCAGATTTATGATGTCACAATGCTCCCTTACAGAGATCACAGACAAGGGCCTGTCAACTGGGAGACCATTGCAGAGTTATCATGTCACAATGCCCCCTTAGGAAGATCACAGACAAAGGTCTTTCACCTGGGTGACAAGTGCACAGTTATGATGTCACAATGTCCCCTTAGGCAAATCACAGACAAGGGTCTGTCACCAGGGTGACCAGTGCAGACTTATGATGTCACAATACCCCCTTAGGGAAATCACAGACAAAGGTCTGTCACCTGTGTGACCAGTGCAGAGTTATGATGTCACAATGCCCCCTTAGGCAGATAACAGACAAGGGTCTGTCACATGGGCGACCAGTGCAGGGTTATGATGTCACAATGACCCCTTAGGCAGATCACAGACAGGGTTATGACACCGGGGGGCCAGTGCAGAGTTATGATGTCACAATGCCCACTTAGGCAGATGAGAGACAAGGGTCTGTCACCTGTGTGAGCAGTGCAGAGTTATGAAGTCACAGTGCCCCCTTAGGCAGATCACAGAAAAGGGTCTGTCACCTTGGTGACCAGTGCAGAGTTATGGTGTCTCAATGCCCCCTTCGGCAGATCACAGACAACACCCTGTCCCCTGGGTGACCCGTGGGGAGTTATGGTGTCATAATGCCCCCTTAGGCAGATATCAGACAAGTGTCTGTCCCCTGGGTGACCCGCGGAGAGTTATGATGTCACAATGTCCCATTAGGCAGATCACAGATAAGGGTCTGTCACCAGGGTGAGCAGTGCAGAGTTATGATGTCACAATGCCCCCTGAGGCAGATCGGAGACAAGGGTCTGTCACCTGGGTTATCAGTGCAGATTTATGATGTCACAATGCTCCCTTACAGAGATCACAGACAAGGGTCTGTCACCTGGGTGACCAGTACAGAGTTATGATGTCACAATGCCCACTTTGGCAGATTACAGACAAAGGCCTGTCACCTGGGTGCCCAGTGCAGAGTTATGAAGTCACAAAACCCCCTTAGGCAGATGACAGAGAAGGGCCTGTCACCTGGGTGCCCAGTGCAGAGATATGATGTCACAATGCCCCCATAGGCAGATCAAAGACAAGGGCCTGTCACCTGGGTGCCCAGCGCAGAGTTGCGATGTCACAATGCCCCCTCAGGCAGATCACTGACAAGGGCTTGTCACCTGGTTGCCCAGTGCACAGTTATGATGCCACAATGCCCCCTCAGGCAGGTCACAGAAAAGGGCCTGTCACCTGGGTGAGCAGTGCAGAATTATGATGTCACAATGTCCCCATAGGCAGATCACAGACAACGGTCTCTCACCTTGGTGACCAGTGCAGAGTTATGATGTCACAATGTCCCCTTAGGCAGATCGCATTCAAGGTTCTGTCACCTGGGTGACCAGTGCCGGGTTATGATGTCACAATGCCCACTTAGGCAGATGACAGACAAGGGTCTGTCACCTGTGTGACCAGTGCAGAGTTATGAAGTCACAGTGGCCCCTTAGGCAGATCAAAGAAAAGGGTCTGCCACCTTGGTGACCAGTGCAGAGTTATGATGTCTCAATGCCGCCTTCGGCAGATCACACAAAAGGCCCTGTCCCCTGGGTGACCCGTGGTGAGTTATGGTGTCATAATGCCCCCGTTGTCAGATATCAGACAAGTGTCTGTCCCCTGGGTGACCCGCGGAGTGTTATGATGTCACAATGTCCTATTAGGCAGATCACAGACAAGGGTCTGTCACCAGGGTGAGCAGTGCAGAGTTATGATGTCACAATGCCCCCTGAGGCAGATCAGAGACAAGGGTCTGTCACCTGGGTTATCAGTGCAGATTTATGATGTCACAATTCTCCCTTACAGAGATCACAGACAAGGGTCTGTCGCCTGGGTGACCAGTGCAGAGTTATGATGTCACAATGCACCCTTAGGCAGATAACAGACAAGGGTCTGTCACCTGGGTGGCCAGTGCAGAGTTATGACGTCATAATGCTCCCATAGGCAGATCAAAGACAACAGCCTGTCACCTGTGTGACCAGTGCTGAGTTATGATGTCACAATGCCCCCTTAGGCAGATCACAGACAACAGCCTGTCACCTGTGTGACCAGTGCAGAGTTATGATATCACAATGCCCCCTTAGGCAGATCACATACAAGGGTCTGTCACTTCGGTGCCAATTGCAGAGTTATGATGTCACAGTGCACCCTTAGGCAGATCACAGACAAGGGTTTCTCACCTTCTTTACCAGTGCAGTGTTATGAGGTCACAATGCCCCCTTAGGCAGATCACAGACAAGGGTCTGTCACCTGAGTGCCCAGTGCAGAGTTATGATGTCACAGTTCCCACTTAGGCAGATCTCAGACCAGGGCCTGTCACCTGGGTGCCCAGTGCAGAGATGTGATGTCACAATGAACCCTTGGGCAGATCACAGACAAGGGCGTGACACCTGGGTGCCCACTGCAGAGTTACGATGTCACAATGCCCCCTTAGACAGACCACAGACAAGGGCCTGTCAACTGGGAGACCAGTGCAGAGTTATCATGTCACAATGCCCCCTTAGGAAGATCACAGACAAGGGTCTTTCACCTGGGTGACCAGTGCAGATTTGTGATGTCACAACGTCCACTTAGGCAAATCACAGACAAGGGTCTGTCACCAGGGTGACCAGTGCAGAATTATGATGTAACAATGCCCCCTTAGGCAGATCACAGACAAGGGTCTGTCCCCTGGGTTACCAGTGCAGACTTATGATGTCACAATACCCCCTTAGGGAGATCACAGACAAGGGCCTGTCACCTGGGTGACCAGTGCAGAGTTATGATGTCACACTGCCCCCTTAGGCAGATAACAGACAAGCGTCAGTCTGGTGGGTGACCAGTGCAGAGTTATGATGTCACAATGCCCCCTTAGACAGATCAAAGACAAGGGCCTGTCACCTGGGTGACCAGTGCTGAGTTGTGAAGTCACAATGCCCTCTTAGGCAGGCCACAGAAAAGGGCCTGTCACGTGGGTGCCCAGTGCAAAGATATGATGTCACAATGTCCCCTTTGGCAGATCAAAGACAAGGGCCTGTCACCTGGGTGCCCAGTGCAGAGTTATGATGTCGCAATGCCCCCTTAGGCAGATCACAGACAATGGCCTATCACCTTGATGACCAGTGCAGAGTTATGATGTCACAATGCCCCATTAGGTAGATCACAGAAAACGTCCTGTCATCTGGGTGACCAGTGTACAGTTATGATGTCACAATGCCCCCTTAGGCAGATCACAGACTAGGTCCTGTCACCTGGGTGATCAGTGCAGAGTTATGATGTCACAATGCCCACTTTGGCAGATCAAAGACAAGGTTCTGTCACCTGGGTACCCAGTGTAGAGTTATGATATCAGAATGCACCCCTAGGCATATAAAAGACAAGAGCCTGTCACCTGTGCGAGAAGTGCAAAGTTATGATATCACAATGCCCCCTTAGGCAGATCACAGACAAACGTCTGTCACCTGGGTGTCCAGTGCAGAGTTATGATGTCACAATGCCCCCTTAGGCAGATCACAGACAAGGTCCTGTCACCTGGGTGACCAGTGTAGAGTTATGATGCCACAACGCCCCCTTAGGCAGATCACAGACAAGGGCCTGTCACCTGGGTGATCAGTGCAGAGTTATGATGTCACAATGCCCCCTTAGGCAGATCACAGACAAGGGCCTGTCACCTGGGTTACCAGTGCAGAGTTATGACGTCAGAAAGCAACCATAGGCATATAAAAGACAAGAGCCTGTCACTTGTGGGACCAGTGCAGAGTTATGAAGTCACAATGCCCACTTAGGCAGATCAGAGACAAGGGTCTGTCACCTAGGTGACCAGTGCAGGGTTATGATGTCACAATGACCCCTTAGGCAGATCACAGACAGGGTTATGACACCTGGGTGACCAGTGCAGAGTTATGGTGTCACAATGCCCACTTAGGCAGATGACAGACAAGTTCTGTCACCTGCGTGACCAGTGCAGAGTTATGAAGTCACAGTGCCCCCTTAGCAGATCACAGAAAAGGGTCGTCACCTTGGTGACCAGTGCAGTGTTATGATGTCTCAATGCCCCTTCGGCAGATCACAGACAACGCCCTGTCCCCTGGGTGACCTGTGGGGAGTTATGATGCCACAATGCCCCCTTAGGCAGATATCAGACAAGTGTCTGTCCGCTGGGTGACCCGCGGAGTGTTATGATGCCACAATGTCCCATTAGGCAGATCACAGACAAGGGTCTGTCACCATGGTGAGCAGTGAAGAGTTATGATGTCACAATGCCCCCTGAGGCACATCAGAGACAAGGGTCTGTCACCTGGCTTATCAGTGCAGATTTATGATGTCACAATGCTCCCTTACAGAGATCACAGACAAGGGCCTGTCAACTGGGAGACCATTGCAGAGTTATCATGTCACAATGCCCCCTTAGGAAGATCACAGACAAAGGTCTTTCACCTGGGTGACAAGTGCACAGTTATGATGTCACAATGTCCCCTTAGGCAAATCACAGACAAGGGTCTGTCACCAGGGTGACCAGTGCAGACTTATGATGTCACAATACCCCCTTAGGGAAATCACAGACAAAGGTCTGTCACCTGTGTGACCAGTGCAGAGTTATGATGTCACAATGCCCCCTTAGGCAGATAACAGACAAGGGTCTGTCACATGGGCGACCAGTGCAGGGTTATGATGTCACAATGACCCCTTAGGCAGATCACAGACAGGGTTATGACACCGGGGGGCCAGTGCAGAGTTATGATGTCACAATGCCCACTTAGGCAGATGAGAGACAAGGGTCTGTCACCTGTGTGAGCAGTGCAGAGTTATGAAGTCACAGTGCCCCCTTAGGCAGATCACAGAAAAGGGTCTGTCACCTTGGTGACCAGTGCAGAGTTATGGTGTCTCAATGCCCCCTTCGGCAGATCACAGACAACACCCTGTCCCCTGGGTGACCCGTGGGGAGTTATGGTGTCATAATGCCCCCTTAGGCAGATATCAGACAAGTGTCTGTCCCCTGGGTGACCCGCGGAGAGTTATGATGTCACAATGTCCCATTAGGCAGATCACAGATAAGGGTCTGTCACCAGGGTGAGCAGTGCAGAGTTATGATGTCACAATGCCCCCTGAGGCAGATCGGAGACAAGGGTCTGTCACCTGGGTTATCAGGGCAGATTTATGATGTCACAATGCTCCCTTACAGAGATCACAGACAAGGGTCTGTCACCTGGGTGACCAGTACAGAGTTATGATGTCACAATGCCCACTTTGGCAGATTACAGACAAAGGCCTGTCACCTGGGTGCCCAGTGCAGAGTTATGAAGTCACAAAACCCCCTTAGGCAGATGACAGAGAAGGGCCTGTCACCTGGGTGCCCAGTGCAGAGATATGATGTCACAATGCCCCCATAGGCAGATCAAAGACAAGGGCCTGTCACCTGGGTGCCCAGCGCAGAGTTGCGATGTCACAATGCCCCCTCAGGCAGATCACTGACAAGGGCTTGTCACCTGGTTGCCCAGTGCACAGTTATGATGCCACAATGCCCCCTCAGGCAGGTCACAGAAAAGGGCCTGTCACCTGGGTGAGCAGTGCAGAATTATGATGTCACAATGTCCCCATAGGCAGATCACAGACAACGGTCTCTCACCTTGGTGACCAGTGCAGAGTTATGATGTCACAATGTCCCCTTAGGCAGATCGCATTCAAGGTTCTGTCACCTGGGTGACCAGTGCCGGGTTATGATGTCACAATGCCCACTTAGGCAGATGACAGACAAGGGTCTGTCACCTGTGTGACCAGTGCAGAGTTATGAAGTCACAGTGGCCCCTTAGGCAGATCAAAGAAAAGGGTCTGCCACCTTGGTGACCAGTGCAGAGTTATGATGTCTCAATGCCGCCTTCGGCAGATCACACAAAAGGCCCTGTCCCCTGGGTGACCCGTGGTGAGTTATGGTGTCATAATGCCCCCGTTGTCAGATATCAGACAAGTGTCTGTCCCCTGGGTGACCCGCGGAGTGTTATGATGTCACAATGTCCTATTAGGCAGATCACAGACAAGGGTCTGTCACCAGGGTGAGCAGTGCAGAGTTATGATGTCACAATGCCCCCTGAGGCAGATCAGAGACAAGGGTCTGTCACCTGGGTTATCAGTGCAGATTTATGATGTCACAATTCTCCCTTACAGAGATCACAGACAAGGGTCTGTCGCCTGGGTGACCAGTGCAGAGTTATGATGTCACAATGCACCCTTAGGCAGATAACAGACAAGGGTCTGTCACCTGGGTGGCCAGTGCAGAGTTATGACGTCATAATGCTCCCATAGGCAGATCAAAGACAACAGCCTGTCACCTGTGTGACCAGTGCTGAGTTATGATGTCACAATGCCCCCTTAGGCAGATCACAGACAACAGCCTGTCACCTGTGTGACCAGTGCAGAGTTATGATATCACAATGCCCCCTTAGGCAGATCACATACAAGGGTCTGTCACTTCGGTGCCAATTGCAGAGTTATGATGTCACAGTGCACCCTTAGGCAGATCACAGACAAGGGTTTCTCACCTTCTTTACCAGTGCAGTGTTATGAGGTCACAATGCCCCCTTAGGCAGATCACAGACAAGGGTCTGTCACCTGAGTGCCCAGTGCAGAGTTATGATGTCACAGTTCCCACTTAGGCAGATCTCAGACCAGGGCCTGTCACCTGGGTGCCCAGTGCAGAGATGTGATGTCACAATGAACCCTTGGGCAGATCACAGACAAGGGCGTGACACCTGGGTGCCCACTGCAGAGTTACGATGTCACAATGCCCCCTTAGACAGACCACAGACAAGGGCCTGTCAACTGGGAGACCAGTGCAGAGTTATCATGTCACAATGCCCCCTTAGGAAGATCACAGACAAGGGTCTTTCACCTGGGTGACCAGTGCAGATTTGTGATGTCACAACGTCCACTTAGGCAAATCACAGACAAGGGTCTGTCACCAGGGTGACCAGTGCAGAATTATGATGTAACAATGCCCCCTTAGGCAGATCACAGACAAGGGTCTGTCCCCTGGGTTACCAGTGCAGACTTATGATGTCACAATACCCCCTTAGGGAGATCACAGACAAGGGCCTGTCACCTGGGTGACCAGTGCAGAGTTATGATGTCACACTGCCCCCTTAGGCAGATAACAGACAAGCGTCAGTCTGGTGGGTGACCAGTGCAGAGTTATGATGTCACAATGCCCCCTTAGACAGATCAAAGACAAGGGCCTGTCACCTGGGTGACCAGTGCTGAGTTGTGAAGTCACAATGCCCTCTTAGGCAGGCCACAGAAAAGGGCCTGTCACGTGGGTGCCCAGTGCAAAGATATGATGTCACAATGTCCCCTTTGGCAGATCAAAGACAAGGGCCTGTCACCTGGGTGCCCAGTGCAGAGTTATGATGTCGCAATGCCCCCTTAGGCAGATCACAGACAATGGCCTATCACCTTGATGACCAGTGCAGAGTTATGATGTCACAATGCCCCATTAGGTAGATCACAGAAAACGTCCTGTCATCTGGGTGACCAGTGTACAGTTATGATGTCACAATGCCCCCTTAGGCAGATCACAGACTAGGTCCTGTCACCTGGGTGATCAGTGCAGAGTTATGATGTCACAATGCCCACTTTGGCAGATCAAAGACAAGGTTCTGTCACCTGGGTACCCAGTGTAGAGTTATGATATCAGAATGCACCCCTAGGCATATAAAAGACAAGAGCCTGTCACCTGTGCGAGAAGTGCAAAGTTATGATATCACAATGCCCCCTTAGGCAGATCACAGACAAACGTCTGTCACCTGGGTGTCCAGTGCAGAGTTATGATGTCACAATGCCCCCTTAGGCAGATCACAGACAAGGTCCTGTCACCTGGGTGACCAGTGTAGAGTTATGATGCCACAACGCCCCCTTAGGCAGATCACAGACAAGGGCCTGTCACCTGGGTGATCAGTGCAGAGTTATGATGTCACAATGCCCCCTTAGGCAGATCACAGACAAGGGCCTGTCACCTGGGTTACCAGTGCAGAGTTATGACGTCAGAAAGCAACCATAGGCATATAAAAGACAAGAGCCTGTCACTTGTGGGACCAGTGCAGAGTTATGAAGTCACAATGCCCACTTAGGCAGATCAGAGACAAGGGTCTGTCACCTAGGTGACCAGTGCAGGGTTATGATGTCACAATGACCCCTTAGGCAGATCACAGACAGGGTTATGACACCTGGGTGACCAGTGCAGAGTTATGGTGTCACAATGCCCACTTAGGCAGATGACAGACAAGTTCTGTCACCTGCGTGACCAGTGCAGAGTTATGAAGTCACAGTGCCCCCTTAGCAGATCACAGAAAAGGGTCGTCACCTTGGTGACCAGTGCAGTGTTATGATGTCTCAATGCCCCTTCGGCAGATCACAGACAACGCCCTGTCCCCTGGGTGACCTGTGGGGAGTTATGATGCCACAATGCCCCCTTAGGCAGATATCAGACAAGTGTCTGTCCGCTGGGTGACCCGCGGAGTGTTATGATGCCACAATGTCCCATTAGGCAGATCACAGACAAGGGTCTGTCACCATGGTGAGCAGTGAAGAGTTATGATGTCACAATGCCCCCTGAGGCACATCAGAGACAAGGGTCTGTCACCTGGCTTATCAGTGCAGATTTATGATGTCACAATGCTCCCTTACAGAGATCACAGACAAGGGCCTGTCAACTGGGAGACCATTGCAGAGTTATCATGTCACAATGCCCCCTTAGGAAGATCACAGACAAAGGTCTTTCACCTGGGTGACAAGTGCACAGTTATGATGTCACAATGTCCCCTTAGGCAAATCACAGACAAGGGTCTGTCACCAGGGTGACCAGTGCAGACTTATGATGTCACAATACCCCCTTAGGGAAATCACAGACAAAGGTCTGTCACCTGTGTGACCAGTGCAGAGTTATGATGTCACAATGCCCCCTTAGGCAGATAACAGACAAGGGTCTGTCACATGGGCGACCAGTGCAGGGTTATGATGTCACAATGACCCCTTAGGCAGATCACAGACAGGGTTATGACACCGGGGGGCCAGTGCAGAGTTATGATGTCACAATGCCCACTTAGGCAGATGAGAGACAAGGGTCTGTCACCTGTGTGAGCAGTGCAGAGTTATGAAGTCACAGTGCCCCCTTAGGCAGATCACAGAAAAGGGTCTGTCACCTTGGTGACCAGTGCAGAGTTATGGTGTCTCAATGCCCCCTTCGGCAGATCACAGACAACACCCTGTCCCCTGGGTGACCCGTGGGGAGTTATGGTGTCATAATGCCCCCTTAGGCAGATATCAGACAAGTGTCTGTCCCCTGGGTGACCCGCGGAGAGTTATGATGTCACAATGTCCCATTAGGCAGATCACAGATAAGGGTCTGTCACCAGGGTGAGCAGTGCAGAGTTATGATGTCACAATGCCCCCTGAGGCAGATCGGAGACAAGGGTCTGTCACCTGGGTTATCAGGGCAGATTTATGATGTCACAATGCTCCCTTACAGAGATCACAGACAAGGGTCTGTCACCTGGGTGACCAGTACAGAGTTATGATGTCACAATGCCCACTTTGGCAGATTACAGACAAAGGCCTGTCACCTGGGTGCCCAGTGCAGAGTTATGAAGTCACAAAACCCCCTTAGGCAGATGACAGAGAAGGGCCTGTCACCTGGGTGCCCAGTGCAGAGATATGATGTCACAATGCCCCCATAGGCAGATCAAAGACAAGGGCCTGTCACCTGGGTGCCCAGCGCAGAGTTGCGATGTCACAATGCCCCCTCAGGCAGATCACTGACAAGGGCTTGTCACCTGGTTGCCCAGTGCACAGTTATGATGCCACAATGCCCCCTCAGGCAGGTCACAGAAAAGGGCCTGTCACCTGGGTGAGCAGTGCAGAATTATGATGTCACAATGTCCCCATAGGCAGATCACAGACAACGGTCTCTCACCTTGGTGACCAGTGCAGAGTTATGATGTCACAATGTCCCCTTAGGCAGATCGCATTCAAGGTTCTGTCACCTGGGTGACCAGTGCCGGGTTATGATGTCACAATGCCCACTTAGGCAGATGACAGACAAGGGTCTGTCACCTGTGTGACCAGTGCAGAGTTATGAAGTCACAGTGGCCCCTTAGGCAGATCAAAGAAAAGGGTCTGCCACCTTGGTGACCAGTGCAGAGTTATGATGTCTCAATGCCGCCTTCGGCAGATCACACAAAAGGCCCTGTCCCCTGGGTGACCCGTGGTGAGTTATGGTGTCATAATGCCCCCGTTGTCAGATATCAGACAAGTGTCTGTCCCCTGGGTGACCCGCGGAGTGTTATGATGTCACAATGTCCTATTAGGCAGATCACAGACAAGGGTCTGTCACCAGGGTGAGCAGTGCAGAGTTATGATGTCACAATGCCCCCTGAGGCAGATCAGAGACAAGGGTCTGTCACCTGGGTTATCAGTGCAGATTTATGATGTCACAATTCTCCCTTACAGAGATCACAGACAAGGGTCTGTCGCCTGGGTGACCAGTGCAGAGTTATGATGTCACAATGCACCCTTAGGCAGATAACAGACAAGGGTCTGTCACCTGGGTGGCCAGTGCAGAGTTATGACGTCATAATGCTCCCATAGGCAGATCAAAGACAACAGCCTGTCACCTGTGTGACCAGTGCTGAGTTATGATGTCACAATGCCCCCTTAGGCAGATCACAGACAACAGCCTGTCACCTGTGTGACCAGTGCAGAGTTATGATATCACAATGCCCCCTTAGGCAGATCACATACAAGGGTCTGTCACTTCGGTGCCAATTGCAGAGTTATGATGTCACAGTGCACCCTTAGGCAGATCACAGACAAGGGTTTCTCACCTTCTTTACCAGTGCAGTGTTATGAGGTCACAATGCCCCCTTAGGCAGATCACAGACAAGGGTCTGTCACCTGAGTGCCCAGTGCAGAGTTATGATGTCACAGTTCCCACTTAGGCAGATCTCAGACCAGGGCCTGTCACCTGGGTGCCCAGTGCAGAGATGTGATGTCACAATGAACCCTTGGGCAGATCACAGACAAGGGCGTGACACCTGGGTGCCCACTGCAGAGTTACGATGTCACAATGCCCCCTTAGACAGACCACAGACAAGGGCCTGTCAACTGGGAGACCAGTGCAGAGTTATCATGTCACAATGCCCCCTTAGGAAGATCACAGACAAGGGTCTTTCACCTGGGTGACCAGTGCAGATTTGTGATGTCACAACGTCCACTTAGGCAAATCACAGACAAGGGTCTGTCACCAGGGTGACCAGTGCAGAATTATGATGTAACAATGCCCCCTTAGGCAGATCACAGACAAGGGTCTGTCCCCTGGGTTACCAGTGCAGACTTATGATGTCACAATACCCCCTTAGGGAGATCACAGACAAGGGCCTGTCACCTGGGTGACCAGTGCAGAGTTATGATGTCACACTGCCCCCTTAGGCAGATAACAGACAAGCGTCAGTCTGGTGGGTGACCAGTGCAGAGTTATGATGTCACAATGCCCCCTTAGACAGATCAAAGACAAGGGCCTGTCACCTGGGTGACCAGTGCTGAGTTGTGAAGTCACAATGCCCTCTTAGGCAGGCCACAGAAAAGGGCCTGTCACGTGGGTGCCCAGTGCAAAGATATGATGTCACAATGTCCCCTTTGGCAGATCAAAGACAAGGGCCTGTCACCTGGGTGCCCAGTGCAGAGTTATGATGTCGCAATGCCCCCTTAGGCAGATCACAGACAATGGCCTATCACCTTGATGACCAGTGCAGAGTTATGATGTCACAATGCCCCATTAGGTAGATCACAGAAAACGTCCTGTCATCTGGGTGACCAGTGTACAGTTATGATGTCACAATGCCCCCTTAGGCAGATCACAGACTAGGTCCTGTCACCTGGGTGATCAGTGCAGAGTTATGATGTCACAATGCCCACTTTGGCAGATCAAAGACAAGGTTCTGTCACCTGGGTACCCAGTGTAGAGTTATGATATCAGAATGCACCCCTAGGCATATAAAAGACAAGAGCCTGTCACCTGTGCGAGAAGTGCAAAGTTATGATATCACAATGCCCCCTTAGGCAGATCACAGACAAACGTCTGTCACCTGGGTGTCCAGTGCAGAGTTATGATGTCACAATGCCCCCTTAGGCAGATCACAGACAAGGTCCTGTCACCTGGGTGACCAGTGTAGAGTTATGATGCCACAACGCCCCCTTAGGCAGATCACAGACAAGGGCCTGTCACCTGGGTGATCAGTGCAGAGTTATGATGTCACAATGCCCCCTTAGGCAGATCACAGACAAGGGCCTGTCACCTGGGTTACCAGTGCAGAGTTATGACGTCAGAAAGCAACCATAGGCATATAAAAGACAAGAGCCTGTCACTTGTGGGACCAGTGCAGAGTTATGAAGTCACAATGCCCACTTAGGCAGATCAGAGACAAGGGTCTGTCACCTAGGTGACCAGTGCAGGGTTATGATGTCACAATGACCCCTTAGGCAGATCACAGACAGGGTTATGACACCTGGGTGACCAGTGCAGAGTTATGGTGTCACAATGCCCACTTAGGCAGATGACAGACAAGTTCTGTCACCTGCGTGACCAGTGCAGAGTTATGAAGTCACAGTGCCCCCTTAGCAGATCACAGAAAAGGGTCGTCACCTTGGTGACCAGTGCAGTGTTATGATGTCTCAATGCCCCTTCGGCAGATCACAGACAACGCCCTGTCCCCTGGGTGACCTGTGGGGAGTTATGATGCCACAATGCCCCCTTAGGCAGATATCAGACAAGTGTCTGTCCGCTGGGTGACCCGCGGAGTGTTATGATGCCACAATGTCCCATTAGGCAGATCACAGACAAGGGTCTGTCACCATGGTGAGCAGTGAAGAGTTATGATGTCACAATGCCCCCTGAGGCACATCAGAGACAAGGGTCTGTCACCTGGCTTATCAGTGCAGATTTATGATGTCACAATGCTCCCTTACAGAGATCACAGACAAGGGCCTGTCAACTGGGAGACCATTGCAGAGTTATCATGTCACAATGCCCCCTTAGGAAGATCACAGACAAAGGTCTTTCACCTGGGTGACAAGTGCACAGTTATGATGTCACAATGTCCCCTTAGGCAAATCACAGACAAGGGTCTGTCACCAGGGTGACCAGTGCAGACTTATGATGTCACAATACCCCCTTAGGGAAATCACAGACAAAGGTCTGTCACCTGTGTGACCAGTGCAGAGTTATGATGTCACAATGCCCCCTTAGGCAGATAACAGACAAGGGTCTGTCACATGGGCGACCAGTGCAGGGTTATGATGTCACAATGACCCCTTAGGCAGATCACAGACAGGGTTATGACACCGGGGGGCCAGTGCAGAGTTATGATGTCACAATGCCCACTTAGGCAGATGAGAGACAAGGGTCTGTCACCTGTGTGAGCAGTGCAGAGTTATGAAGTCACAGTGCCCCCTTAGGCAGATCACAGAAAAGGGTCTGTCACCTTGGTGACCAGTGCAGAGTTATGGTGTCTCAATGCCCCCTTCGGCAGATCACAGACAACACCCTGTCCCCTGGGTGACCCGTGGGGAGTTATGGTGTCATAATGCCCCCTTAGGCAGATATCAGACAAGTGTCTGTCCCCTGGGTGACCCGCGGAGAGTTATGATGTCACAATGTCCCATTAGGCAGATCACAGATAAGGGTCTGTCACCAGGGTGAGCAGTGCAGAGTTATGATGTCACAATGCCCCCTGAGGCAGATCGGAGACAAGGGTCTGTCACCTGGGTTATCAGGGCAGATTTATGATGTCACAATGCTCCCTTACAGAGATCACAGACAAGGGTCTGTCACCTGGGTGACCAGTACAGAGTTATGATGTCACAATGCCCACTTTGGCAGATTACAGACAAAGGCCTGTCACCTGGGTGCCCAGTGCAGAGTTATGAAGTCACAAAACCCCCTTAGGCAGATGACAGAGAAGGGCCTGTCACCTGGGTGCCCAGTGCAGAGATATGATGTCACAATGCCCCCATAGGCAGATCAAAGACAAGGGCCTGTCACCTGGGTGCCCAGCGCAGAGTTGCGATGTCACAATGCCCCCTCAGGCAGATCACTGACAAGGGCTTGTCACCTGGTTGCCCAGTGCACAGTTATGATGCCACAATGCCCCCTCAGGCAGGTCACAGAAAAGGGCCTGTCACCTGGGTGAGCAGTGCAGAATTATGATGTCACAATGTCCCCATAGGCAGATCACAGACAACGGTCTCTCACCTTGGTGACCAGTGCAGAGTTATGATGTCACAATGTCCCCTTAGGCAGATCGCATTCAAGGTTCTGTCACCTGGGTGACCAGTGCCGGGTTATGATGTCACAATGCCCACTTAGGCAGATGACAGACAAGGGTCTGTCACCTGTGTGACCAGTGCAGAGTTATGAAGTCACAGTGGCCCCTTAGGCAGATCAAAGAAAAGGGTCTGCCACCTTGGTGACCAGTGCAGAGTTATGATGTCTCAATGCCGCCTTCGGCAGATCACACAAAAGGCCCTGTCCCCTGGGTGACCCGTGGTGAGTTATGGTGTCATAATGCCCCCGTTGTCAGATATCAGACAAGTGTCTGTCCCCTGGGTGACCCGCGGAGTGTTATGATGTCACAATGTCCTATTAGGCAGATCACAGACAAGGGTCTGTCACCAGGGTGAGCAGTGCAGAGTTATGATGTCACAATGCCCCCTGAGGCAGATCAGAGACAAGGGTCTGTCACCTGGGTTATCAGTGCAGATTTATGATGTCACAATTCTCCCTTACAGAGATCACAGACAAGGGTCTGTCGCCTGGGTGACCAGTGCAGAGTTATGATGTCACAATGCACCCTTAGGCAGATAACAGACAAGGGTCTGTCACCTGGGTGGCCAGTGCAGAGTTATGACGTCATAATGCTCCCATAGGCAGATCAAAGACAACAGCCTGTCACCTGTGTGACCAGTGCTGAGTTATGATGTCACAATGCCCCCTTAGGCAGATCACAGACAACAGCCTGTCACCTGTGTGACCAGTGCAGAGTTATGATATCACAATGCCCCCTTAGGCAGATCACATACAAGGGTCTGTCACTTCGGTGCCAATTGCAGAGTTATGATGTCACAGTGCACCCTTAGGCAGATCACAGACAAGGGTTTCTCACCTTCTTTACCAGTGCAGTGTTATGAGGTCACAATGCCCCCTTAGGCAGATCACAGACAAGGGTCTGTCACCTGAGTGCCCAGTGCAGAGTTATGATGTCACAGTTCCCACTTAGGCAGATCTCAGACCAGGGCCTGTCACCTGGGTGCCCAGTGCAGAGATGTGATGTCACAATGAACCCTTGGGCAGATCACAGACAAGGGCGTGACACCTGGGTGCCCACTGCAGAGTTACGATGTCACAATGCCCCCTTAGACAGACCACAGACAAGGGCCTGTCAACTGGGAGACCAGTGCAGAGTTATCATGTCACAATGCCCCCTTAGGAAGATCACAGACAAGGGTCTTTCACCTGGGTGACCAGTGCAGATTTGTGATGTCACAACGTCCACTTAGGCAAATCACAGACAAGGGTCTGTCACCAGGGTGACCAGTGCAGAATTATGATGTAACAATGCCCCCTTAGGCAGATCACAGACAAGGGTCTGTCCCCTGGGTTACCAGTGCAGACTTATGATGTCACAATACCCCCTTAGGGAGATCACAGACAAGGGCCTGTCACCTGGGTGACCAGTGCAGAGTTATGATGTCACACTGCCCCCTTAGGCAGATAACAGACAAGCGTCAGTCTGGTGGGTGACCAGTGCAGAGTTATGATGTCACAATGCCCCCTTAGACAGATCAAAGACAAGGGCCTGTCACCTGGGTGACCAGTGCTGAGTTGTGAAGTCACAATGCCCTCTTAGGCAGGCCACAGAAAAGGGCCTGTCACGTGGGTGCCCAGTGCAAAGATATGATGTCACAATGTCCCCTTTGGCAGATCAAAGACAAGGGCCTGTCACCTGGGTGCCCAGTGCAGAGTTATGATGTCGCAATGCCCCCTTAGGCAGATCACAGACAATGGCCTATCACCTTGATGACCAGTGCAGAGTTATGATGTCACAATGCCCCATTAGGTAGATCACAGAAAACGTCCTGTCATCTGGGTGACCAGTGTACAGTTATGATGTCACAATGCCCCCTTAGGCAGATCACAGACTAGGTCCTGTCACCTGGGTGATCAGTGCAGAGTTATGATGTCACAATGCCCACTTTGGCAGATCAAAGACAAGGTTCTGTCACCTGGGTACCCAGTGTAGAGTTATGATATCAGAATGCACCCCTAGGCATATAAAAGACAAGAGCCTGTCACCTGTGCGAGAAGTGCAAAGTTATGATATCACAATGCCCCCTTAGGCAGATCACAGACAAACGTCTGTCACCTGGGTGTCCAGTGCAGAGTTATGATGTCACAATGCCCCCTTAGGCAGATCACAGACAAGGTCCTGTCACCTGGGTGACCAGTGTAGAGTTATGATGCCACAACGCCCCCTTAGGCAGATCACAGACAAGGGCCTGTCACCTGGGTGATCAGTGCAGAGTTATGATGTCACAATGCCCCCTTAGGCAGATCACAGACAAGGGCCTGTCACCTGGGTTACCAGTGCAGAGTTATGACGTCAGAAAGCAACCATAGGCATATAAAAGACAAGAGCCTGTCACTTGTGGGACCAGTGCAGAGTTATGAAGTCACAATGCCCACTTAGGCAGATCAGAGACAAGGGTCTGTCACCTAGGTGACCAGTGCAGGGTTATGATGTCACAATGACCCCTTAGGCAGATCACAGACAGGGTTATGACACCTGGGTGACCAGTGCAGAGTTATGGTGTCACAATGCCCACTTAGGCAGATGACAGACAAGTTCTGTCACCTGCGTGACCAGTGCAGAGTTATGAAGTCACAGTGCCCCCTTAGCAGATCACAGAAAAGGGTCGTCACCTTGGTGACCAGTGCAGTGTTATGATGTCTCAATGCCCCTTCGGCAGATCACAGACAACGCCCTGTCCCCTGGGTGACCTGTGGGGAGTTATGATGCCACAATGCCCCCTTAGGCAGATATCAGACAAGTGTCTGTCCGCTGGGTGACCCGCGGAGTGTTATGATGCCACAATGTCCCATTAGGCAGATCACAGACAAGGGTCTGTCACCATGGTGAGCAGTGAAGAGTTATGATGTCACAATGCCCCCTGAGGCACATCAGAGACAAGGGTCTGTCACCTGGCTTATCAGTGCAGATTTATGATGTCACAATGCTCCCTTACAGAGATCACAGACAAGGGCCTGTCAACTGGGAGACCATTGCAGAGTTATCATGTCACAATGCCCCCTTAGGAAGATCACAGACAAAGGTCTTTCACCTGGGTGACAAGTGCACAGTTATGATGTCACAATGTCCCCTTAGGCAAATCACAGACAAGGGTCTGTCACCAGGGTGACCAGTGCAGACTTATGATGTCACAATACCCCCTTAGGGAAATCACAGACAAAGGTCTGTCACCTGTGTGACCAGTGCAGAGTTATGATGTCACAATGCCCCCTTAGGCAGATAACAGACAAGGGTCTGTCACATGGGCGACCAGTGCAGGGTTATGATGTCACAATGACCCCTTAGGCAGATCACAGACAGGGTTATGACACCGGGGGGCCAGTGCAGAGTTATGATGTCACAATGCCCACTTAGGCAGATGAGAGACAAGGGTCTGTCACCTGTGTGAGCAGTGCAGAGTTATGAAGTCACAGTGCCCCCTTAGGCAGATCACAGAAAAGGGTCTGTCACCTTGGTGACCAGTGCAGAGTTATGGTGTCTCAATGCCCCCTTCGGCAGATCACAGACAACACCCTGTCCCCTGGGTGACCCGTGGGGAGTTATGGTGTCATAATGCCCCCTTAGGCAGATATCAGACAAGTGTCTGTCCCCTGGGTGACCCGCGGAGAGTTATGATGTCACAATGTCCCATTAGGCAGATCACAGATAAGGGTCTGTCACCAGGGTGAGCAGTGCAGAGTTATGATGTCACAATGCCCCCTGAGGCAGATCGGAGACAAGGGTCTGTCACCTGGGTTATCAGGGCAGATTTATGATGTCACAATGCTCCCTTACAGAGATCACAGACAAGGGTCTGTCACCTGGGTGACCAGTACAGAGTTATGACGTCACAATGCCCACTTTGGCAGATTACAGACAAAGGCCTGTCACCTGGGTGCCCAGTGCAGAGTTATGAAGTCACAAAACCCCCTTAGGCAGATGACAGAGAAGGGCCTGTCACCTGGGTGCCCAGTGCAGAGATATGATGTCACAATGCCCCCATAGGCAGATCAAAGACAAGGGCCTGTCACCTGGGTGCCCAGCGCAGAGTTGCGATGTCACAATGCCCCCTCAGGCAGATCACTGACAAGGGCTTGTCACCTGGTTGCCCAGTGCACAGTTATGATGCCACAATGCCCCCTCAGGCAGGTCACAGAAAAGGGCCTGTCACCTGGGTGAGCAGTGCAGAATTATGATGTCACAATGTCCCCATAGGCAGATCACAGACAACGGTCTCTCACCTTGGTGACCAGTGCAGAGTTATGATGTCACAATGCCCACTTAGGCAGATGACAGACAAGGGTCTGTCACCTGTGTGACCAGTGCAGAGTTATGAAGTCACAGTGGCCCCTTAGGCAGATCAAAGAAAAGGGTCTGCCACCTTGGTGACCAGTGCAGAGTTATGATGTCTCAATGCCGCCTTCGGCAGATCACACAAAAGGCCCTGTCCCCTGGGTGACCCGTGGTGAGTTATGGTGTCATAATGCCCCCGTTGTCAGATATCAGACAAGTGTCTGTCCCCTGGGTGACCCGCGGAGTGTTATGATGTCACAATGTCCTATTAGGCAGATCACAGACAAGGGTCTGTCACCAGGGTGAGCAGTGCAGAGTTATGATGTCACAATGCCCCCTGAGGCAGATCAGAGACAAGGGTCTGTCACCTGGGTTATCAGTGCAGATTTATGATGTCACAATTCTCCCTTACAGAGATCACAGACAAGGGTCTGTCGCCTGGGTGACCAGTGCAGAGTTATGATGTCACAATGCACCCTTAGGCAGATAACAGACAAGGTTCTGTCACCTGGGTGGCCAGTGCAGAGTTATGACGTCATAATGCTCCCATAGGCAGATCAAAGACAACAGCCTGTCACCTGTGTGACCAGTGCTGAGTTATGATGTCACAATGCCCCCTTAGGCAGATCACAGACAACAGCCTGTCACCTGTGTGACCAGTGCAGAGTTATGATATCACAATGCCCCCTTAGGCAGATCACATACAAGGGTCTGTCACTTCGGTGCCAATTGCAGAGTTATGATGTCACAGTGCACCCTTAGGCAGATCACAGACAAGGGTTTCTCACCTTCTTTACCAGTGCAGTGTTATGAGGTCACAATGCCCCCTTAGGCAGATCACAGACAAGGGTCTGTCACCTGAGTGCCCAGTGCAGAGTTATGATGTCACAGTTCCCACTTAGGCAGATCTCAGACCAGGGCCTGTCACCTGGGTGCCCAGTGCAGAGATGTGATGTCACAATGAACCCTTGGGCAGATCACAGACAAGGGCGTGACACCTGGGTGCCCACTGCAGAGTTACGATGTCACAATGCCCCCTTAGACAGACCACAGACAAGGGCCTGTCAACTGGGAGACCAGTGCAGAGTTATCATGTCACAATGCCCCCTTAGGAAGATCACAGACAAGGGTCTTTCACCTGGGTGACCAGTGCAGATTTGTGATGTCACAACGTCCACTTAGGCAAATCACAGACAAGGGTCTGTCACCAGGGTGACCAGTGCAGAATTATGATGTAACAATGCCCCCTTAGGCAGATCACAGACAAGGGTCTGTCCCCTGGGTTACCAGTGCAGACTTATGATGTCACAATACCCCCTTAGGGAGATCACAGACAAGGGCCTGTCACCTGGGTGACCAGTGCAGAGTTATGATGTCACACTGCCCCCTTAGGCAGATAACAGACAAGCGTCAGTCTGGTGGGTGACCAGTGCAGAGTTATGATGTCACAATGCCCCCTTAGACAGATCAAAGACAAGGGCCTGTCACCTGGGTGACCAGTGCTGAGTTGTGAAGTCACAATGCCCTCTTAGGCAGGCCACAGAAAAGGGCCTGTCACGTGGGTGCCCAGTGCAAAGATATGATGTCACAATGTCCCCTTTGGCAGATCAAAGACAAGGGCCTGTCACCTGGGTGCCCAGTGCAGAGTTATGATGTCGCAATGCCCCCTTAGGCAGATCACAGACAATGGCCTATCACCTTGATGACCAGTGCAGAGTTATGATGTCACAATGCCCCATTAGGTAGATCACAGAAAACGTCCTGTCATCTGGGTGACCAGTGTACAGTTATGATGTCACAATGCCCCCTTAGGCAGATCACAGACTAGGTCCTGTCACCTGGGTGATCAGTGCAGAGTTATGATGTCACAATGCCCACTTTGGCAGATCAAAGACAAGGTTCTGTCACCTGGGTACCCAGTGTAGAGTTATGATATCAGAATGCACCCCTAGGCATATAAAAGACAAGAGCCTGTCACCTGTGCGAGAAGTGCAAAGTTATGATATCACAATGCCCCCTTAGGCAGATCACAGACAAACGTCTGTCACCTGGGTGTCCAGTGCAGAGTTATGATGTCACAATGCCCCCTTAGGCAGATCACAGACAAGGTCCTGTCACCTGGGTGACCAGTGTAGAGTTATGATGCCACAACGCCCCCTTAGGCAGATCACAGACAAGGGCCTGTCACCTGGGTGATCAGTGCAGAGTTATGATGTCACAATGCCCCCTTAGGCAGATCACAGACAAGGGCCTGTCACCTGGGTTACCAGTGCAGAGTTATGACGTCAGAAAGCAACCATAGGCATATAAAAGACAAGAGCCTGTCACTTGTGGGACCAGTGCAGAGTTATGAAGTCACAATGCCCACTTAGGCAGATCAGAGACAAGGGTCTGTCACCTAGGTGACCAGTGCAGGGTTATGATGTCACAATGACCCCTTAGGCAGATCACAGACAGGGTTATGACACCTGGGTGACCAGTGCAGAGTTATGGTGTCACAATGCCCACTTAGGCAGATGACAGACAAGTTCTGTCACCTGCGTGACCAGTGCAGAGTTATGAAGTCACAGTGCCCCCTTAGCAGATCACAGAAAAGGGTCGTCACCTTGGTGACCAGTGCAGTGTTATGATGTCTCAATGCCCCTTCGGCAGATCACAGACAACGCCCTGTCCCCTGGGTGACCTGTGGGGAGTTATGATGCCACAATGCCCCCTTAGGCAGATATCAGACAAGTGTCTGTCCGCTGGGTGACCCGCGGAGTGTTATGATGCCACAATGTCCCATTAGGCAGATCACAGACAAGGGTCTGTCACCATGGTGAGCAGTGAAGAGTTATGATGTCACAATGCCCCCTGAGGCACATCAGAGACAAGGGTCTGTCACCTGGCTTATCAGTGCAGATTTATGATGTCACAATGCTCCCTTACAGAGATCACAGACAAGGGCCTGTCAACTGGGAGACCATTGCAGAGTTATCATGTCACAATGCCCCCTTAGGAAGATCACAGACAAAGGTCTTTCACCTGGGTGACAAGTGCACAGTTATGATGTCACAATGTCCCCTTAGGCAAATCACAGACAAGGGTCTGTCACCAGGGTGACCAGTGCAGACTTATGATGTCACAATACCCCCTTAGGGAAATCACAGACAAAGGTCTGTCACCTGTGTGACCAGTGCAGAGTTATGATGTCACAATGCCCCCTTAGGCAGATAACAGACAAGGGTCTGTCACATGGGCGACCAGTGCAGGGTTATGATGTCACAATGACCCCTTAGGCAGATCACAGACAGGGTTATGACACCGGGGGGCCAGTGCAGAGTTATGATGTCACAATGCCCACTTAGGCAGATGAGAGACAAGGGTCTGTCACCTGTGTGAGCAGTGCAGAGTTATGAAGTCACAGTGCCCCCTTAGGCAGATCACAGAAAAGGGTCTGTCACCTTGGTGACCAGTGCAGAGTTATGGTGTCTCAATGCCCCCTTCGGCAGATCACAGACAACACCCTGTCCCCTGGGTGACCCGTGGGGAGTTATGGTGTCATAATGCCCCCTTAGGCAGATATCAGACAAGTGTCTGTCCCCTGGGTGACCCGCGGAGAGTTATGATGTCACAATGTCCCATTAGGCAGATCACAGATAAGGGTCTGTCACCAGGGTGAGCAGTGCAGAGTTATGATGTCACAATGCCCCCTGAGGCAGATCGGAGACAAGGGTCTGTCACCTGGGTTATCAGGGCAGATTTATGATGTCACAATGCTCCCTTACAGAGATCACAGACAAGGGTCTGTCACCTGGGTGACCAGTACAGAGTTATGACGTCACAATGCCCACTTTGGCAGATTACAGACAAAGGCCTGTCACCTGGGTGCCCAGTGCAGAGTTATGAAGTCACAAAACCCCCTTAGGCAGATGACAGAGAAGGGCCTGTCACCTGGGTGCCCAGTGCAGAGATATGATGTCACAATGCCCCCATAGGCAGATCAAAGACAAGGGCCTGTCACCTGGGTGCCCAGCGCAGAGTTGCGATGTCACAATGCCCCCTCAGGCAGATCACTGACAAGGGCTTGTCACCTGGTTGCCCAGTGCACAGTTATGATGCCACAATGCCCCCTCAGGCAGGTCACAGAAAAGGGCCTGTCACCTGGGTGAGCAGTGCAGAATTATGATGTCACAATGTCCCCATAGGCAGATCACAGACAACGGTCTCTCACCTTGGTGACCAGTGCAGAGTTATGATGTCACAATGTCCCCTTAGGCAGATCGCATTCAAGGTTCTGTCACCTGGGTGACCAGTGCCGGGTTATGATGTCACAATGCCCACTTAGGCAGATGACAGACAAGGGTCTGTCACCTGTGTGACCAGTGCAGAGTTATGAAGTCACAGTGGCCCCTTAGGCAGATCAAAGAAAAGGGTCTGCCACCTTGGTGACCAGTGCAGAGTTATGATGTCTCAATGCCGCCTTCGGCAGATCACACAAAAGGCCCTGTCCCCTGGGTGACCCGTGGTGAGTTATGGTGTCATAATGCCCCCGTTGTCAGATATCAGACAAGTGTCTGTCCCCTGGGTGACCCGCGGAGTGTTATGATGTCACAATGTCCTATTAGGCAGATCACAGACAAGGGTCTGTCACCAGGGTGAGCAGTGCAGAGTTATGATGTCACAATGCCCCCTGAGGCAGATCAGAGACAAGGGTCTGTCACCTGGGTTATCAGTGCAGATTTATGATGTCACAATTCTCCCTTACAGAGATCACAGACAAGGGTCTGTCGCCTGGGTGACCAGTGCAGAGTTATGATGTCACAATGCACCCTTAGGCAGATAACAGACAAGGGTCTGTCACCTGGGTGGCCAGTGCAGAGTTATGACGTCATAATGCTCCCATAGGCAGATCAAAGACAACAGCCTGTCACCTGTGTGACCAGTGCTGAGTTATGATGTCACAATGCCCCCTTAGGCAGATCACAGACAACAGCCTGTCACCTGTGTGACCAGTGCAGAGTTATGATATCACAATGCCCCCTTAGGCAGATCACATACAAGGGTCTGTCACTTCGGTGCCAATTGCAGAGTTATGATGTCACAGTGCACCCTTAGGCAGATCACAGACAAGGGTTTCTCACCTTCTTTACCAGTGCAGTGTTATGAGGTCACAATGCCCCCTTAGGCAGATCACAGACAAGGGTCTGTCACCTGAGTGCCCAGTGCAGAGTTATGATGTCACAGTTCCCACTTAGGCAGATCTCAGACCAGGGCCTGTCACCTGGGTGCCCAGTGCAGAGATGTGATGTCACAATGAACCCTTGGGCAGATCACAGACAAGGGCGTGACACCTGGGTGCCCACTGCAGAGTTACGATGTCACAATGCCCCCTTAGACAGACCACAGACAAGGGCCTGTCAACTGGGAGACCAGTGCAGAGTTATCATGTCACAATGCCCCCTTAGGAAGATCACAGACAAGGGTCTTTCACCTGGGTGACCAGTGCAGATTTGTGATGTCACAACGTCCACTTAGGCAAATCACAGACAAGGGTCTGTCACCAGGGTGACCAGTGCAGAATTATGATGTAACAATGCCCCCTTAGGCAGATCACAGACAAGGGTCTGTCCCCTGGGTTACCAGTGCAGACTTATGATGTCACAATACCCCCTTAGGGAGATCACAGACAAGGGCCTGTCACCTGGGTGACCAGTGCAGAGTTATGATGTCACACTGCCCCCTTAGGCAGATAACAGACAAGCGTCAGTCTGGTGGGTGACCAGTGCAGAGTTATGATGTCACAATGCCCCCTTAGACAGATCAAAGACAAGGGCCTGTCACCTGGGTGACCAGTGCTGAGTTGTGAAGTCACAATGCCCTCTTAGGCAGGCCACAGAAAAGGGCCTGTCACGTGGGTGCCCAGTGCAAAGATATGATGTCACAATGTCCCCTTTGGCAGATCAAAGACAAGGGCCTGTCACCTGGGTGCCCAGTGCAGAGTTATGATGTCGCAATGCCCCCTTAGGCAGATCACAGACAATGGCCTATCACCTTGATGACCAGTGCAGAGTTATGATGTCACAATGCCCCATTAGGTAGATCACAGAAAACGTCCTGTCATCTGGGTGACCAGTGTACAGTTATGATGTCACAATGCCCCCTTAGGCAGATCACAGACTAGGTCCTGTCACCTGGGTGATCAGTGCAGAGTTATGATGTCACAATGCCCACTTTGGCAGATCAAAGACAAGGTTCTGTCACCTGGGTACCCAGTGTAGAGTTATGATATCAGAATGCACCCCTAGGCATATAAAAGACAAGAGCCTGTCACCTGTGCGAGAAGTGCAAAGTTATGATATCACAATGCCCCCTTAGGCAGATCACAGACAAACGTCTGTCACCTGGGTGTCCAGTGCAGAGTTATGATGTCACAATGCCCCCTTAGGCAGATCACAGACAAGGTCCTGTCACCTGGGTGACCAGTGTAGAGTTATGATGCCACAACGCCCCCTTAGGCAGATCACAGACAAGGGCCTGTCACCTGGGTGATCAGTGCAGAGTTATGATGTCACAATGCCCCCTTAGGCAGATCACAGACAAGGGCCTGTCACCTGGGTTACCAGTGCAGAGTTATGACGTCAGAAAGCAACCATAGGCATATAAAAGACAAGAGCCTGTCACTTGTGGGACCAGTGCAGAGTTATGAAGTCACAATGCCCACTTAGGCAGATCAGAGACAAGGGTCTGTCACCTAGGTGACCAGTGCAGGGTTATGATGTCACAATGACCCCTTAGGCAGATCACAGACAGGGTTATGACACCTGGGTGACCAGTGCAGAGTTATGGTGTCACAATGCCCACTTAGGCAGATGACAGACAAGTTCTGTCACCTGCGTGACCAGTGCAGAGTTATGAAGTCACAGTGCCCCCTTAGCAGATCACAGAAAAGGGTCGTCACCTTGGTGACCAGTGCAGTGTTATGATGTCTCAATGCCCCTTCGGCAGATCACAGACAACGCCCTGTCCCCTGGGTGACCTGTGGGGAGTTATGATGCCACAATGCCCCCTTAGGCAGATATCAGACAAGTGTCTGTCCGCTGGGTGACCCGCGGAGTGTTATGATGCCACAATGTCCCATTAGGCAGATCACAGACAAGGGTCTGTCACCATGGTGAGCAGTGAAGAGTTATGATGTCACAATGCCCCCTGAGGCACATCAGAGACAAGGGTCTGTCACCTGGCTTATCAGTGCAGATTTATGATGTCACAATGCTCCCTTACAGAGATCACAGACAAGGGCCTGTCAACTGGGAGACCATTGCAGAGTTATCATGTCACAATGCCCCCTTAGGAAGATCACAGACAAAGGTCTTTCACCTGGGTGACAAGTGCACAGTTATGATGTCACAATGTCCCCTTAGGCAAATCACAGACAAGGGTCTGTCACCAGGGTGACCAGTGCAGACTTATGATGTCACAATACCCCCTTAGGGAAATCACAGACAAAGGTCTGTCACCTGTGTGACCAGTGCAGAGTTATGATGTCACAATGCCCCCTTAGGCAGATAACAGACAAGGGTCTGTCACATGGGCGACCAGTGCAGGGTTATGATGTCACAATGACCCCTTAGGCAGATCACAGACAGGGTTATGACACCGGGGGGCCAGTGCAGAGTTATGATGTCACAATGCCCACTTAGGCAGATGAGAGACAAGGGTCTGTCACCTGTGTGAGCAGTGCAGAGTTATGAAGTCACAGTGCCCCCTTAGGCAGATCACAGAAAAGGGTCTGTCACCTTGGTGACCAGTGCAGAGTTATGGTGTCTCAATGCCCCCTTCGGCAGATCACAGACAACACCCTGTCCCCTGGGTGACCCGTGGGGAGTTATGGTGTCATAATGCCCCCTTAGGCAGATATCAGACAAGTGTCTGTCCCCTGGGTGACCCGCGGAGAGTTATGATGTCACAATGTCCCATTAGGCAGATCACAGATAAGGGTCTGTCACCAGGGTGAGCAGTGCAGAGTTATGATGTCACAATGCCCCCTGAGGCAGATCGGAGACAAGGGTCTGTCACCTGGGTTATCAGGGCAGATTTATGATGTCACAATGCTCCCTTACAGAGATCACAGACAAGGGTCTGTCACCTGGGTGACCAGTACAGAGTTATGACGTCACAATGCCCACTTTGGCAGATTACAGACAAAGGCCTGTCACCTGGGTGCCCAGTGCAGAGTTATGAAGTCACAAAACCCCCTTAGGCAGATGACAGAGAAGGGCCTGTCACCTGGGTGCCCAGTGCAGAGATATGATGTCACAATGCCCCCATAGGCAGATCAAAGACAAGGGCCTGTCACCTGGGTGCCCAGCGCAGAGTTGCGATGTCACAATGCCCCCTCAGGCAGATCACTGACAAGGGCTTGTCACCTGGTTGCCCAGTGCACAGTTATGATGCCACAATGCCCCCTCAGGCAGGTCACAGAAAAGGGCCTGTCACCTGGGTGAGCAGTGCAGAATTATGATGTCACAATGTCCCCATAGGCAGATCACAGACAACGGTCTCTCACCTTGGTGACCAGTGCAGAGTTATGATGTCACAATGCCCACTTAGGCAGATGACAGACAAGGGTCTGTCACCTGTGTGACCAGTGCAGAGTTATGAAGTCACAGTGGCCCCTTAGGCAGATCAAAGAAAAGGGTCTGCCACCTTGGTGACCAGTGCAGAGTTATGATGTCTCAATGCCGCCTTCGGCAGATCACACAAAAGGCCCTGTCCCCTGGGTGACCCGTGGTGAGTTATGGTGTCATAATGCCCCCGTTGTCAGATATCAGACAAGTGTCTGTCCCCTGGGTGACCCGCGGAGTGTTATGATGTCACAATGTCCTATTAGGCAGATCACAGACAAGGGTCTGTCACCAGGGTGAGCAGTGCAGAGTTATGATGTCACAATGCCCCCTGAGGCAGATCAGAGACAAGGGTCTGTCACCTGGGTTATCAGTGCAGATTTATGATGTCACAATTCTCCCTTACAGAGATCACAGACAAGGGTCTGTCGCCTGGGTGACCAGTGCAGAGTTATGATGTCACAATGCACCCTTAGGCAGATAACAGACAAGGGTCTGTCACCTGGGTGGCCAGTGCAGAGTTATGACGTCATAATGCTCCCATAGGCAGATCAAAGACAACAGCCTGTCACCTGTGTGACCAGTGCTGAGTTATGATGTCACAATGCCCCCTTAGGCAGATCACAGACAACAGCCTGTCACCTGTGTGACCAGTGCAGAGTTATGATATCACAATGCCCCCTTAGGCAGATCACATACAAGGGTCTGTCACTTCGGTGCCAATTGCAGAGTTATGATGTCACAGTGCACCCTTAGGCAGATCACAGACAAGGGTTTCTCACCTTCTTTACCAGTGCAGTGTTATGAGGTCACAATGCCCCCTTAGGCAGATCACAGACAAGGGTCTGTCACCTGAGTGCCCAGTGCAGAGTTATGATGTCACAGTTCCCACTTAGGCAGATCTCAGACCAGGGCCTGTCACCTGGGTGCCCAGTGCAGAGATGTGATGTCACAATGAACCCTTGGGCAGATCACAGACAAGGGCGTGACACCTGGGTGCCCACTGCAGAGTTACGATGTCACAATGCCCCCTTAGACAGACCACAGACAAGGGCCTGTCAACTGGGAGACCAGTGCAGAGTTATCATGTCACAATGCCCCCTTAGGAAGATCACAGACAAGGGTCTTTCACCTGGGTGACCAGTGCAGATTTGTGATGTCACAACGTCCACTTAGGCAAATCACAGACAAGGGTCTGTCACCAGGGTGACCAGTGCAGAATTATGATGTAACAATGCCCCCTTAGGCAGATCACAGACAAGGGTCTGTCCCCTGGGTTACCAGTGCAGACTTATGATGTCACAATACCCCCTTAGGGAGATCACAGACAAGGGCCTGTCACCTGGGTGACCAGTGCAGAGTTATGATGTCACACTGCCCCCTTAGGCAGATAACAGACAAGCGTCAGTCTGGTGGGTGACCAGTGCAGAGTTATGATGTCACAATGCCCCCTTAGACAGATCAAAGACAAGGGCCTGTCACCTGGGTGACCAGTGCTGAGTTGTGAAGTCACAATGCCCTCTTAGGCAGGCCACAGAAAAGGGCCTGTCACGTGGGTGCCCAGTGCAAAGATATGATGTCACAATGTCCCCTTTGGCAGATCAAAGACAAGGGCCTGTCACCTGGGTGCCCAGTGCAGAGTTATGATGTCGCAATGCCCCCTTAGGCAGATCACAGACAATGGCCTATCACCTTGATGACCAGTGCAGAGTTATGATGTCACAATGCCCCATTAGGTAGATCACAGAAAACGTCCTGTCATCTGGGTGACCAGTGTACAGTTATGATGTCACAATGCCCCCTTAGGCAGATCACAGACTAGGTCCTGTCACCTGGGTGATCAGTGCAGAGTTATGATGTCACAATGCCCACTTTGGCAGATCAAAGACAAGGTTCTGTCACCTGGGTACCCAGTGTAGAGTTATGATATCAGAATGCACCCCTAGGCATATAAAAGACAAGAGCCTGTCACCTGTGCGAGAAGTGCAAAGTTATGATATCACAATGCCCCCTTAGGCAGATCACAGACAAACGTCTGTCACCTGGGTGTCCAGTGCAGAGTTATGATGTCACAATGCCCCCTTAGGCAGATCACAGACAAGGTCCTGTCACCTGGGTGACCAGTGTAGAGTTATGATGCCACAACGCCCCCTTAGGCAGATCACAGACAAGGGCCTGTCACCTGGGTGATCAGTGCAGAGTTATGATGTCACAATGCCCCCTTAGGCAGATCACAGACAAGGGCCTGTCACCTGGGTTACCAGTGCAGAGTTATGACGTCAGAAAGCAACCATAGGCATATAAAAGACAAGAGCCTGTCACTTGTGGGACCAGTGCAGAGTTATGAAGTCACAATGCCCACTTAGGCAGATCAGAGACAAGGGTCTGTCACCTAGGTGACCAGTGCAGGGTTATGATGTCACAATGACCCCTTAGGCAGATCACAGACAGGGTTATGACACCTGGGTGACCAGTGCAGAGTTATGGTGTCACAATGCCCACTTAGGCAGATGACAGACAAGTTCTGTCACCTGCGTGACCAGTGCAGAGTTATGAAGTCACAGTGCCCCCTTAGCAGATCACAGAAAAGGGTCGTCACCTTGGTGACCAGTGCAGTGTTATGATGTCTCAATGCCCCTTCGGCAGATCACAGACAACGCCCTGTCCCCTGGGTGACCTGTGGGGAGTTATGATGCCACAATGCCCCCTTAGGCAGATATCAGACAAGTGTCTGTCCGCTGGGTGACCCGCGGAGTGTTATGATGCCACAATGTCCCATTAGGCAGATCACAGACAAGGGTCTGTCACCATGGTGAGCAGTGAAGAGTTATGATGTCACAATGCCCCCTGAGGCACATCAGAGACAAGGGTCTGTCACCTGGCTTATCAGTGCAGATTTATGATGTCACAATGCTCCCTTACAGAGATCACAGACAAGGGCCTGTCAACTGGGAGACCATTGCAGAGTTATCATGTCACAATGCCCCCTTAGGAAGATCACAGACAAAGGTCTTTCACCTGGGTGACAAGTGCACAGTTATGATGTCACAATGTCCCCTTAGGCAAATCACAGACAAGGGTCTGTCACCAGGGTGACCAGTGCAGACTTATGATGTCACAATACCCCCTTAGGGAAATCACAGACAAAGGTCTGTCACCTGTGTGACCAGTGCAGAGTTATGATGTCACAATGCCCCCTTAGGCAGATAACAGACAAGGGTCTGTCACATGGGCGACCAGTGCAGGGTTATGATGTCACAATGACCCCTTAGGCAGATCACAGACAGGGTTATGACACCGGGGGGCCAGTGCAGAGTTATGATGTCACAATGCCCACTTAGGCAGATGAGAGACAAGGGTCTGTCACCTGTGTGAGCAGTGCAGAGTTATGAAGTCACAGTGCCCCCTTAGGCAGATCACAGAAAAGGGTCTGTCACCTTGGTGACCAGTGCAGAGTTATGGTGTCTCAATGCCCCCTTCGGCAGATCACAGACAACACCCTGTCCCCTGGGTGACCCGTGGGGAGTTATGGTGTCATAATGCCCCCTTAGGCAGATATCAGACAAGTGTCTGTCCCCTGGGTGACCCGCGGAGAGTTATGATGTCACAATGTCCCATTAGGCAGATCACAGATAAGGGTCTGTCACCAGGGTGAGCAGTGCAGAGTTATGATGTCACAATGCCCCCTGAGGCAGATCGGAGACAAGGGTCTGTCACCTGGGTTATCAGGGCAGATTTATGATGTCACAATGCTCCCTTACAGAGATCACAGACAAGGGTCTGTCACCTGGGTGACCAGTACAGAGTTATGACGTCACAATGCCCACTTTGGCAGATTACAGACAAAGGCCTGTCACCTGGGTGCCCAGTGCAGAGTTATGAAGTCACAAAACCCCCTTAGGCAGATGACAGAGAAGGGCCTGTCACCTGGGTGCCCAGTGCAGAGATATGATGTCACAATGCCCCCATAGGCAGATCAAAGACAAGGGCCTGTCACCTGGGTGCCCAGCGCAGAGTTGCGATGTCACAATGCCCCCTCAGGCAGATCACTGACAAGGGCTTGTCACCTGGTTGCCCAGTGCACAGTTATGATGCCACAATGCCCCCTCAGGCAGGTCACAGAAAAGGGCCTGTCACCTGGGTGAGCAGTGCAGAATTATGATGTCACAATGTCCCCATAGGCAGATCACAGACAACGGTCTCTCACCTTGGTGACCAGTGCAGAGTTATGATGTCACAATGTCCCCTTAGGCAGATCGCATTCAAGGTTCTGTCACCTGGGTGACCAGTGCCGGGTTATGATGTCACAATGCCCACTTAGGCAGATGACAGACAAGGGTCTGTCACCTGTGTGACCAGTGCAGAGTTATGAAGTCACAGTGGCCCCTTAGGCAGATCAAAGAAAAGGGTCTGCCACCTTGGTGACCAGTGCAGAGTTATGATGTCTCAATGCCGCCTTCGGCAGATCACACAAAAGGCCCTGTCCCCTGGGTGACCCGTGGTGAGTTATGGTGTCATAATGCCCCCGTTGTCAGATATCAGACAAGTGTCTGTCCCCTGGGTGACCCGCGGAGTGTTATGATGTCACAATGTCCTATTAGGCAGATCACAGACAAGGGTCTGTCACCAGGGTGAGCAGTGCAGAGTTATGATGTCACAATGCCCCCTGAGGCAGATCAGAGACAAGGGTCTGTCACCTGGGTTATCAGTGCAGATTTATGATGTCACAATTCTCCCTTACAGAGATCACAGACAAGGGTCTGTCGCCTGGGTGACCAGTGCAGAGTTATGATGTCACAATGCACCCTTAGGCAGATAACAGACAAGGGTCTGTCACCTGGGTGGCCAGTGCAGAGTTATGACGTCATAATGCTCCCATAGGCAGATCAAAGACAACAGCCTGTCACCTGTGTGACCAGTGCTGAGTTATGATGTCACAATGCCCCCTTAGGCAGATCACAGACAACAGCCTGTCACCTGTGTGACCAGTGCAGAGTTATGATATCACAATGCCCCCTTAGGCAGATCACATACAAGGGTCTGTCACTTCGGTGCCAATTGCAGAGTTATGATGTCACAGTGCACCCTTAGGCAGATCACAGACAAGGGTTTCTCACCTTCTTTACCAGTGCAGTGTTATGAGGTCACAATGCCCCCTTAGGCAGATCACAGACAAGGGTCTGTCACCTGAGTGCCCAGTGCAGAGTTATGATGTCACAGTTCCCACTTAGGCAGATCTCAGACCAGGGCCTGTCACCTGGGTGCCCAGTGCAGAGATGTGATGTCACAATGAACCCTTGGGCAGATCACAGACAAGGGCGTGACACCTGGGTGCCCACTGCAGAGTTACGATGTCACAATGCCCCCTTAGACAGACCACAGACAAGGGCCTGTCAACTGGGAGACCAGTGCAGAGTTATCATGTCACAATGCCCCCTTAGGAAGATCACAGACAAGGGTCTTTCACCTGGGTGACCAGTGCAGATTTGTGATGTCACAACGTCCACTTAGGCAAATCACAGACAAGGGTCTGTCACCAGGGTGACCAGTGCAGAATTATGATGTAACAATGCCCCCTTAGGCAGATCACAGACAAGGGTCTGTCCCCTGGGTTACCAGTGCAGACTTATGATGTCACAATACCCCCTTAGGGAGATCACAGACAAGGGCCTGTCACCTGGGTGACCAGTGCAGAGTTATGATGTCACACTGCCCCCTTAGGCAGATAACAGACAAGCGTCAGTCTGGTGGGTGACCAGTGCAGAGTTATGATGTCACAATGCCCCCTTAGACAGATCAAAGACAAGGGCCTGTCACCTGGGTGACCAGTGCTGAGTTGTGAAGTCACAATGCCCTCTTAGGCAGGCCACAGAAAAGGGCCTGTCACGTGGGTGCCCAGTGCAAAGATATGATGTCACAATGTCCCCTTTGGCAGATCAAAGACAAGGGCCTGTCACCTGGGTGCCCAGTGCAGAGTTATGATGTCGCAATGCCCCCTTAGGCAGATCACAGACAATGGCCTATCACCTTGATGACCAGTGCAGAGTTATGATGTCACAATGCCCCATTAGGTAGATCACAGAAAACGTCCTGTCATCTGGGTGACCAGTGTACAGTTATGATGTCACAATGCCCCCTTAGGCAGATCACAGACTAGGTCCTGTCACCTGGGTGATCAGTGCAGAGTTATGATGTCACAATGCCCACTTTGGCAGATCAAAGACAAGGTTCTGTCTCCTGGGTACCCAGTGTAGAGTTATGATATCAGAATGCACCCCTAGGCATATAAAAGACAAGAGCCTGTCACCTGTGGGAGAAGTGCAAAGTTATGATATCACAATGCCCCCTTAGGCAGATCACAGACAAACGTCTGTCACCTGGGTGTCCAGTGCAGAGTTATGATGTCACAATGCCCCCTTAGGCAGATCACAGACAAGGTCCTGTCACCTGGGTGACCAGTGTAGAGTTATGATGCCACAACGCCCCCTTAGGCAGATCACAGACAAGGGCCTGTCACCTGGGTGATCAGTGCAGAGTTATGATGTCACAATGCCCCCTTAGGCAGATCACAGACAAGGGCCTGTCACCTGGGTTACCAGTGCAGAGTTATGACGTCAGAATGCAACCATAGGCATATAAAAGACAAGAGCCTGTCACTTGTGGGACCAGTGCAGAGTTATGAAGTCACAATGCCCACTTAGGCAGATCAGAGACAAGGGTCTGTCACCTAGGTGACCAGTGCAGGGTTATGATGTCACAATGACCCCTTAGGCAGATCACAGACAGGGTTATGACACCTGGGTGACCAGTGCAGAGTTATGGTGTCACAATGCCCACTTAGGCAGATGACAGACAAGTTCTGTCACCTGCGTGACCAGTGCAGAGTTATGAAGTCACAGTGCCCCCTTAGCAGATCACAGAAAAGGGTCGTCACCTTGGTGACCAGTGCAGTGTTATGATGTCTCAATGCCCCTTCGGCAGATCACAGACAACGCCCTGTCCCCTGGGTGACCTGTGGGGAGTTATGATGCCACAATGCCCCCTTAGGCAGATATCAGACAAGTGTCTGTCCGCTGGGTGACCCGCGGAGTGTTATGATGCCACAATGTCCCATTAGGCAGATCACAGACAAGGGTCTGTCACCATGGTGAGCAGTGAAGAGTTATGATGTCACAATGCCCCCTGAGGCACATCAGAGACAAGGGTCTGTCACCTGGCTTATCAGTGCAGATTTATGATGTCACAATGCTCCCTTACAGAGATCACAGACAAGGGCCTGTCAACTGGGAGACCATTGCAGAGTTATCATGTCACAATGCCCCCTTAGGAAGATCACAGACAAAGGTCTTTCACCTGGGTGACAAGTGCACAGTTATGATGTCACAATGTCCCCTTAGGCAAATCACAGACAAGGGTCTGTCACCAGGGTGACCAGTGCAGACTTATGATGTCACAATACCCCCTTAGGGAAATCACAGACAAAGGTCTGTCACCTGTGTGACCAGTGCAGAGTTATGATGTCACAATGCCCCCTTAGGCAGATAACAGACAAGGGTCTGTCACATGGGCGACCAGTGCAGGGTTATGATGTCACAATGACCCCTTAGGCAGATCACAGACAGGGTTATGACACCGGGGGGCCAGTGCAGAGTTATGATGTCACAATGCCCACTTAGGCAGATGAGAGACAAGGGTCTGTCACCTGTGTGAGCAGTGCAGAGTTATGAAGTCACAGTGCCCCCTTAGGCAGATCACAGAAAAGGGTCTGTCACCTTGGTGACCAGTGCAGAGTTATGGTGTCTCAATGCCCCCTTTGGCAGATCACAGACAACACCCTGTCCCCTGGGTGACCCGTGGGGAGTTATGGTGTCATAATGCCCCCTTAGGCAGATATCAGACAAGTGTCTGTCCCCTGGGTGACCCGCGGAGAGTTATGATGTCACAATGTCCCATTAGGCAGATCACAGATAAGGGTCTGTCACCAGGGTGAGCAGTGCAGAGTTATGATGTCACAATGCCCCCTGAGGCAGATCGGAGACAAGGGTCTGTCACCTGGGTTATCAGGGCAGATTTATGATGTCACAATGCTCCCTTACAGAGATCACAGACAAGGGTCTGTCACCTGGGTGACCAGTACAGAGTTATGATGTCACAATGCCCACTTTGGCAGATTACAGACAAAGGCCTGTCACCTGGGTGCCCAGTGCAGAGTTATGAAGTCACAAAACCCCCTTAGGCAGATGACAGAGAAGGGCCTGTCACCTGGGTGCCCAGTGCAGAGATATGATGTCACAATGCCCCCATAGGCAGATCAAAGACAAGGGCCTGTCACCTGGGTGCCCAGCCCAGAGTTGCGATGTCACAATGCCCCCTCAGGCAGATCACTGACAAGGGCTTGTCACCTGGTTGCCCAGTGCACAGTTATGATGCCACAATGCCCCCTCAGGCAGGTCACAGAAAAGGGCCTGTCACCTGGGTGAGCAGTGCAGAATTATGATGTCACAATGTCCCCATAGGCAGATCACAGACAACGGTCTCTCACCTTGGTGACCAGTGCAGAGTTATGATGTCACAATGTCCCCTTAGGCAGATCGCATTCAAGGTTCTGTCACCTGGGTGACCAGTGCCGGGTTATGATGTCACAATGCCCACTTAGGCAGATGACAGACAAGGGTCTGTCACCTGTGTGACCAGTGCAGAGTTATGAAGTCACAGTGGCCCCTTAGGCAGATCAAAGAAAAGGGTCTGCCACCTTGGTGACCAGTGCAGAGTTATGATGTCTCAATGCCGCCTTCGGCAGATCACACAAAAGGCCCTGTCCCCTGGGTGACCCGTGGTGAGTTATGGTGTCATAATGCCCCCGTTGTCAGATATCAGACAAGTGTCTGTCCCCTGGGTGACCCGCGGAGTGTTATGATGTCACAATGTCCTATTAGGCAGATCACAGACAAGGGTCTGTCACCAGGGTGAGCAGTGCAGAGTTATGATGTCACAATGCCCCCTGAGGCAGATCAGAGACAAGGGTCTGTCACCTGGGTTATCAGTGCAGATTTATGATGTCACAATTCTCCCTTACAGAGATCACAGACAAGGGTCTGTCGCCTGGGTGACCAGTGCAGAGTTATGATGTCACAATGCACCCTTAGGCAGATAACAGACAAGGGTCTGTCACCTGGGTGGCCAGTGCAGAGTTATGACGTCATAATGCTCCCATAGGCAGATAAAAGACAACAGCCTGTCACCTGTGTGACCAGTGCTGAGTTATGATGTCACAATGCCCCCTTAGGCAGATCACAGACAACAGCCTGTCACCTGTGTGACCAGTGCAGAGTTATGATATCACAATGCCCCCTTAGGCAGATCACATACAAGGGTCTGTCACTTCGGTGCCAATTGCAGAGTTATGATGTCACAGTGCACCCTTAGGCAGATCACAGACAAGGGTTTCTCACCTTCTTTACCAGTGCAGTGTTATGAGGTCACAATGCCCCCTTAGGCAGATCACAGACAAGGGTCTGTCACCTGAGTGCCCAGTGCAGAGTTATGATGTCACAGTTCCCACTTAGGCAGATCTCAGACCAGGGCCTGTCACCTGGGTGCCCAGTGCAGAGATGTGATGTCACAATGAACCCTTGGGCAGATCACAGACAAGGGCGTGACACCTGGGTGCCCACTGCAGAGTTACGATGTCACAATGCCCCCTTAGACAGACCACAGACAAGGGCCTGTCAACTGGGAGACCAGTGCAGAGTTATCATGTCACAATGCCCCCTTAGGAAGATCACAGACAAGGGTCTTTCACCTGGGTGACCAGTGCAGATTTGTGATGTCACAACGTCCACTTAGGCAAATCACAGACAAGGGTCTGTCACCAGGGTGACCAGTGCAGAATTATGATGTAACAATGCCCCCTTAGGCAGATCACAGACAAGGGTCTGTCCCCTGGGTTACCAGTGCAGACTTATGATGTCACAATACCCCCTTAGGGAGATCACAGACAAGGGCCTGTCACCTGGGTGACCAGTGCAGAGTTATGATGTCACACTGCCCCCTTAGGCAGATAACAGACAAGCGTCAGTCTGGTGGGTGACCAGTGCAGAGTTATGATGTCACAATGCCCCCTTAGACAGATCAAAGACAAGGGCCTGTCACCTGGGTGACCAGTGCTGAGTTGTGAAGTCACAATGCCCTCTTAGGCAGGCCACAGAAAAGGGCCTGTCACGTGGGTGCCCAGTGCAAAGATATGATGTCACAATGTCCCCTTTGGCAGATCAAAGACAAGGGCCTGTCACCTGGGTGCCCAGTGCAGAGTTATGATGTCGCAATGCCCCCTTAGGCAGATCACAGACAATGGCCTATCACCTTGATGACCAGTGCAGAGTTATGATGTCACAATGCCCCATTAGGTAGATCACAGAAAACGTCCTGTCATCTGGGTGACCAGTGTACAGTTATGATGTCACAATGCCCCCTTAGGCAGATCACAGACTAGGTCCTGTCACCTGGGTGATCAGTGCAGAGTTATGATGTCACAATGCCCACTTTGGCAGATCAAAGACAAGGTTCTGTCACCTGGGTACCCAGTGTAGAGTTATGATATCAGAATGCACCCCTAGGCATATAAAAGACAAGAGCCTGTCACCTGTGCGAGAAGTGCAAAGTTATGATATCACAATGCCCCCTTAGGCAGATCACAGACAAACGTCTGTCACCTGGGTGTCCAGTGCAGAGTTATGATGTCACAATGCCCCCTTAGGCAGATCACAGACAAGGTCCTGTCACCTGGGTGACCAGTGTAGAGTTATGATGCCACAACGCCCCCTTAGGCAGATCACAGACAAGGGCCTGTCACCTGGGTGATCAGTGCAGAGTTATGATGTCACAATGCCCCCTTAGGCAGATCACAGACAAGGGCCTGTCACCTGGGTTACCAGTGCAGAGTTATGACGTCAGAAAGCAACCATAGGCATATAAAAGACAAGAGCCTGTCACTTGTGGGACCAGTGCAGAGTTATGAAGTCACAATGCCCACTTAGGCAGATCAGAGACAAGGGTCTGTCACCTAGGTGACCAGTGCAGGGTTATGATGTCACAATGACCCCTTAGGCAGATCACAGACAGGGTTATGACACCTGGGTGACCAGTGCAGAGTTATGGTGTCACAATGCCCACTTAGGCAGATGACAGACAAGTTCTGTCACCTGCGTGACCAGTGCAGAGTTATGAAGTCACAGTGCCCCCTTAGCAGATCACAGAAAAGGGTCGTCACCTTGGTGACCAGTGCAGTGTTATGATGTCTCAATGCCCCTTCGGCAGATCACAGACAACGCCCTGTCCCCTGGGTGACCTGTGGGGAGTTATGATGCCACAATGCCCCCTTAGGCAGATATCAGACAAGTGTCTGTCCGCTGGGTGACCCGCGGAGTGTTATGATGCCACAATGTCCCATTAGGCAGATCACAGACAAGGGTCTGTCACCATGGTGAGCAGTGAAGAGTTATGATGTCACAATGCCCCCTGAGGCACATCAGAGACAAGGGTCTGTCACCTGGCTTATCAGTGCAGATTTATGATGTCACAATGCTCCCTTACAGAGATCACAGACAAGGGCCTGTCAACTGGGAGACCATTGCAGAGTTATCATGTCACAATGCCCCCTTAGGAAGATCACAGACAAAGGTCTTTCACCTGGGTGACAAGTGCACAGTTATGATGTCACAATGTCCCCTTAGGCAAATCACAGACAAGGGTCTGTCACCAGGGTGACCAGTGCAGACTTATGATGTCACAATACCCCCTTAGGGAAATCACAGACAAAGGTCTGTCACCTGTGTGACCAGTGCAGAGTTATGATGTCACAATGCCCCCTTAGGCAGATAACAGACAAGGGTCTGTCACATGGGCGACCAGTGCAGGGTTATGATGTCACAATGACCCCTTAGGCAGATCACAGACAGGGTTATGACACCGGGGGGCCAGTGCAGAGTTATGATGTCACAATGCCCACTTAGGCAGATGAGAGACAAGGGTCTGTCACCTGTGTGAGCAGTGCAGAGTTATGAAGTCACAGTGCCCCCTTAGGCAGATCACAGAAAAGGGTCTGTCACCTTGGTGACCAGTGCAGAGTTATGGTGTCTCAATGCCCCCTTCGGCAGATCACAGACAACACCCTGTCCCCTGGGTGACCCGTGGGGAGTTATGGTGTCATAATGCCCCCTTAGGCAGATATCAGACAAGTGTCTGTCCCCTGGGTGACCCGCGGAGAGTTATGATGTCACAATGTCCCATTAGGCAGATCACAGATAAGGGTCTGTCACCAGGGTGAGCAGTGCAGAGTTATGATGTCACAATGCCCCCTGAGGCAGATCGGAGACAAGGGTCTGTCACCTGGGTTATCAGGGCAGATTTATGATGTCACAATGCTCCCTTACAGAGATCACAGACAAGGGTCTGTCACCTGGGTGACCAGTACAGAGTTATGATGTCACAATGCCCACTTTGGCAGATTACAGACAAAGGCCTGTCACCTGGGTGCCCAGTGCAGAGTTATGAAGTCACAAAACCCCCTTAGGCAGATGACAGAGAAGGGCCTGTCACCTGGGTGCCCAGTGCAGAGATATGATGTCACAATGCCCCCATAGGCAGATCAAAGACAAGGGCCTGTCACCTGGGTGCCCAGCGCAGAGTTGCGATGTCACAATGCCCCCTCAGGCAGATCACTGACAAGGGCTTGTCACCTGGTTGCCCAGTGCACAGTTATGATGCCACAATGCCCCCTCAGGCAGGTCACAGAAAAGGGCCTGTCACCTGGGTGAGCAGTGCAGAATTATGATGTCACAATGTCCCCATAGGCAGATCACAGACAACGGTCTCTCACCTTGGTGACCAGTGCAGAGTTATGATGTCACAATGTCCCCTTAGGCAGATCGCATTCAAGGTTCTGTCACCTGGGTGACCAGTGCCGGGTTATGATGTCACAATGCCCACTTAGGCAGATGACAGACAAGGGTCTGTCACCTGTGTGACCAGTGCAGAGTTATGAAGTCACAGTGGCCCCTTAGGCAGATCAAAGAAAAGGGTCTGCCACCTTGGTGACCAGTGCAGAGTTATGATGTCTCAATGCCGCCTTCGGCAGATCACACAAAAGGCCCTGTCCCCTGGGTGACCCGTGGTGAGTTATGGTGTCATAATGCCCCCGTTGTCAGATATCAGACAAGTGTCTGTCCCCTGGGTGACCCGCGGAGTGTTATGATGTCACAATGTCCTATTAGGCAGATCACAGACAAGGGTCTGTCACCAGGGTGAGCAGTGCAGAGTTATGATGTCACAATGCCCCCTGAGGCAGATCAGAGACAAGGGTCTGTCACCTGGGTTATCAGTGCAGATTTATGATGTCACAATTCTCCCTTACAGAGATCACAGACAAGGGTCTGTCGCCTGGGTGACCAGTGCAGAGTTATGATGTCACAATGCACCCTTAGGCAGATAACAGACAAGGGTCTGTCACCTGGGTGGCCAGTGCAGAGTTATGACGTCATAATGCTCCCATAGGCAGATCAAAGACAACAGCCTGTCACCTGTGTGACCAGTGCTGAGTTATGATGTCACAATGCCCCCTTAGGCAGATCACAGACAACAGCCTGTCACCTGTGTGACCAGTGCAGAGTTATGATATCACAATGCCCCCTTAGGCAGATCACATACAAGGGTCTGTCACTTCGGTGCCAATTGCAGAGTTATGATGTCACAGTGCACCCTTAGGCAGATCACAGACAAGGGTTTCTCACCTTCTTTACCAGTGCAGTGTTATGAGGTCACAATGCCCCCTTAGGCAGATCACAGACAAGGGTCTGTCACCTGAGTGCCCAGTGCAGAGTTATGATGTCACAGTTCCCACTTAGGCAGATCTCAGACCAGGGCCTGTCACCTGGGTGCCCAGTGCAGAGATGTGATGTCACAATGAACCCTTGGGCAGATCACAGACAAGGGCGTGACACCTGGGTGCCCACTGCAGAGTTACGATGTCACAATGCCCCCTTAAACAGACCACAGACAAGGGCCTGTCAACTGGGAGACCAGTGCAGAGTTATCATGTCACAATGCCCCCTTAGGAAGATCACAGACAAGGGTCTTTCACCTGGGTGACCAGTGCAGAGTTATCATGTCACAATGCCCCCTTAGGAAGATCACAGACAAGGGTCTTTCACCTGGGTGACCAGTGCAGATTTGTGATGTCACAACGTCCACTTAGGCAAATCACAGACAAGGGTCTGTCACCAGGGTGACCAGTGCAGAATTATGATGTAACAATGCCCCCTTAGGCAGATCACAGACAAGGGTCTGTCCCCTGGGTTACCAGTGCAGACTTATGATGTCACAATACCCCCTTAGGGAGATCACAGACAAGGGCCTGTCACCTGGGTGACCAGTGCAGAGTTATGATGTCACACTGCCCCCTTAGGCAGATAACAGACAAGCGTCAGTCTGGTGGGTGACCAGTGCAGAGTTATGATGTCACAATGCCCCCTTAGACAGATCAAAGACAAGGGCCTGTCACCTGGGTGACCAGTGCTGAGTTGTGAAGTCACAATGCCCTCTTAGGCAGGCCACAGAAAAGGGCCTGTCACGTGGGTGCCCAGTGCAAAGATATGATGTCACAATGTCCCCTTTGGCAGATCAAAGACAAGGGCCTGTCACCTGGGTGCCCAGTGCAGAGTTATGATGTCGCAATGCCCCCTTAGGCAGATCACAGACAATGGCCTATCACCTTGATGACCAGTGCAGAGTTATGATGTCACAATGCCCCATTAGGTAGATCACAGAAAACGTCCTGTCATCTGGGTGACCAGTGTACAGTTATGATGTCACAATGCCCCCTTAGGCAGATCACAGACTAGGTCCTGTCACCTGGGTGATCAGTGCAGAGTTATGATGTCACAATGCCCACTTTGGCAGATCAAAGACAAGGTTCTGTCACCTGGGTACCCAGTGTAGAGTTATGATATCAGAATGCACCCCTAGGCATATAAAAGACAAGAGCCTGTCACCTGTGCGAGAAGTGCAAAGTTATGATATCACAATGCCCCCTTAGGCAGATCACAGACAAACGTCTGTCACCTGGGTGTCCAGTGCAGAGTTATGATGTCACAATGCCCCCTTAGGCAGATCACAGACAAGGTCCTGTCACCTGGGTGACCAGTGTAGAGTTATGATGCCACAACGCCCCCTTAGGCAGATCACAGACAAGGGCCTGTCACCTGGGTGATCAGTGCAGAGTTATGATGTCACAATGCCCCCTTAGGCAGATCACAGACAAGGGCCTGTCACCTGGGTTACCAGTGCAGAGTTATGACGTCAGAAAGCAACCATAGGCATATAAAAGACAAGAGCCTGTCACTTGTGGGACCAGTGCAGAGTTATGAAGTCACAATGCCCACTTAGGCAGATCAGAGACAAGGGTCTGTCACCTAGGTGACCAGTGCAGGGTTATGATGTCACAATGACCCCTTAGGCAGATCACAGACAGGGTTATGACACCTGGGTGACCAGTGCAGAGTTATGGTGTCACAATGCCCACTTAGGCAGATGACAGACAAGTTCTGTCACCTGCGTGACCAGTGCAGAGTTATGAAGTCACAGTGCCCCCTTAGCAGATCACAGAAAAGGGTCGTCACCTTGGTGACCAGTGCAGTGTTATGATGTCTCAATGCCCCTTCGGCAGATCACAGACAACGCCCTGTCCCCTGGGTGACCTGTGGGGAGTTATGATGCCACAATGCCCCCTTAGGCAGATATCAGACAAGTGTCTGTCCGCTGGGTGACCCGCGGAGTGTTATGATGCCACAATGTCCCATTAGGCAGATCACAGACAAGGGTCTGTCACCATGGTGAGCAGTGAAGAGTTATGATGTCACAATGCCCCCTGAGGCACATCAGAGACAAGGGTCTGTCACCTGGCTTATCAGTGCAGATTTATGATGTCACAATGCTCCCTTACAGAGATCACAGACAAGGGCCTGTCAACTGGGAGACCATTGCAGAGTTATCATGTCACAATGCCCCCTTAGGAAGATCACAGACAAAGGTCTTTCACCTGGGTGACAAGTGCACAGTTATGATGTCACAATGTCCCCTTAGGCAAATCACAGACAAGGGTCTGTCACCAGGGTGACCAGTGCAGACTTATGATGTCACAATACCCCCTTAGGGAAATCACAGACAAAGGTCTGTCACCTGTGTGACCAGTGCAGAGTTATGATGTCACAATGCCCCCTTAGGCAGATAACAGACAAGGGTCTGTCACATGGGCGACCAGTGCAGGGTTATGATGTCACAATGACCCCTTAGGCAGATCACAGACAGGGTTATGACACCGGGGGGCCAGTGCAGAGTTATGATGTCACAATGCCCACTTAGGCAGATGAGAGACAAGGGTCTGTCACCTGTGTGAGCAGTGCAGAGTTATGAAGTCACAGTGCCCCCTTAGGCAGATCACAGAAAAGGGTCTGTCACCTTGGTGACCAGTGCAGAGTTATGGTGTCTCAATGCCCCCTTCGGCAGATCACAGACAACACCCTGTCCCCTGGGTGACCCGTGGGGAGTTATGGTGTCATAATGCCCCCTTAGGCAGATATCAGACAAGTGTCTGTCCCCTGGGTGACCCGCGGAGAGTTATGATGTCACAATGTCCCATTAGGCAGATCACAGATAAGGGTCTGTCACCAGGGTGAGCAGTGCAGAGTTATGATGTCACAATGCCCCCTGAGGCAGATCGGAGACAAGGGTCTGTCACCTGGGTTATCAGGGCAGATTTATGATGTCACAATGCTCCCTTACAGAGATCACAGACAAGGGTCTGTCACCTGGGTGACCAGTACAGAGTTATGACGTCACAATGCCCACTTTGGCAGATTACAGACAAAGGCCTGTCACCTGGGTGCCCAGTGCAGAGTTATGAAGTCACAAAACCCCCTTAGGCAGATGACAGAGAAGGGCCTGTCACCTGGGTGCCCAGTGCAGAGATATGATGTCACAATGCCCCCATAGGCAGATCAAAGACAAGGGCCTGTCACCTGGGTGCCCAGCGCAGAGTTGCGATGTCACAATGCCCCCTCAGGCAGATCACTGACAAGGGCTTGTCACCTGGTTGCCCAGTGCACAGTTATGATGCCACAATGCCCCCTCAGGCAGGTCACAGAAAAGGGCCTGTCACCTGGGTGAGCAGTGCAGAATTATGATGTCACAATGTCCCCATAGGCAGATCACAGACAACGGTCTCTCACCTTGGTGACCAGTGCAGAGTTATGATGTCACAATGCCCACTTAGGCAGATGACAGACAAGGGTCTGTCACCTGTGTGACCAGTGCAGAGTTATGAAGTCACAGTGGCCCCTTAGGCAGATCAAAGAAAAGGGTCTGCCACCTTGGTGACCAGTGCAGAGTTATGATGTCTCAATGCCGCCTTCGGCAGATCACACAAAAGGCCCTGTCCCCTGGGTGACCCGTGGTGAGTTATGGTGTCATAATGCCCCCGTTGTCAGATATCAGACAAGTGTCTGTCCCCTGGGTGACCCGCGGAGTGTTATGATGTCACAATGTCCTATTAGGCAGATCACAGACAAGGGTCTGTCACCAGGGTGAGCAGTGCAGAGTTATGATGTCACAATGCCCCCTGAGGCAGATCAGAGACAAGGGTCTGTCACCTGGGTTATCAGTGCAGATTTATGATGTCACAATTCTCCCTTACAGAGATCACAGACAAGGGTCTGTCGCCTGGGTGACCAGTGCAGAGTTATGATGTCACAATGCACCCTTAGGCAGATAACAGACAAGGGTCTGTCACCTGGGTGGCCAGTGCAGAGTTATGACGTCATAATGCTCCCATAGGCAGATCAAAGACAACAGCCTGTCACCTGTGTGACCAGTGCTGAGTTATGATGTCACAATGCCCCCTTAGGCAGATCACAGACAACAGCCTGTCACCTGTGTGACCAGTGCAGAGTTATGATATCACAATGCCCCCTTAGGCAGATCACATACAAGGGTCTGTCACTTCGGTGCCAATTGCAGAGTTATGATGTCACAGTGCACCCTTAGGCAGATCACAGACAAGGGTTTCTCACCTTCTTTACCAGTGCAGTGTTATGAGGTCACAATGCCCCCTTAGGCAGATCACAGACAAGGGTCTGTCACCTGAGTGCCCAGTGCAGAGTTATGATGTCACAGTTCCCACTTAGGCAGATCTCAGACCAGGGCCTGTCACCTGGGTGCCCAGTGCAGAGATGTGATGTCACAATGAACCCTTGGGCAGATCACAGACAAGGGCGTGACACCTGGGTGCCCACTGCAGAGTTACGATGTCACAATGCCCCCTTAGACAGACCACAGACAAGGGCCTGTCAACTGGGAGACCAGTGCAGAGTTATCATGTCACAATGCCCCCTTAGGAAGATCACAGACAAGGGTCTTTCACCTGGGTGACCAGTGCAGATTTGTGATGTCACAACGTCCACTTAGGCAAATCACAGACAAGGGTCTGTCACCAGGGTGACCAGTGCAGAATTATGATGTAACAATGCCCCCTTAGGCAGATCACAGACAAGGGTCTGTCCCCTGGGTTACCAGTGCAGACTTATGATGTCACAATACCCCCTTAGGGAGATCACAGACAAGGGTCTGTCACCTGGGTGACCAGTGCAGAGTTATGATGTCACACTGCCCCCTTAGGCAGATAACAGACAAGCGTCAGTCTGGTGGGTGACCAGTGCAGAGTTATGATGTCACAATGCCCCCTTAGACAGATCAAAGACAAGGGCCTGTCACCTGGGTGACCAGTGCTGAGTTGTGAAGTCACAATGCCCTCTTAGGCAGACCACAGAAAAGGGCCTGTCACGTGGGTGCCCAGTGCAAAGATATGATGTCACAATGTCCCCTTTGGCAGATCAAAGACAAGGGCCTGTCACCTGGGTGCCCAGTGCAGAGTTATGATGTCACAATGCCCCCTTAGGCAGATCACAGACAATGGCCTATCACCTTGATGACCAGTGCAGAGTTATGATGTCACAATGCCCCATTAGGTAGAACACAGAAAACGTCCTGTCATCTGGGTGACCAGTGTACAGTTATGATGTCACAATGCCCCCTTAGGCAGATCACAGACTAGGTCCTGTCACCTGGGTGATCAGTGCAGAGTTATGATGTCACAATGCCCACTTTGGCAGATCAAAGACAAGGTTCTGTCACCTGGGTACCCAGTGTAGAGTTATGATATCAGAATGCACCCCTAGGCATATAAAAGACAAGAGCCTGTCACCTGTGGGAGAAGTGCAAAGTTATGATATCACAATGCCCCCTTAGGCAGATCACAGACAAACGTCTGTCACCTGGGTGTCCAGTGCAGAGTTATGATGTCACAATGCCCCCTTAGGCAGATCACAGACAAGGTCCTGTCACCTGGGTGACCAGTGTAGAGTTATGATGCCACAACGCCCCCTTAGGCAGATCACAGACAAGGGCCTGTCACCTGGGTGATCAGTGCAGAGTTATGATGTCACAATGCCCCCTTAGGCAGATCACAGACAAGGGCCTGTCACCTGGGTTACCAGTGCAGAGTTATGACGTCAGAATGCAACCATAGGCATATAAAAGACAAGAGCCTGTCACTTGTGGGACCAGTGCAGAGTTATGAAGTCACAATGCCCACTTAGGCAGATCAGAGACAAGGGTCTGTCACCTAGGTGACCAGTGCAGGGTTATGATGTCACAATGACCCCTTAGGCAGATCACAGACAGGGTTATGACACCTGGGTGACCAGTGCAGAGTTATGGTGTCACAATGCCCACTTAGGCAGATGACAGACAAGTTCTGTCACCTGCGTGACCAGTGCAGAGTTATGAAGTCACAGTGCCCCCTTAGCAGATCACAGAAAAGGGTCGTCACCTTGGTGACCAGTGCAGTGTTATGATGTCTCAATGCCCCTTCGGCAGATCACAGACAACGCCCTGTCCCCTGGGTGACCTGTGGGGAGTTATGATGCCACAATGCCCCCTTAGGCAGATATCAGACAAGTGTCTGTCCGCTGGGTGACCCGCGGAGTGTTATGATGCCACAATGTCCCATTAGGCAGATCACAGACAAGGGTCTGTCACCATGGTGAGCAGTGAAGAGTTATGATGTCACAATGCCCCCTGAGGCACATCAGAGACAAGGGTCTGTCACCTGGCTTATCAGTGCAGATTTATGATGTCACAATGCTCCCTTACAGAGATCACAGACAAGGGCCTGTCAACTGGGAGACCATTGCAGAGTTATCATGTCACAATGCCCCCTTAGGAAGATCACAGACAAAGGTCTTTCACCTGGGTGACAAGTGCACAGTTATGATGTCACAATGTCCCCTTAGGCAAATCACAGACAAGGGTCTGTCACCAGGGTGACCAGTGCAGACTTATGATGTCACAATACCCCCTTAGGGAAATCACAGACAAAGGTCTGTCACCTGTGTGACCAGTGCAGAGTTATGATGTCACAATGCCCCCTTAGGCAGATAACAGACAAGGGTCTGTCACATGGGCGACCAGTGCAGGGTTATGATGTCACAATGACCCCTTAGGCAGATCACAGACAGGGTTATGACACCGGGGGGCCAGTGCAGAGTTATGATGTCACAATGCCCACTTAGGCAGATGAGAGACAAGGGTCTGTCACCTGTGTGAGCAGTGCAGAGTTATGAAGTCACAGTGCCCCCTTAGGCAGATCACAGAAAAGGGTCTGTCACCTTGGTGACCAGTGCAGAGTTATGGTGTCTCAATGCCCCCTTCGGCAGATCACAGACAACACCCTGTCCCCTGGGTGACCCGTGGGGAGTTATGGTGTCATAATGCCCCCTTAGGCAGATATCAGACAAGTGTCTGTCCCCTGGGTGACCCGCGGAGAGTTATGATGTCACAATGTCCCATTAGGCAGATCACAGATAAGGGTCTGTCACCAGGGTGAGCAGTGCAGAGTTATGATGTCACAATGCCCCCTGAGGCAGATCGGAGACAAGGGTCTGTCACCTGGGTTATCAGGGCAGATTTATGATGTCACAATGCTCCCTTACAGAGATCACAGACAAGGGTCTGTCACCTGGGTGACCAGTACAGAGTTATGATGTCACAATGCCCACTTTGGCAGATTACAGACAAAGGCCTGTCACCTGGGTGCCCAGTGCAGAGTTATGAAGTCACAAAACCCCCTTAGGCAGATGACAGAGAAGGGCCTGTCACCTGGGTGCCCAGTGCAGAGATATGATGTCACAATGCCCCCATAGGCAGATCAAAGACAAGGGCCTGTCACCTGGGTGCCCAGCGCAGAGTTGCGATGTCACAATGCCCCCTCAGGCAGATCACTGACAAGGGCTTGTCACCTGGTTGCCCAGTGCACAGTTATGATGCCACAATGCCCCCTCAGGCAGGTCACAGAAAAGGGCCTGTCACCTGGGTGAGCAGTGCAGAATTATGATGTCACAATGTCCCCATAGGCAGATCACAGACAACGGTCTCTCACCTTGGTGACCAGTGCAGAGTTATGATGTCACAATGTCCCCTTAGGCAGATCGCATTCAAGGTTCTGTCACCTGGGTGACCAGTGCCGGGTTATGATGTCACAATGCCCACTTAGGCAGATGACAGACAAGGGTCTGTCACCTGTGTGACCAGTGCAGAGTTATGAAGTCACAGTGGCCCCTTAGGCAGATCAAAGAAAAGGGTCTGCCACCTTGGTGACCAGTGCAGAGTTATGATGTCTCAATGCCGCCTTCGGCAGATCACACAAAAGGCCCTGTCCCCTGGGTGACCCGTGGTGAGTTATGGTGTCATAATGCCCCCGTTGTCAGATATCAGACAAGTGTCTGTCCCCTGGGTGACCCGCGGAGTGTTTTGATGTCACAATGTCCTATTAGGCAGATCACAGACAAGGGTCTGTCACCAGGGTGAGCAGTGCAGAGTTATGATGTCACAATGCCCCCTGAGGCAGATCAGAGACAAGGGTCTGTCACCTGGGTTATCAGTGCAGATTTATGATGTCACAATTCTCCCTTACAGAGATCACAGACAAGGGTCTGTCGCCTGGGTGACCAGTGCAGAGTTATGATGTCACAATGCACCCTTAGGCAGATAACAGACAAGGGTCTGTCACCTGGGTGGCCAGTGCAGAGTTATGACGTCATAATGCTCCCATAGGCAGATCAAAGACAACAGCCTGTCACCTGTGTGACCAGTGCTGAGTTATGATGTCACAATGCCCCCTTAGGCAGATCACAGACAACAGCCTGTCACCTGTGTGACCAGTGCAGAGTTATGATATCACAATGCCCCCTTAGGCAGATCACATACAAGGGTCTGTCACTTCGGTGCCAATTGCAGAGTTATGATGTCACAGTGCACCCTTAGGCAGATCACAGACAAGGGTTTCTCACCTTCTTTACCAGTGCAGTGTTATGAGGTCACAATGCCCCCTTAGGCAGATCACAGACAAGGGTCTGTCACCTGAGTGCCCAGTGCAGAGTTATGATGTCACAGTTCCCACTTAGGCAGATCTCAGACCAGGGCCTGTCACCTGGGTGCCCAGTGCAGAGATGTGATGTCACAATGAACCCTTGGGCAGATCACAGACAAGGGCGTGACACCTGGGTGCCCACTGCAGAGTTACGATGTCACAATGCCCCCTTAGACAGACCACAGACAAGGGCCTGTCAACTGGGAGACCAGTGCAGAGTTATCATGTCACAATGCCCCCTTAGGAAGATCACAGACAAGGGTCTTTCACCTGGGTGACCAGTGCAGATTTGTGATGTCACAACGTCCACTTAGGCAAATCACAGACAAGGGTCTGTCACCAGGGTGACCAGTGCAGAATTATGATGTAACAATGCCCCCTTAGGCAGATCACAGACAAGGGTCTGTCCCCTGGGTTACCAGTGCAGACTTATGATGTCACAATACCCCCTTAGGGAGATCACAGACAAGGGCCTGTCACCTGGGTGACCAGTGCAGAGTTATGATGTCACACTGCCCCCTTAGGCAGATAACAGACAAGCGTCAGTCTGGTGGGTGACCAGTGCAGAGTTATGATGTCACAATGCCCCCTTAGACAGATCAAAGACAAGGGCCTGTCACCTGGGTGACCAGTGCTGAGTTGTGAAGTCACAATGCCCTCTTAGGCAGGCCACAGAAAAGGGCCTGTCACGTGGGTGCCCAGTGCAAAGATATGATGTCACAATGTCCCCTTTGGCAGATCAAAGACAAGGGCCTGTCACCTGGGTGCCCAGTGCAGAGTTATGATGTCGCAATGCCCCCTTAGGCAGATCACAGACAATGGCCTATCACCTTGATGACCAGTGCAGAGTTATGATGTCACAATGCCCCATTAGGTAGATCACAGAAAACGTCCTGTCATCTGGGTGACCAGTGTACAGTTATGATGTCACAATGCCCCCTTAGGCAGATCACAGACTAGGTCCTGTCACCTGGGTGATCAGTGCAGAGTTATGATGTCACAATGCCCACTTTGGCAGATCAAAGACAAGGTTCTGTCACCTGGGTACCCAGTGTAGAGTTATGATATCAGAATGCACCCCTAGGCATATAAAAGACAAGAGCCTGTCACCTGTGCGAGAAGTGCAAAGTTATGATATCACAATGCCCCCTTAGGCAGATCACAGACAAACGTCTGTCACCTGGGTGTCCAGTGCAGAGTTATGATGTCACAATGCCCCCTTAGGCAGATCACAGACAAGGTCCTGTCACCTGGGTGACCAGTGTAGAGTTATGATGCCACAACGCCCCCTTAGGCAGATCACAGACAAGGGCCTGTCACCTGGGTGATCAGTGCAGAGTTATGATGTCACAATGCCCCCTTAGGCAGATCACAGACAAGGGCCTGTCACCTGGGTTACCAGTGCAGAGTTATGACGTCAGAAAGCAACCATAGGCATATAAAAGACAAGAGCCTGTCACTTGTGGGACCAGTGCAGAGTTATGAAGTCACAATGCCCACTTAGGCAGATCAGAGACAAGGGTCTGTCACCTAGGTGACCAGTGCAGGGTTATGATGTCACAATGACCCCTTAGGCAGATCACAGACAGGGTTATGACACCTGGGTGACCAGTGCAGAGTTATGGTGTCACAATGCCCACTTAGGCAGATGACAGACAAGTTCTGTCACCTGCGTGACCAGTGCAGAGTTATGAAGTCACAGTGCCCCCTTAGCAGATCACAGAAAAGGGTCGTCACCTTGGTGACCAGTGCAGTGTTATGATGTCTCAATGCCCCTTCGGCAGATCACAGACAACGCCCTGTCCCCTGGGTGACCTGTGGGGAGTTATGATGCCACAATGCCCCCTTAGGCAGATATCAGACAAGTGTCTGTCCGCTGGGTGACCCGCGGAGTGTTATGATGCCACAATGTCCCATTAGGCAGATCACAGACAAGGGTCTGTCACCATGGTGAGCAGTGAAGAGTTATGATGTCACAATGCCCCCTGAGGCACATCAGAGACAAGGGTCTGTCACCTGGCTTATCAGTGCAGATTTATGATGTCACAATGCTCCCTTACAGAGATCACAGACAAGGGCCTGTCAACTGGGAGACCATTGCAGAGTTATCATGTCACAATGCCCCCTTAGGAAGATCACAGACAAAGGTCTTTCACCTGGGTGACAAGTGCACAGTTATGATGTCACAATGTCCCCTTAGGCAAATCACAGACAAGGGTCTGTCACCAGGGTGACCAGTGCAGACTTATGATGTCACAATACCCCCTTAGGGAAATCACAGACAAAGGTCTGTCACCTGTGTGACCAGTGCAGAGTTATGATGTCACAATGCCCCCTTAGGCAGATAACAGACAAGGGTCTGTCACATGGGCGACCAGTGCAGGGTTATGATGTCACAATGACCCCTTAGGCAGATCACAGACAGGGTTATGACACCGGGGGGCCAGTGCAGAGTTATGATGTCACAATGCCCACTTAGGCAGATGAGAGACAAGGGTCTGTCACCTGTGTGAGCAGTGCAGAGTTATGAAGTCACAGTGCCCCCTTAGGCAGATCACAGAAAAGGGTCTGTCACCTTGGTGACCAGTGCAGAGTTATGGTGTCTCAATGCCCCCTTCGGCAGATCACAGACAACACCCTGTCCCCTGGGTGACCCGTGGGGAGTTATGGTGTCATAATGCCCCCTTAGGCAGATATCAGACAAGTGTCTGTCCCCTGGGTGACCCGCGGAGAGTTATGATGTCACAATGTCCCATTAGGCAGATCACAGATAAGGGTCTGTCACCAGGGTGAGCAGTGCAGAGTTATGATGTCACAATGCCCCCTGAGGCAGATCGGAGACAAGGGTCTGTCACCTGGGTTATCAGGGCAGATTTATGATGTCACAATGCTCCCTTACAGAGATCACAGACAAGGGTCTGTCACCTGGGTGACCAGTACAGAGTTATGACGTCACAATGCCCACTTTGGCAGATTACAGACAAAGGCCTGTCACCTGGGTGCCCAGTGCAGAGTTATGAAGTCACAAAACCCCCTTAGGCAGATGACAGAGAAGGGCCTGTCACCTGGGTGCCCAGTGCAGAGATATGATGTCACAATGCCCCCATAGGCAGATCAAAGACAAGGGCCTGTCACCTGGGTGCCCAGCGCAGAGTTGCGATGTCACAATGCCCCCTCAGGCAGATCACTGACAAGGGCTTGTCACCTGGTTGCCCAGTGCACAGTTATGATGCCACAATGCCCCCTCAGGCAGGTCACAGAAAAGGGCCTGTCACCTGGGTGAGCAGTGCAGAATTATGATGTCACAATGTCCCCATAGGCAGATCACAGACAACGGTCTCTCACCTTGGTGACCAGTGCAGAGTTATGATGTCACAATGTCCCCTTAGGCAGATCGCATTCAAGGTTCTGTCACCTGGGTGACCAGTGCCGGGTTATGATGTCACAATGCCCACTTAGGCAGATGACAGACAAGGGTCTGTCACCTGTGTGACCAGTGCAGAGTTATGAAGTCACAGTGGCCCCTTAGGCAGATCAAAGAAAAGGGTCTGCCACCTTGGTGACCAGTGCAGAGTTATGATGTCTCAATGCCGCCTTCGGCAGATCACACAAAAGGCCCTGTCCCCTGGGTGACCCGTGGTGAGTTATGGTGTCATAATGCCCCCGTTGTCAGATATCAGACAAGTGTCTGTCCCCTGGGTGACCCGCGGAGTGTTATGATGTCACAATGTCCTATTAGGCAGATCACAGACAAGGGTCTGTCACCAGGGTGAGCAGTGCAGAGTTATGATGTCACAATGCCCCCTGAGGCAGATCAGAGACAAGGGTCTGTCACCTGGGTTATCAGTGCAGATTTATGATGTCACAATTCTCCCTTACAGAGATCACAGACAAGGGTCTGTCGCCTGGGTGACCAGTGCAGAGTTATGATGTCACAATGCACCCTTAGGCAGATAACAGACAAGGGTCTGTCACCTGGGTGGCCAGTGCAGAGTTATGACGTCATAATGCTCCCATAGGCAGATCAAAGACAACAGCCTGTCACCTGTGTGACCAGTGCTGAGTTATGATGTCACAATGCCCCCTTAGGCAGATCACAGACAACAGCCTGTCACCTGTGTGACCAGTGCAGAGTTATGATATCACAATGCCCCCTTAGGCAGATCACATACAAGGGTCTGTCACTTCGGTGCCAATTGCAGAGTTATGATGTCACAGTGCACCCTTAGGCAGATCACAGACAAGGGTTTCTCACCTTCTTTACCAGTGCAGTGTTATGAGGTCACAATGCCCCCTTAGGCAGATCACAGACAAGGGTCTGTCACCTGAGTGCCCAGTGCAGAGTTATGATGTCACAGTTCCCACTTAGGCAGATCTCAGACCAGGGCCTGTCACCTGGGTGCCCAGTGCAGAGATGTGATGTCACAATGAACCCTTGGGCAGATCACAGACAAGGGCGTGACACCTGGGTGCCCACTGCAGAGTTACGATGTCACAATGCCCCCTTAGACAGACCACAGACAAGGGCCTGTCAACTGGGAGACCAGTGCAGAGTTATCATGTCACAATGCCCCCTTAGGAAGATCACAGACAAGGGTCTTTCACCTGGGTGACCAGTGCAGATTTGTGATGTCACAACGTCCACTTAGGCAAATCACAGACAAGGGTCTGTCACCAGGGTGACCAGTGCAGAATTATGATGTAACAATGCCCCCTTAGGCAGATCACAGACAAGGGTCTGTCCCCTGGGTTACCAGTGCAGACTTATGATGTCACAATACCCCCTTAGGGAGATCACAGACAAGGGTCTGTCACCTGGGTGACCAGTGCAGAGTTATGATGTCACACTGCCCCCTTAGGCAGATAACAGACAAGCGTCAGTCTGGTGGGTGACCAGTGCAGAGTTATGATGTCACAATGCCCCCTTAGACAGATCAAAGACAAGGGCCTGTCACCTGGGTGACCAGTGCTGAGTTGTGAAGTCACAATGCCCTCTTAGGCAGACCACAGTAAAGGGCCTGTCACGTGGGTGCCCAGTGCAAAGATATGATGTCACAATGTCCCCTTTGGCAGATCAAAGACAAGGGCCTGTCACCTGGGTGCCCAGTGCAGAGTTATGATGTCACAATGCCCCCTTAGGCAGATCACAGACAATGGCCTATCACCTTGATGACCAGTGCAGAGTTATGATGTCACAATGCCCCATTAGGTAGAACACAGAAAACGTCCTGTCATCTGGGTGACCAGTGTACAGTTATGATGTCACAATGCCCCCTTAGGCAGATCACAGACTAGGTCCTGTCACCTGGGTGATCAGTGCAGAGTTATGATGTCACAATGCCCACTTTGGCAGATCAAAGACAAGGTTCTGTCACCTGGGTACCCAGTGTAGAGTTATGATATCAGAATGCACCCCTAGGCATATAAAAGACAAGAGCCTGTCACCTGTGGGAGAAGTGCAAAGTTATGATATCACAATGCCCCCTTAGGCAGATCACAGACAAACGTCTGTCACCTGGGTGTCCAGTGCAGAGTTATGATGTCACAATGCCCCCTTAGGCAGATCACAGACAAGGTCCTGTCACCTGGGTGACCAGTGTAGAGTTATGATGCCACAACGCCCCCTTAGGCAGATCACAGACAAGGGCCTGTCACCTGGGTGATCAGTGCAGAGTTATGATGTCACAATGCCCCCTTAGGCAGATCACAGACAAGGGCCTGTCACCTGGGTTACCAGTGCAGAGTTATGACGTCAGAATGCAACCATAGGCATATAAAAGACAAGAGCCTGTCACTTGTGGGACCAGTGCAGAGTTATGAAGTCACAATGCCCACTTAGGCAGATCAGAGACAAGGGTCTGTCACCTAGGTGACCAGTGCAGGGTTATGATGTCACAATGACCCCTTAGGCAGATCACAGACAGGGTTATGACACCTGGGTGACCAGTGCAGAGTTATGGTGTCACAATGCCCACTTAGGCAGATGACAGACAAGTTCTGTCACCTGCGTGACCAGTGCAGAGTTATGAAGTCACAGTGCCCCCTTAGCAGATCACAGAAAAGGGTCGTCACCTTGGTGACCAGTGCAGTGTTATGATGTCTCAATGCCCCTTCGGCAGATCACAGACAACGCCCTGTCCCCTGGGTGACCTGTGGGGAGTTATGATGCCACAATGCCCCCTTAGGCAGATATCAGACAAGTGTCTGTCCGCTGGGTGACCCGCGGAGTGTTATGATGCCACAATGTCCCATTAGGCAGATCACAGACAAGGGTCTGTCACCATGGTGAGCAGTGAAGAGTTATGATGTCACAATGCCCCCTGAGGCACATCAGAGACAAGGGTCTGTCACCTGGCTTATCAGTGCAGATTTATGATGTCACAATGCTCCCTTACAGAGATCACAGACAAGGGCCTGTCAACTGGGAGACCATTGCAGAGTTATCATGTCACAATGCCCCCTTAGGAAGATCACAGACAAAGGTCTTTCACCTGGGTGACAAGTGCACAGTTATGATGTCACAATGTCCCCTTAGGCAAATCACAGACAAGGGTCTGTCACCAGGGTGACCAGTGCAGACTTATGATGTCACAATACCCCCTTAGGGAAATCACAGACAAAGGTCTGTCACCTGTGTGACCAGTGCAGAGTTATGATGTCACAATGCCCCCTTAGGCAGATAACAGACAAGGGTCTGTCACATGGGCGACCAGTGCAGGGTTATGATGTCACAATGACCCCTTAGGCAGATCACAGACAGGGTTATGACACCGGGGGGCCAGTGCAGAGTTATGATGTCACAATGCCCACTTAGGCAGATGAGAGACAAGGGTCTGTCACCTGTGTGAGCAGTGCAGAGTTATGAAGTCACAGTGCCCCCTTAGGCAGATCACAGAAAAGGGTCTGTCACCTTGGTGACCAGTGCAGAGTTATGGTGTCTCAATGCCCCCTTCGGCAGATCACAGACAACACCCTGTCCCCTGGGTGACCCGTGGGGAGTTATGGTGTCATAATGCCCCCTTAGGCAGATATCAGACAAGTGTCTGTCCCCTGGGTGACCCGCGGAGAGTTATGATGTCACAATGTCCCATTAGGCAGATCACAGATAAGGGTCTGTCACCAGGGTGAGCAGTGCAGAGTTATGATGTCACAATGCCCCCTGAGGCAGATCGGAGACAAGGGTCTGTCACCTGGGTTATCAGGGCAGATTTATGATGTCACAATGCTCCCTTACAGAGATCACAGACAAGGGTCTGTCACCTGGGTGACCAGTACAGAGTTATGACGTCACAATGCCCACTTTGGCAGATTACAGACAAAGGCCTGTCACCTGGGTGCCCAGTGCAGAGTTATGAAGTCACAAAACCCCCTTAGGCAGATGACAGAGAAGGGCCTGTCACCTGGGTGCCCAGTGCAGAGATATGATGTCACAATGCCCCCATAGGCAGATCAAAGACAAGGGCCTGTCACCTGGGTGCCCAGCGCAGAGTTGCGATGTCACAATGCCCCCTCAGGCAGATCACTGACAAGGGCTTGTCACCTGGTTGCCCAGTGCACAGTTATGATGCCACAATGCCCCCTCAGGCAGGTCACAGAAAAGGGCCTGTCACCTGGGTGAGCAGTGCAGAATTATGATGTCACAATGTCCCCATAGGCAGATCACAGACAACGGTCTCTCACCTTGGTGACCAGTGCAGAGTTATGATGTCACAATGTCCCCTTAGGCAGATCGCATTCAAGGTTCTGTCACCTGGGTGACCAGTGCCGGGTTATGATGTCACAATGCCCACTTAGGCAGATGACAGACAAGGGTCTGTCACCTGTGTGACCAGTGCAGAGTTATGAAGTCACAGTGGCCCCTTAGGCAGATCAAAGAAAAGGGTCTGCCACCTTGGTGACCAGTGCAGAGTTATGATGTCTCAATGCCGCCTTCGGCAGATCACACAAAAGGCCCTGTCCCCTGGGTGACCCGTGGTGAGTTATGGTGTCATAATGCCCCCGTTGTCAGATATCAGACAAGTGTCTGTCCCCTGGGTGACCCGCGGAGTGTTATGATGTCACAATGTCCTATTAGGCAGATCACAGACAAGGGTCTGTCACCAGGGTGAGCAGTGCAGAGTTATGATGTCACAATGCCCCCTGAGGCAGATCAGAGACAAGGGTCTGTCACCTGGGTTATCAGTGCAGATTTATGATGTCACAATTCTCCCTTACAGAGATCACAGACAAGGGTCTGTCGCCTGGGTGACCAGTGCAGAGTTATGATGTCACAATGCACCCTTAGGCAGATAACAGACAAGGGTCTGTCACCTGGGTGGCCAGTGCAGAGTTATGACGTCATAATGCTCCCATAGGCAGATCAAAGACAACAGCCTGTCACCTGTGTGACCAGTGCTGAGTTATGATGTCACAATGCCCCCTTAGGCAGATCACAGACAACAGCCTGTCACCTGTGTGACCAGTGCAGAGTTATGATATCACAATGCCCCCTTAGGCAGATCACATACAAGGGTCTGTCACTTCGGTGCCAATTGCAGAGTTATGATGTCACAGTGCACCCTTAGGCAGATCACAGACAAGGGTTTCTCACCTTCTTTACCAGTGCAGTGTTATGAGGTCACAATGCCCCCTTAGGCAGATCACAGACAAGGGTCTGTCACCTGAGTGCCCAGTGCAGAGTTATGATGTCACAGTTCCCACTTAGGCAGATCTCAGACCAGGGCCTGTCACCTGGGTGCCCAGTGCAGAGATGTGATGTCACAATGAACCCTTGGGCAGATCACAGACAAGGGCGTGACACCTGGGTGCCCACTGCAGAGTTACGATGTCACAATGCCCCCTTAGACAGACCACAGACAAGGGCCTGTCAACTGGGAGACCAGTGCAGAGTTATCATGTCACAATGCCCCCTTAGGAAGATCACAGACAAGGGTCTTTCACCTGGGTGACCAGTGCAGATTTGTGATGTCACAACGTCCACTTAGGCAAATCACAGACAAGGGTCTGTCACCAGGGTGACCAGTGCAGAATTATGATGTAACAATGCCCCCTTAGGCAGATCACAGACAAGGTCCTGTCACCTGGGTGACCAGTGTAGAGTTATGATGCCACAACGCCCCCTTAGGCAGATCACAGACAAGGGCCTGTCACCTGGGTGATCAGTGCAGAGTTATGATGTCACAATGCCTCCTTAGGCAGATCACAGACAAGGGCCTGTCACCTGGGTTACCAGTGCAGAGTTATGACGTCAGAATGCAACCATAGGCATATAAAAGACAAGAGCCTGTCACTTGTGGGACCAGTGCAGAGTTATGAAGTCACAATGCCCACTTAGGCAGATCAGAGACAAGGGTCTGTCACCTAGGTGACCAGTGCAGGGTTATGATGTCACAATGACCCCTTAGGCAGATCACAGACAGGGTTATGACACCTGGGTGACCAGTGCAGAGTTATGGTGTCACAATGCCCACTTAGGCAGATGACAGACAAGTTCTGTCACCTGCGTGACCAGTGCAGAGTTATGAAGTCACAGTGCCCCCTTAGCAGATCACAGAAAAGGGTCGTCACCTTGGTGACCAGTGCAGTGTTATGATGTCTCAATGCCCCTTCGGCAGATCACAGACAACGCCCTGTCCCCTGGGTGACCTGTGGGGAGTTATGATGCCACAATGCCCCCTTAGGCAGATATCAGACAAGTGTCTGTCCGCTGGGTGACCCGCGGAGTGTTATGATGCCACAATGTCCCATTAGGCAGATCACAGACAAGGGTCTGTCACCATGGTGAGCAGTGAAGAGTTATGATGTCACAATGCCCCCTGAGGCACATCAGAGACAAGGGTCTGTCACCTGGCTTATCAGTGCAGATTTATGATGTCACAATGCTCCCTTACAGAGATCACAGACAAGGGCCTGTCAACTGGGAGACCATTGCAGAGTTATCATGTCACAATGCCCCCTTAGGAAGATCACAGACAAAGGTCTTTCACCTGGGTGACAAGTGCACAGTTATGATGTCACAATGTCCCCTTAGGCAAATCACAGACAAGGGTCTGTCACCAGGGTGACCAGTGCAGACTTATGATGTCACAATACCCCCTTAGGGAAATCACAGACAAAGGTCTGTCACCTGTGTGACCAGTGCAGAGTTATGATGTCACAATGCCCCCTTAGGCAGATAACAGACAAGGGTCTGTCACATGGGCGACCAGTGCAGGGTTATGATGTCACAATGACCCCTTAGGCAGATCACAGACAGGGTTATGACACCGGGGGGCCAGTGCAGAGTTATGATGTCACAATGCCCACTTAGGCAGATGAGAGACAAGGGTCTGTCACCTGTGTGAGCAGTGCAGAGTTATGAAGTCACAGTGCCCCCTTAGGCAGATCACAGAAAAGGGTCTGTCACCTTGGTGACCAGTGCAGAGTTATGGTGTCTCAATGCCCCCTTCGGCAGATCACAGACAACACCCTGTCCCCTGGGTGACCCGTGGGGAGTTATGGTGTCATAATGCCCCCTTAGGCAGATATCAGACAAGTGTCTGTCCCCTGGGTGACCCGCGGAGAGTTATGATGTCACAATGTCCCATTAGGCAGATCACAGATAAGGGTCTGTCACCAGGGTGAGCAGTGCAGAGTTATGATGTCACAATGCCCCCTGAGGCAGATCGGAGACAAGGGTCTGTCACCTGGGTTATCAGGGCAGATTTATGATGTCACAATGCTCCCTTACAGAGATCACAGACAAGGGTCTGTCACCTGGGTGACCAGTACAGAGTTATGACGTCACAATGCCCACTTTGGCAGATTACAGACAAAGGCCTGTCACCTGGGTGCCCAGTGCAGAGTTATGAAGTCACAAAACCCCCTTAGGCAGATGACAGAGAAGGGCCTGTCACCTGGGTGCCCAGTGCAGAGATATGATGTCACAATGCCCCCATAGGCAGATCAAAGACAAGGGCCTGTCACCTGGGTGCCCAGCGCAGAGTTGCGATGTCACAATGCCCCCTCAGGCAGATCACTGACAAGGGCTTGTCACCTGGTTGCCCAGTGCACAGTTATGATGCCACAATGCCCCCTCAGGCAGGTCACAGAAAAGGGCCTGTCACCTGGGTGAGCAGTGCAGAATTATGATGTCACAATGTCCCCATAGGCAGATCACAGACAACGGTCTCTCACCTTGGTGACCAGTGCAGAGTTATGATGTCACAATGCCCACTTAGGCAGATGACAGACAAGGGTCTGTCACCTGTGTGACCAGTGCAGAGTTATGAAGTCACAGTGGCCCCTTAGGCAGATCAAAGAAAAGGGTCTGCCACCTTGGTGACCAGTGCAGAGTTATGATGTCTCAATGCCGCCTTCGGCAGATCACACAAAAGGCCCTGTCCCCTGGGTGACCCGTGGTGAGTTATGGTGTCATAATGCCCCCTTTGTCAGATATCAGACAAGTGTCTGTCCCCTGGGTGACCCGCGGAGTGTTATGATGTCACAATGTCCTATTAGGCAGATCACAGACAAGGGTCTGTCACCAGGGTGAGCAGTGCAGAGTTATGATGTCACAATGCCCCCTGAGGCAGATCAGAGACAAGGGTCTGTCACCTGGGTTATCAGTGCAGATTTATGATGTCACAATTCTCCCTTACAGAGATCACAGACAAGGGTCTGTCGCCTGGGTGACCAGTGCAGAGTTATGATGTCACAATGCACCCTTAGGCAGATAACAGACAAGGGCCTGTCACCTGGGTGCCCAGCGCAGAGTTGCGATGTCACAATGCCCCCTCAGGCAGATCACTGACAAGGGCTTGTCACCTGGTTGCCCAGTGCACAGTTATGATGCCACAATGCCCCCTCAGGCAGGTCACAGAAAAGGGCCTGTCACCTGGGTGAGCAGTGCAGAATTATGATGTCACAATGTCCCCATAGGCAGGTCACAGAAAAGGGCCTGTCACCTGGGTGAGCAGTGCAGAATTATGATGTCACAATGTCCCCATAGGCAGATCACAGACAACGGTCTCTCACCTTGGTGACCAGTGCAGAGTTATGATGTCACAATGCCCACTTAGGCAGATGACAGACAAGGGTCTGTCACCTGTGTGACCAGTGCAGAGTTATGAAGTCACAGTGGCCCCTTAGGCAGATCAAAGAAAAGGGTCTGCCACCTTGGTGACCAGTGCAGAGTTATGATGTCTCAATGCCGCCTTCGGCAGATCACACAAAAGGCCCTGTCCCCTGGGTGACCCGTGGTGAGTTATGGTGTCATAATGCCCCCTTTGTCAGATATCAGACAAGTGTCTGTCCCCTGGGTGACCCGCGGAGTGTTATGATGTCACAATGTCCTATTAGGCAGATCACAGACAAGGGTCTGTCACCAGGGTGAGCAGTGCAGAGTTATGATGTCACAATGCCCCCTGAGGCAGATCAGAGACAAGGGTCTGTCACCTGGGTTATCAGTGCAGATTTATGATGTCACAATTCTCCCTTACAGAGATCACAGACAAGGGTCTGTCGCCTGGGTGACCAGTGCAGAGTTATGATGTCACAATGCACCCTTAGGCAGATAACAGACAAGGGTCTGTCACCTGGGTGGCCAGTGCAGAGTTATGACGTCATAATGCTCCCATAGGCAGATCAAAGACAACAGCCTGTCACCTGTGTGACCAGTGCTGAGTTATGATGTCACAATGCCCCCTTAGGCAGATCACAGACAACAGCCTGTCACCTGTGTGACCAGTGCAGAGTTATGATATCACAATGCCCCCTTAGGCAGATCACATACAAGGGTCTGTCACTTCGGTGCCAATTGCAGAGTTATGATGTCACAGTGCACCCTTAGGCAGATCACAGACAAGGGTTTCTCACCTTCTTTACCAGTGCAGTGTTATGAGGTCACAATGCCCCCTTAGGCAGATCACAGACAAGGGTCTGTCACCTGAGTGCCCAGTGCAGAGTTATGATGTCACAGTTCCCACTTAGGCAGATCTCAGACCAGGGCCTGTCACCTGGGTGCCCAGTGCAGAGATGTGATGTCACAATGAACCCTTGGGCAGATCACAGACAAGGGCGTGACACCTGGGTGCCCACTGCAGAGTTACGATGTCACAATGCCCCCTTAGACAGACCACAGACAAGGGCCTGTCAACTGGGAGACCAGTGCAGAGTTATCATGTCACAATGCCCCCTTAGGAAGATCACAGACAAGGGTCTTTCACCTGGGTGACCAGTGCAGATTTGTGATGTCACAACGTCCACTTAGGCAAATCACAGACAAGGGTCTGTCACCAGGGTGACCAGTGCAGAATTATGATGTAACAATGCCCCCTTAGGCAGATCACAGACAAGGGTCTGTCCCCTGGGTTACCAGTGCAGACTTATGATGTCACAATACCCCCTTAGGGAGATCACAGACAAGGGTCTGTCACCTGGGTGACCAGTGCAGAGTTATGATGTCACACTGCCCCCTTAGGCAGATAACAGACAAGCGTCAGTCTGGTGGGTGACCAGTGCAGAGTTATGATGTCACAATGCCCCCTTAGACAGATCAAAGACAAGGGCCTGTCACCTGGGTGACCAGTGCTGAGTTGTGAAGTCACAATGCCCTCTTAGGCAGGCCACAGAAAAGGGCCTGTCACGTGGGTGCCCAGTGCAAAGATATGATGTCACAATGTCCCCTTTGGCAGATCAAAGACAAGGGCCTGTCACCTGGGTGCCCAGTGCAGAGTTATGATGTCACAATGCCCCCTTAGGCAGATCACAGACAATGGCCTATCACCTTGATGACCAGTGCAGAGTTATGATGTCACAATGCCCCATTAGGTAGAACACAGAAAACGTCCTGTCATCTGGGTGACCAGTGTACAGTTATGATGTCACAATGCCCCCTTAGGCAGATCACAGACTAGGTCCTGTCACCTGGGTGATCAGTGCAGAGTTATGATGTCACAATGCCCACTTTGGCAGATCAAAGACAAGGTTCTGTCACCTGGGTACCCAGTGTAGAGTTATGATATCAGAATGCACCCCTAGGCATATAAAAGACAAGAGCCTGTCACCTGTGGGAGAAGTGCAAAGTTATGATATCACAATGCCCCCTTAGGCAGATCACAGACAAACGTCTGTCACCTGGGTGTCCAGTGCAGAGTTATGATGTCACAATGCCCCCTTAGGCAGATCACAGACAAGGTCCTGTCACCTGGGTGACCAGTGTAGAGTTATGATGCCACAACGCCCCCTTAGGCAGATCACAGACAAGGGCCTGTCACCTGGGTGATCAGTGCAGAGTTATGATGTCACAATGCCCCCTTAGGCAGATCACAGACAAGGGCCTGTCACCTGGGTTACCAGTGCAGAGTTATGACGTCAGAATGCAACCATAGGCATATAAAAGACAAGAGCCTGTCACTTGTGGGACCAGTGCAGAGTTATGAAGTCACAATGCCCACTTAGGCAGATCAGAGACAAGGGTCTGTCACCTAGGTGACCAGTGCAGGGTTATGATGTCACAATGACCCCTTAGGCAGATCACAGACAGGGTTATGACACCTGGGTGACCAGTGCAGAGTTATGGTGTCACAATGCCCACTTAGGCAGATGACAGACAAGTTCTGTCACCTGCGTGACCAGTGCAGAGTTATGAAGTCACAGTGCCCCCTTAGCAGATCACAGAAAAGGGTCGTCACCTTGGTGACCAGTGCAGTGTTATGATGTCTCAATGCCCCTTCGGCAGATCACAGACAACGCCCTGTCCCCTGGGTGACCTGTGGGGAGTTATGATGCCACAATGCCCCCTTAGGCAGATATCAGACAAGTGTCTGTCCGCTGGGTGACCCGCGGAGTGTTATGATGCCACAATGTCCCATTAGGCAGATCACAGACAAGGGTCTGTCACCATGGTGAGCAGTGAAGAGTTATGATGTCACAATGCCCCCTGAGGCACATCAGAGACAAGGGTCTGTCACCTGGCTTATCAGTGCAGATTTATGATGTCACAATGCTCCCTTACAGAGATCACAGACAAGGGCCTGTCAACTGGGAGACCATTGCAGAGTTATCATGTCACAATGCCCCCTTAGGAAGATCACAGACAAAGGTCTTTCACCTGGGTGACAAGTGCACAGTTATGATGTCACAATGTCCCCTTAGGCAAATCACAGACAAGGGTCTGTCACCAGGGTGACCAGTGCAGACTTATGATGTCACAATACCCCCTTAGGGAAATCACAGACAAAGGTCTGTCACCTGTGTGACCAGTGCAGAGTTATGATGTCACAATGCCCCCTTAGGCAGATAACAGACAAGGGTCTGTCACATGGGCGACCAGTGCAGGGTTATGATGTCACAATGACCCCTTAGGCAGATCACAGACAGGGTTATGACACCGGGGGGCCAGTGCAGAGTTATGATGTCACAATGCCCACTTAGGCAGATGAGAGACAAGGGTCTGTCACCTGTGTGAGCAGTGCAGAGTTATGAAGTCACAGTGCCCCCTTAGGCAGATCACAGAAAAGGGTCTGTCACCTTGGTGACCAGTGCAGAGTTATGGTGTCTCAATGCCCCCTTCGGCAGATCACAGACAACACCCTGTCCCCTGGGTGACCCGTGGGGAGTTATGGTGTCATAATGCCCCCTTAGGCAGATATCAGACAAGTGTCTGTCCCCTGGGTGACCCGCGGAGAGTTATGATGTCACAATGTCCCATTAGGCAGATCACAGATAAGGGTCTGTCACCAGGGTGAGCAGTGCAGAGTTATGATGTCACAATGCCCCCTGAGGCAGATCGGAGACAAGGGTCTGTCACCTGGGTTATCAGGGCAGATTTATGATGTCACAATGCTCCCTTACAGAGATCACAGACAAGGGTCTGTCACCTGGGTGACCAGTACAGAGTTATGATGTCACAATGCCCACTTTGGCAGATTACAGACAAAGGCCTGTCACCTGGGTGCCCAGTGCAGAGTTATGAAGTCACAAAACCCCCTTAGGCAGATGACAGAGAAGGGCCTGTCACCTGGGTGCCCAGTGCAGAGATATGATGTCACAATGCCCCCATAGGCAGATCAAAGACAAGGGCCTGTCACCTGGGTGCCCAGCGCAGAGTTGCGATGTCACAATGCCCCCTCAGGCAGATCACTGACAAGGGCTTGTCACCTGGTTGCCCAGTGCACAGTTATGATGCCACAATGCCCCCTCAGGCAGGTCACAGAAAAGGGCCTGTCACCTGGGTGAGCAGTGCAGAATTATGATGTCACAATGTCCCCATAGGCAGATCACAGACAACGGTCTCTCACCTTGGTGACCAGTGCAGAGTTATGATGTCACAATGTCCCCTTAGGCAGATCGCATTCAAGGTTCTGTCACCTGGGTGACCAGTGCCGGGTTATGATGTCACAATGCCCACTTAGGCAGATGACAGACAAGGGTCTGTCACCTGTGTGACCAGTGCAGAGTTATGAAGTCACAGTGGCCCCTTAGGCAGATCAAAGAAAAGGGTCTGCCACCTTGGTGACCAGTGCAGAGTTATGATGTCTCAATGCCGCCTTCGGCAGATCACACAAAAGGCCCTGTCCCCTGGGTGACCCGTGGTGAGTTATGGTGTCATAATGCCCCCGTTGTCAGATATCAGACAAGTGTCTGTCCCCTGGGTGACCTGCGGAGTGTTATGATGTCACAATGTCCTATTAGGCAGATCACAGACAAGGGTCTGTCACCAGGGTGAGCAGTGCAGAGTTATGATGTCACAATGCCCCCTGAGGCAGATCAGAGACAAGGGTCTGTCACCTGGGTTATCAGTGCAGATTTATGATGTCACAATTCTCCCTTACAGAGATCACAGACAAGGGTCTGTCGCCTGGGTGACCAGTGCAGAGTTATGATGTCACAATGCACCCTTAGGCAGATAACAGACAAGGTTCTGTCACCTGGGTGGCCAGTGCAGAGTTATGACGTCATAATGCTCCCATAGGCAGATCAAAGACAACAGCCTGTCACCTGTGTGACCAGTGCTGAGTTATGATGTCACAATGCCCCCTTAGGCAGATCACAGACAACAGCCTGTCACCTGTGTGACCAGTGCAGAGTTATGATATCACAATGCCCCCTTAGGCAGATCACATACAAGGGTCTGTCACTTCGGTGCCAATTGCAGAGTTATGATGTCACAGTGCACCCTTAGGCAGATCACAGACAAGGGTTTCTCACCTTCTTTACCAGTGCAGTGTTATGAGGTCACAATGCCCCCTTAGGCAGATCACAGACAAGGGTCTGTCACCTGAGTGCCCAGTGCAGAGTTATGATGTCACAGTTCCCACTTAGGCAGATCTCAGACCAGGGCCTGTCACCTGGGTGCCCAGTGCAGAGATGTGATGTCACAATGAACCCTTGGGCAGATCACAGACAAGGGCGTGACACCTGGGTGCCCACTGCAGAGTTACGATGTCACAATGCCCCCTTAGACAGACCACAGACAAGGGCCTGTCAACTGGGAGACCAGTGCAGAGTTATCATGTCACAATGCCCCCTTAGGAAGATCACAGACAAGGGTCTTTCACCTGGGTGACCAGTGCAGATTTGTGATGTCACAACGTCCACTTAGGCAAATCACAGACAAGGGTCTGTCACCAGGGTGACCAGTGCAGAATTATGATGTAACAATGCCCCCTTAGGCAGATCACAGACAAGGGTCTGTCCCCTGGGTTACCAGTGCAGACTTATGATGTCACAATACCCCCTTAGGGAGATCACAGACAAGGGCCTGTCACCTGGGTGACCAGTGCAGAGTTATGATGTCACACTGCCCCCTTAGGCAGATAACAGACAAGCGTCAGTCTGGTGGGTGACCAGTGCAGAGTTATGATGTCACAATGCCCCCTTAGACAGATCAAAGACAAGGGCCTGTCACCTGGGTGACCAGTGCTGAGTTGTGAAGTCACAATGCCCTCTTAGGCAGGCCACAGAAAAGGGCCTGTCACGTGGGTGCCCAGTGCAAAGATATGATGTCACAATGTCCCCTTTGGCAGATCAAAGACAAGGGCCTGTCACCTGGGTGCCCAGTGCAGAGTTATGATGTCGCAATGCCCCCTTAGGCAGATCACAGACAATGGCCTATCACCTTGATGACCAGTGCAGAGTTATGATGTCACAATGCCCCATTAGGTAGATCACAGAAAACGTCCTGTCATCTGGGTGACCAGTGTACAGTTATGATGTCACAATGCCCCCTTAGGCAGATCACAGACTAGGTCCTGTCACCTGGGTGATCAGTGCAGAGTTATGATGTCACAATGCCCACTTTGGCAGATCAAAGACAAGGTTCTGTCACCTGGGTACCCAGTGTAGAGTTATGATATCAGAATGCACCCCTAGGCATATAAAAGACAAGAGCCTGTCACCTGTGCGAGAAGTGCAAAGTTATGATATCACAATGCCCCCTTAGGCAGATCACAGACAAACGTCTGTCACCTGGGTGTCCAGTGCAGAGTTATGATGTCACAATGCCCCCTTAGGCAGATCACAGACAAGGTCCTGTCACCTGGGTGACCAGTGTAGAGTTATGATGCCACAACGCCCCCTTAGGCAGATCACAGACAAGGGCCTGTCACCTGGGTGATCAGTGCAGAGTTATGATGTCACAATGCCCCCTTAGGCAGATCACAGACAAGGGCCTGTCACCTGGGTTACCAGTGCAGAGTTATGACGTCAGAAAGCAACCATAGGCATATAAAAGACAAGAGCCTGTCACTTGTGGGACCAGTGCAGAGTTATGAAGTCACAATGCCCACTTAGGCAGATCAGAGACAAGGGTCTGTCACCTAGGTGACCAGTGCAGGGTTATGATGTCACAATGACCCCTTAGGCAGATCACAGACAGGGTTATGACACCTGGGTGACCAGTGCAGAGTTATGGTGTCACAATGCCCACTTAGGCAGATGACAGACAAGTTCTGTCACCTGCGTGACCAGTGCAGAGTTATGAAGTCACAGTGCCCCCTTAGCAGATCACAGAAAAGGGTCGTCACCTTGGTGACCAGTGCAGTGTTATGATGTCTCAATGCCCCTTCGGCAGATCACAGACAACGCCCTGTCCCCTGGGTGACCTGTGGGGAGTTATGATGCCACAATGCCCCCTTAGGCAGATATCAGACAAGTGTCTGTCCGCTGGGTGACCCGCGGAGTGTTATGATGCCACAATGTCCCATTAGGCAGATCACAGACAAGGGTCTGTCACCATGGTGAGCAGTGAAGAGTTATGATGTCACAATGCCCCCTGAGGCACATCAGAGACAAGGGTCTGTCACCTGGCTTATCAGTGCAGATTTATGATGTCACAATGCTCCCTTACAGAGATCACAGACAAGGGCCTGTCAACTGGGAGACCATTGCAGAGTTATCATGTCACAATGCCCCCTTAGGAAGATCACAGACAAAGGTCTTTCACCTGGGTGACAAGTGCACAGTTATGATGTCACAATGTCCCCTTAGGCAAATCACAGACAAGGGTCTGTCACCAGGGTGACCAGTGCAGACTTATGATGTCACAATACCCCCTTAGGGAAATCACAGACAAAGGTCTGTCACCTGTGTGACCAGTGCAGAGTTATGATGTCACAATGCCCCCTTAGGCAGATAACAGACAAGGGTCTGTCACATGGGCGACCAGTGCAGGGTTATGATGTCACAATGACCCCTTAGGCAGATCACAGACAGGGTTATGACACCGGGGGGCCAGTGCAGAGTTATGATGTCACAATGCCCACTTAGGCAGATGAGAGACAAGGGTCTGTCACCTGTGTGAGCAGTGCAGAGTTATGAAGTCACAGTGCCCCCTTAGGCAGATCACAGAAAAGGGTCTGTCACCTTGGTGACCAGTGCAGAGTTATGGTGTCTCAATGCCCCCTTCGGCAGATCACAGACAACACCCTGTCCCCTGGGTGACCCGTGGGGAGTTATGGTGTCATAATGCCCCCTTAGGCAGATATCAGACAAGTGTCTGTCCCCTGGGTGACCCGCGGAGAGTTATGATGTCACAATGTCCCATTAGGCAGATCACAGATAAGGGTCTGTCACCAGGGTGAGCAGTGCAGAGTTATGATGTCACAATGCCCCCTGAGGCAGATCGGAGACAAGGGTCTGTCACCTGGGTTATCAGGGCAGATTTATGATGTCACAATGCTCCCTTACAGAGATCACAGACAAGGGTCTGTCACCTGGGTGACCAGTACAGAGTTATGACGTCACAATGCCCACTTTGGCAGATTACAGACAAAGGCCTGTCACCTGGGTGCCCAGTGCAGAGTTATGAAGTCACAAAACCCCCTTAGGCAGATGACAGAGAAGGGCCTGTCACCTGGGTGCCCAGTGCAGAGATATGATGTCACAATGCCCCCATAGGCAGATCAAAGACAAGGGCCTGTCACCTGGGTGCCCAGCGCAGAGTTGCGATGTCACAATGCCCCCTCAGGCAGATCACTGACAAGGGCTTGTCACCTGGTTGCCCAGTGCACAGTTATGATGCCACAATGCCCCCTCAGGCAGGTCACAGAAAAGGGCCTGTCACCTGGGTGAGCAGTGCAGAATTATGATGTCACAATGTCCCCATAGGCAGATCACAGACAACGGTCTCTCACCTTGGTGACCAGTGCAGAGTTATGATGTCACAATGTCCCCTTAGGCAGATCGCATTCAAGGTTCTGTCACCTGGGTGACCAGTGCCGGGTTATGATGTCACAATGCCCACTTAGGCAGATGACAGACAAGGGTCTGTCACCTGTGTGACCAGTGCAGAGTTATGAAGTCACAGTGGCCCCTTAGGCAGATCAAAGAAAAGGGTCTGCCACCTTGGTGACCAGTGCAGAGTTATGATGTCTCAATGCCGCCTTCGGCAGATCACACAAAAGGCCCTGTCCCCTGGGTGACCCGTGGTGAGTTATGGTGTCATAATGCCCCCGTTGTCAGATATCAGACAAGTGTCTGTCCCCTGGGTGACCCGCGGAGTGTTATGATGTCACAATGTCCTATTAGGCAGATCACAGACAAGGGTCTGTCACCAGGGTGAGCAGTGCAGAGTTATGATGTCACAATGCCCCCTGAGGCAGATCAGAGACAAGGGTCTGTCACCTGGGTTATCAGTGCAGATTTATGATGTCACAATTCTCCCTTACAGAGATCACAGACAAGGGTCTGTCGCCTGGGTGACCAGTGCAGAGTTATGATGTCACAATGCACCCTTAGGCAGATAACAGACAAGGGTCTGTCACCTGGGTGGCCAGTGCAGAGTTATGACGTCATAATGCTCCCATAGGCAGATCAAAGACAACAGCCTGTCACCTGTGTGACCAGTGCTGAGTTATGATGTCACAATGCCCCCTTAGGCAGATCACAGACAACAGCCTGTCACCTGTGTGACCAGTGCAGAGTTATGATATCACAATGCCCCCTTAGGCAGATCACATACAAGGGTCTGTCACTTCGGTGCCAATTGCAGAGTTATGATGTCACAGTGCACCCTTAGGCAGATCACAGACAAGGGTTTCTCACCTTCTTTACCAGTGCAGTGTTATGAGGTCACAATGCCCCCTTAGGCAGATCACAGACAAGGGTCTGTCACCTGAGTGCCCAGTGCAGAGTTATGATGTCACAGTTCCCACTTAGGCAGATCTCAGACCAGGGCCTGTCACCTGGGTGCCCAGTGCAGAGATGTGATGTCACAATGAACCCTTGGGCAGATCACAGACAAGGGCGTGACACCTGGGTGCCCACTGCAGAGTTACGATGTCACAATGCCCCCTTAGACAGACCACAGACAAGGGCCTGTCAACTGGGAGACCAGTGCAGAGTTATCATGTCACAATGCCCCCTTAGGAAGATCACAGACAAGGGTCTTTCACCTGGGTGACCAGTGCAGATTTGTGATGTCACAACGTCCACTTAGGCAAATCACAGACAAGGGTCTGTCACCAGGGTGACCAGTGCAGAATTATGATGTAACAATGCCCCCTTAGGCAGATCACAGACAAGGGTCTGTCCCCTGGGTTACCAGTGCAGACTTATGATGTCACAATACCCCCTTAGGGAGATCACAGACAAGGGCCTGTCACCTGGGTGACCAGTGCAGAGTTATGATGTCACACTGCCCCCTTAGGCAGATAACAGACAAGCGTCAGTCTGGTGGGTGACCAGTGCAGAGTTATGATGTCACAATGCCCCCTTAGACAGATCAAAGACAAGGGCCTGTCACCTGGGTGACCAGTGCTGAGTTGTGAAGTCACAATGCCCTCTTAGGCAGGCCACAGAAAAGGGCCTGTCACGTGGGTGCCCAGTGCAAAGATATGATGTCACAATGTCCCCTTTGGCAGATCAAAGACAAGGGCCTGTCACCTGGGTGCCCAGTGCAGAGTTATGATGTCGCAATGCCCCCTTAGGCAGATCACAGACAATGGCCTATCACCTTGATGACCAGTGCAGAGTTATGATGTCACAATGCCCCATTAGGTAGATCACAGAAAACGTCCTGTCATCTGGGTGACCAGTGTACAGTTATGATGTCACAATGCCCCCTTAGGCAGATCACAGACTAGGTCCTGTCACCTGGGTGATCAGTGCAGAGTTATGATGTCACAATGCCCACTTTGGCAGATCAAAGACAAGGTTCTGTCTCCTGGGTACCCAGTGTAGAGTTATGATATCAGAATGCACCCCTAGGCATATAAAAGACAAGAGCCTGTCACCTGTGGGAGAAGTGCAAAGTTATGATATCACAATGCCCCCTTAGGCAGATCACAGACAAACGTCTGTCACCTGGGTGTCCAGTGCAGAGTTATGATGTCACAATGCCCCCTTAGGCAGATCACAGACAAGGTCCTGTCACCTGGGTGACCAGTGTAGAGTTATGATGCCACAACGCCCCCTTAGGCAGATCACAGACAAGGGCCTGTCACCTGGGTGATCAGTGCAGAGTTATGATGTCACAATGCCCCCTTAGGCAGATCACAGACAAGGGCCTGTCACCTGGGTTACCAGTGCAGAGTTATGACGTCAGAATGCAACCATAGGCATATAAAAGACAAGAGCCTGTCACTTGTGGGACCAGTGCAGAGTTATGAAGTCACAATGCCCACTTAGGCAGATCAGAGACAAGGGTCTGTCACCTAGGTGACCAGTGCAGGGTTATGATGTCACAATGACCCCTTAGGCAGATCACAGACAGGGTTATGACACCTGGGTGACCAGTGCAGAGTTATGGTGTCACAATGCCCACTTAGGCAGATGACAGACAAGTTCTGTCACCTGCGTGACCAGTGCAGAGTTATGAAGTCACAGTGCCCCCTTAGCAGATCACAGAAAAGGGTCGTCACCTTGGTGACCAGTGCAGTGTTATGATGTCTCAATGCCCCTTCGGCAGATCACAGACAACGCCCTGTCCCCTGGGTGACCTGTGGGGAGTTATGATGCCACAATGCCCCCTTAGGCAGATATCAGACAAGTGTCTGTCCGCTGGGTGACCCGCGGAGTGTTATGATGCCACAATGTCCCATTAGGCAGATCACAGACAAGGGTCTGTCACCATGGTGAGCAGTGAAGAGTTATGATGTCACAATGCCCCCTGAGGCACATCAGAGACAAGGGTCTGTCACCTGGCTTATCAGTGCAGATTTATGATGTCACAATGCTCCCTTACAGAGATCACAGACAAGGGCCTGTCAACTGGGAGACCATTGCAGAGTTATCATGTCACAATGCCCCCTTAGGAAGATCACAGACAAAGGTCTTTCACCTGGGTGACAAGTGCACAGTTATGATGTCACAATGTCCCCTTAGGCAAATCACAGACAAGGGTCTGTCACCAGGGTGACCAGTGCAGACTTATGATGTCACAATACCCCCTTAGGGAAATCACAGACAAAGGTCTGTCACCTGTGTGACCAGTGCAGAGTTATGATGTCACAATGCCCCCTTAGGCAGATAACAGACAAGGGTCTGTCACATGGGCGACCAGTGCAGGGTTATGATGTCACAATGACCCCTTAGGCAGATCACAGACAGGGTTATGACACCGGGGGGCCAGTGCAGAGTTATGATGTCACAATGCCCACTTAGGCAGATGAGAGACAAGGGTCTGTCACCTGTGTGAGCAGTGCAGAGTTATGAAGTCACAGTGCCCCCTTAGGCAGATCACAGAAAAGGGTCTGTCACCTTGGTGACCAGTGCAGAGTTATGGTGTCTCAATGCCCCCTTCGGCAGATCACAGACAACACCCTGTCCCCTGGGTGACCCGTGGGGAGTTATGGTGTCATAATGCCCCCTTAGGCAGATATCAGACAAGTGTCTGTCCCCTGGGTGACCCGCGGAGAGTTATGATGTCACAATGTCCCATTAGGCAGATCACAGATAAGGGTCTGTCACCAGGGTGAGCAGTGCAGAGTTATGATGTCACAATGCCCCCTGAGGCAGATCGGAGACAAGGGTCTGTCACCTGGGTTATCAGGGCAGATTTATGATGTCACAATGCTCCCTTACAGAGATCACAGACAAGGGTCTGTCACCTGGGTGACCAGTACAGAGTTATGATGTCACAATGCCCACTTTGGCAGATTACAGACAAAGGCCTGTCACCTGGGTGCCCAGTGCAGAGTTATGAAGTCACAAAACCCCCTTAGGCAGATGACAGAGAAGGGCCTGTCACCTGGGTGCCCAGTGCAGAGATATGATGTCACAATGCCCCCATAGGCAGATCAAAGACAAGGGCCTGTCACCTGGGTGCCCAGCGCAGAGTTGCGATGTCACAATGCCCCCTCAGGCAGATCACTGACAAGGGCTTGTCACCTGGTTGCCCAGTGCACAGTTATGATGCCACAATGCCCCCTCAGGCAGGTCACAGAAAAGGGCCTGTCACCTGGGTGAGCAGTGCAGAATTATGATGTCACAATGTCCCCATAGGCAGATCACAGACAACGGTCTCTCACCTTGGTGACCAGTGCAGAGTTATGATGTCACAATGTCCCCTTAGGCAGATCGCATTCAAGGTTCTGTCACCTGGGTGACCAGTGCCGGGTTATGATGTCACAATGCCCACTTAGGCAGATGACAGACAAGGGTCTGTCACCTGTGTGACCAGTGCAGAGTTATGAAGTCACAGTGGCCCCTTAGGCAGATCAAAGAAAAGGGTCTGCCACCTTGGTGACCAGTGCAGAGTTATGATGTCTCAATGCCGCCTTCGGCAGATCACACAAAAGGCCCTGTCCCCTGGGTGACCCGTGGTGAGTTATGGTGTCATAATGCCCCCGTTGTCAGATATCAGACAAGTGTCTGTCCCCTGGGTGACCCGCGGAGTGTTATGATGTCACAATGTCCTATTAGGCAGATCACAGACAAGGGTCTGTCACCAGGGTGAGCAGTGCAGAGTTATGATGTCACAATGCCCCCTGAGGCAGATCAGAGACAAGGGTCTGTCACCTGGGTTATCAGTGCAGATTTATGATGTCACAATTCTCCCTTACAGAGATCACAGACAAGGGTCTGTCGCCTGGGTGACCAGTGCAGAGTTATGATGTCACAATGCACCCTTAGGCAGATAACAGACAAGGGTCTGTCACCTGGGTGGCCAGTGCAGAGTTATGACGTCATAATGCTCCCATAGGCAGATCAAAGACAACAGCCTGTCACCTGTGTGACCAGTGCTGAGTTATGATGTCACAATGCCCCCTTAGGCAGATCACAGACAACAGCCTGTCACCTGTGTGACCAGTGCAGAGTTATGATATCACAATGCCCCCTTAGGCAGATCACATACAAGGGTCTGTCACTTCGGTGCCAATTGCAGAGTTATGATGTCACAGTGCACCCTTAGGCAGATCACAGACAAGGGTTTCTCACCTTCTTTACCAGTGCAGTGTTATGAGGTCACAATGCCCCCTTAGGCAGATCACAGACAAGGGTCTGTCACCTGAGTGCCCAGTGCAGAGTTATGATGTCACAGTTCCCACTTAGGCAGATCTCAGACCAGGGCCTGTCACCTGGGTGCCCAGTGCAGAGATGTGATGTCACAATGAACCCTTGGGCAGATCACAGACAAGGGCGTGACACCTGGGTGCCCACTGCAGAGTTACGATGTCACAATGCCCCCTTAGACAGACCACAGACAAGGGCCTGTCAACTGGGAGACCAGTGCAGAGTTATCATGTCACAATGCCCCCTTAGGAAGATCACAGACAAGGGTCTTTCACCTGGGTGACCAGTGCAGATTTGTGATGTCACAACGTCCACTTAGGCAAATCACAGACAAGGGTCTGTCACCAGGGTGACCAGTGCAGAATTATGATGTAACAATGCCCCCTTAGGCAGATCACAGACAAGGGTCTGTCCCCTGGGTTACCAGTGCAGACTTATGATGTCACAATACCCCCTTAGGGAGATCACAGACAAGGGCCTGTCACCTGGGTGACCAGTGCAGAGTTATGATGTCACACTGCCCCCTTAGGCAGATAACAGACAAGCGTCAGTCTGGTGGGTGACCAGTGCAGAGTTATGATGTCACAATGCCCCCTTAGACAGATCAAAGACAAGGGCCTGTCACCTGGGTGACCAGTGCTGAGTTGTGAAGTCACAATGCCCTCTTAGGCAGGCCACAGAAAAGGGCCTGTCACGTGGGTGCCCAGTGCAAAGATATGATGTCACAATGTCCCCTTTGGCAGATCAAAGACAAGGGCCTGTCACCTGGGTGCCCAGTGCAGAGTTATGATGTCGCAATGCCCCCTTAGGCAGATCACAGACAATGGCCTATCACCTTGATGACCAGTGCAGAGTTATGATGTCACAATGCCCCATTAGGTAGATCACAGAAAACGTCCTGTCATCTGGGTGACCAGTGTACAGTTATGATGTCACAATGCCCCCTTAGGCAGATCACAGACTAGGTCCTGTCACCTGGGTGATCAGTGCAGAGTTATGATGTCACAATGCCCACTTTGGCAGATCAAAGACAAGGTTCTGTCACCTGGGTACCCAGTGTAGAGTTATGATATCAGAATGCACCCCTAGGCATATAAAAGACAAGAGCCTGTCACCTGTGCGAGAAGTGCAAAGTTATGATATCACAATGCCCCCTTAGGCAGATCACAGACAAACGTCTGTCACCTGGGTGTCCAGTGCAGAGTTATGATGTCACAATGCCCCCTTAGGCAGATCACAGACAAGGTCCTGTCACCTGGGTGACCAGTGTAGAGTTATGATGCCACAACGCCCCCTTAGGCAGATCACAGACAAGGGCCTGTCACCTGGGTGATCAGTGCAGAGTTATGATGTCACAATGCCCCCTTAGGCAGATCACAGACAAGGGCCTGTCACCTGGGTTACCAGTGCAGAGTTATGACGTCAGAAAGCAACCATAGGCATATAAAAGACAAGAGCCTGTCACTTGTGGGACCAGTGCAGAGTTATGAAGTCACAATGCCCACTTAGGCAGATCAGAGACAAGGGTCTGTCACCTAGGTGACCAGTGCAGGGTTATGATGTCACAATGACCCCTTAGGCAGATCACAGACAGGGTTATGACACCTGGGTGACCAGTGCAGAGTTATGGTGTCACAATGCCCACTTAGGCAGATGACAGACAAGTTCTGTCACCTGCGTGACCAGTGCAGAGTTATGAAGTCACAGTGCCCCCTTAGCAGATCACAGAAAAGGGTCGTCACCTTGGTGACCAGTGCAGTGTTATGATGTCTCAATGCCCCTTCGGCAGATCACAGACAACGCCCTGTCCCCTGGGTGACCTGTGGGGAGTTATGATGCCACAATGCCCCCTTAGGCAGATATCAGACAAGTGTCTGTCCGCTGGGTGACCCGCGGAGTGTTATGATGCCACAATGTCCCATTAGGCAGATCACAGACAAGGGTCTGTCACCATGGTGAGCAGTGAAGAGTTATGATGTCACAATGCCCCCTGAGGCACATCAGAGACAAGGGTCTGTCACCTGGCTTATCAGTGCAGATTTATGATGTCACAATGCTCCCTTACAGAGATCACAGACAAGGGCCTGTCAACTGGGAGACCATTGCAGAGTTATCATGTCACAATGCCCCCTTAGGAAGATCACAGACAAAGGTCTTTCACCTGGGTGACAAGTGCACAGTTATGATGTCACAATGTCCCCTTAGGCAAATCACAGACAAGGGTCTGTCACCAGGGTGACCAGTGCAGACTTATGATGTCACAATACCCCCTTAGGGAAATCACAGACAAAGGTCTGTCACCTGTGTGACCAGTGCAGAGTTATGATGTCACAATGCCCCCTTAGGCAGATAACAGACAAGGGTCTGTCACATGGGCGACCAGTGCAGGGTTATGATGTCACAATGACCCCTTAGGCAGATCACAGACAGGGTTATGACACCGGGGGGCCAGTGCAGAGTTATGATGTCACAATGCCCACTTAGGCAGATGAGAGACAAGGGTCTGTCACCTGTGTGAGCAGTGCAGAGTTATGAAGTCACAGTGCCCCCTTAGGCAGATCACAGAAAAGGGTCTGTCACCTTGGTGACCAGTGCAGAGTTATGGTGTCTCAATGCCCCCTTCGGCAGATCACAGACAACACCCTGTCCCCTGGGTGACCCGTGGGGAGTTATGGTGTCATAATGCCCCCTTAGGCAGATATCAGACAAGTGTCTGTCCCCTGGGTGACCCGCGGAGAGTTATGATGTCACAATGTCCCATTAGGCAGATCACAGATAAGGGTCTGTCACCAGGGTGAGCAGTGCAGAGTTATGATGTCACAATGCCCCCTGAGGCAGATCGGAGACAAGGGTCTGTCACCTGGGTTATCAGGGCAGATTTATGATGTCACAATGCTCCCTTACAGAGATCACAGACAAGGGTCTGTCACCTGGGTGACCAGTACAGAGTTATGACGTCACAATGCCCACTTTGGCAGATTACAGACAAAGGCCTGTCACCTGGGTGCCCAGTGCAGAGTTATGAAGTCACAAAACCCCCTTAGGCAGATGACAGAGAAGGGCCTGTCACCTGGGTGCCCAGTGCAGAGATATGATGTCACAATGCCCCCATAGGCAGATCAAAGACAAGGGCCTGTCACCTGGGTGCCCAGCGCAGAGTTGCGATGTCACAATGCCCCCTCAGGCAGATCACTGACAAGGGCTTGTCACCTGGTTGCCCAGTGCACAGTTATGATGCCACAATGCCCCCTCAGGCAGGTCACAGAAAAGGGCCTGTCACCTGGGTGAGCAGTGCAGAATTATGATGTCACAATGTCCCCATAGGCAGATCACAGACAACGGTCTCTCACCTTGGTGACCAGTGCAGAGTTATGATGTCACAATGCCCACTTAGGCAGATGACAGACAAGGGTCTGTCACCTGTGTGACCAGTGCAGAGTTATGAAGTCACAGTGGCCCCTTAGGCAGATCAAAGAAAAGGGTCTGCCACCTTGGTGACCAGTGCAGAGTTATGATGTCTCAATGCCGCCTTCGGCAGATCACACAAAAGGCCCTGTCCCCTGGGTGACCCGTGGTGAGTTATGGTGTCATAATGCCCCCTTTGTCAGATATCAGACAAGTGTCTGTCCCCTGGGTGACCCGCGGAGTGTTATGATGTCACAATGTCCTATTAGGCAGATCACAGACAAGGGTCTGTCACCAGGGTGAGCAGTGCAGAGTTATGATGTCACAATGCCCCCTGAGGCAGATCAGAGACAAGGGTCTGTCACCTGGGTTATCAGTGCAGATTTATGATGTCACAATTCTCCCTTACAGAGATCACAGACAAGGGTCTGTCGCCTGGGTGACCAGTGCAGAGTTATGATGTCACAATGCACCCTTAGGCAGATAACAGACAAGGGTCTGTCACCTGGGTGGCCAGTGCAGAGTTATGACGTCATAATGCTCCCATAGGCAGATCAAAGACAACAGCCTGTCACCTGTGTGACCAGTGCTGAGTTATGATGTCACAATGCCCCCTTAGGCAGATCACAGACAACAGCCTGTCACCTGTGTGACCAGTGCAGAGTTATGATATCACAATGCCCCCTTAGGCAGATCACATACAAGGGTCTGTCACTTCGGTGCCAATTGCAGAGTTATGATGTCACAGTGCACCCTTAGGCAGATCACAGACAAGGGTTTCTCACCTTCTTTACCAGTGCAGTGTTATGAGGTCACAATGCCCCCTTAGGCAGACCACAGACAAGGGTCTGTCACCTGAGTGCCCAGTGCAGAGTTATGATGTCACAGTTCCCACTTAGGCAGATCTCAGACCAGGGCCTGTCACCTGGGTGCCCAGTGCAGAGATGTGATGTCACAATGAACCCTTGGGCAGATCACAGACAAGGGCGTGACACCTGGGTGCCCACTGCAGAGTTACGATGTCACAATGCCCCCTTAGACAGACCACAGACAAGGGCCTGTCAACTGGGAGACCAGTGCAGAGTTATCATGTCACAATGCCCCCTTAGGAAGATCACAGACAAGGGTCTTTCACCTGGGTGACCAGTGCAGATTTGTGATGTCACAACGTCCACTTAGGCAAATCACAGACAAGGGTCTGTCACCAGGGTGACCAGTGCAGAATTATGATGTAACAATGCCCCCTTAGGCAGATCACAGACAAGGTCCTGTCACCTGGGTGACCAGTGTAGAGTTATGATGCCACAACGCCCCCTTAGGCAGATCACAGACAAGGGCCTGTCACCTGGGTGATCAGTGCAGAGTTATGATGTCACAATGCCCCCTTAGGCAGATCACAGACAAGGGCCTGTCACCTGGGTTACCAGTGCAGAGTTATGACGTCAGAATGCAACCATAGGCATATAAAAGACAAGAGCCTGTCACTTGTGGGACCAGTGCAGAGTTATGAAGTCACAATGCCCACTTAGGCAGATCAGAGACAAGGGTCTGTCACCTAGGTGACCAGTGCAGGGTTATGATGTCACAATGACCCCTTAGGCAGATCACAGACAGGGTTATGACACCTGGGTGACCAGTGCAGAGTTATGGTGTCACAATGCCCACTTAGGCAGATGACAGACAAGTTCTGTCACCTGCGTGACCAGTGCAGAGTTATGAAGTCACAGTGCCCCCTTAGCAGATCACAGAAAAGGGTCGTCACCTTGGTGACCAGTGCAGTGTTATGATGTCTCAATGCCCCTTCGGCAGATCACAGACAACGCCCTGTCCCCTGGGTGACCTGTGGGGAGTTATGATGCCACAATGCCCCCTTAGGCAGATATCAGACAAGTGTCTGTCCGCTGGGTGACCCGCGGAGTGTTATGATGCCACAATGTCCCATTAGGCAGATCACAGACAAGGGTCTGTCACCATGGTGAGCAGTGAAGAGTTATGATGTCACAATGCCCCCTGAGGCACATCAGAGACAAGGGTCTGTCACCTGGCTTATCAGTGCAGATTTATGATGTCACAATGCTCCCTTACAGAGATCACAGACAAGGGCCTGTCAACTGGGAGACCATTGCAGAGTTATCATGTCACAATGCCCCCTTAGGAAGATCACAGACAAAGGTCTTTCACCTGGGTGACAAGTGCACAGTTATGATGTCACAATGTCCCCTTAGGCAAATCACAGACAAGGGTCTGTCACCAGGGTGACCAGTGCAGACTTATGATGTCACAATACCCCCTTAGGGAAATCACAGACAAAGGTCTGTCACCTGTGTGACCAGTGCAGAGTTATGATGTCACAATGCCCCCTTAGGCAGATAACAGACAAGGGTCTGTCACATGGGCGACCAGTGCAGGGTTATGATGTCACAATGACCCCTTAGGCAGATCACAGACAGGGTTATGACACCGGGGGGCCAGTGCAGAGTTATGATGTCACAATGCCCACTTAGGCAGATGAGAGACAAGGGTCTGTCACCTGTGTGAGCAGTGCAGAGTTATGAAGTCACAGTGCCCCCTTAGGCAGATCACAGAAAAGGGTCTGTCACCTTGGTGACCAGTGCAGAGTTATGGTGTCTCAATGCCCCCTTCGGCAGATCACAGACAACACCCTGTCCCCTGGGTGACCCGTGGGGAGTTATGGTGTCATAATGCCCCCTTAGGCAGATATCAGACAAGTGTCTGTCCCCTGGGTGACCCGCGGAGAGTTATGATGTCACAATGTCCCATTAGGCAGATCACAGATAAGGGTCTGTCACCAGGGTGAGCAGTGCAGAGTTATGATGTCACAATGCCCCCTGAGGCAGATCGGAGACAAGGGTCTGTCACCTGGGTTATCAGGGCAGATTTATGATGTCACAATGCTCCCTTACAGAGATCACAGACAAGGGTCTGTCACCTGGGTGACCAGTACAGAGTTATGACGTCACAATGCCCACTTTGGCAGATTACAGACAAAGGCCTGTCACCTGGGTGCCCAGTGCAGAGTTATGAAGTCACAAAACCCCCTTAGGCAGATGACAGAGAAGGGCCTGTCACCTGGGTGCCCAGTGCAGAGATATGATGTCACAATGCCCCCATAGGCAGATCAAAGACAAGGGCCTGTCACCTGGGTGCCCAGCGCAGAGTTGCGATGTCACAATGCCCCCTCAGGCAGATCACTGACAAGGGCTTGTCACCTGGTTGCCCAGTGCACAGTTATGATGCCACAATGCCCCCTCAGGCAGGTCACAGAAAAGGGCCTGTCACCTGGGTGAGCAGTGCAGAATTATGATGTCACAATGTCCCCATAGGCAGATCACAGACAACGGTCTCTCACCTTGGTGACCAGTGCAGAGTTATGATGTCACAATGCCCACTTAGGCAGATGACAGACAAGGGTCTGTCACCTGTGTGACCAGTGCAGAGTTATGAAGTCACAGTGGCCCCTTAGGCAGATCAAAGAAAAGGGTCTGCCACCTTGGTGACCAGTGCAGAGTTATGATGTCTCAATGCCGCCTTCGGCAGATCACACAAAAGGCCCTGTCCCCTGGGTGACCCGTGGTGAGTTATGGTGTCATAATGCCCCCTTTGTCAGATATCAGACAAGTGTCTGTCCCCTGGGTGACCCGCGGAGTGTTATGATGTCACAATGTCCTATTAGGCAGATCACAGACAAGGGTCTGTCACCAGGGTGAGCAGTGCAGAGTTATGATGTCACAATGCCCCCTGAGGCAGATCAGAGACAAGGGTCTGTCACCTGGGTTATCAGTGCAGATTTATGATGTCACAATTCTCCCTTACAGAGATCACAGACAAGGGTCTGTCGCCTGGGTGACCAGTGCAGAGTTATGATGTCACAATGCACCCTTAGGCAGATAACAGACAAGGGTCTGTCACCTGGGTGGCCAGTGCAGAGTTATGACGTCATAATGCTCCCATAGGCAGATCAAAGACAACAGCCTGTCACCTGTGTGACCAGTGCTGAGTTATGATGTCACAATGCCCCCTTAGGCAGATCACAGACAACAGCCTGTCACCTGTGTGACCAGTGCAGAGTTATGATATCACAATGCCCCCTTAGGCAGATCACATACAAGGGTCTGTCACTTCGGTGCCAATTGCAGAGTTATGATGTCACAGTGCACCCTTAGGCAGATCACAGACAAGGGTTTCTCACCTTCTTTACCAGTGCAGTGTTATGAGGTCACAATGCCCCCTTAGGCAGATCACAGACAAGGGTCTGTCACCTGAGTGCCCAGTGCAGAGTTATGATGTCACAGTTCCCACTTAGGCAGATCTCAGACCAGGGCCTGTCACCTGGGTGCCCAGTGCAGAGATGTGATGTCACAATGAACCCTTGGGCAGATCACAGACAAGGGCGTGACACCTGGGTGCCCACTGCAGAGTTACGATGTCACACTGCCCCCTTAGACAGACCACAGACAAGGGCCTGTCAACTGGGAGACCAGTGCAGAGTTATCATGTCACAATGCCCCCTTAGGAAGATCACAGACAAGGGTCTTTCACCTGGGTGACCAGTGCAGATTTGTGATGTCACAACGTCCACTTAGGCAAATCACAGACAAGGGTCTGTCACCAGGGTGACCAGTGCAGAATTATGATGTAACAATGCCCCCTTAGGCAGATCACAGACAAGGTCCTGTCACCTGGGTGACCAGTGTAGAGTTATGATGCCACAACGCCCCCTTAGGCAGATCACAGACAAGGGCCTGTCACCTGGGTGATCAGTGCAGAGTTATGATGTCACAATGCCCCCTTAGGCAGATCACAGACAAGGGCCTGTCACCTGGGTTACCAGTGCAGAGTTATGACGTCAGAATGCAACCATAGGCATATAAAAGACAAGAGCCTGTCACTTGTGGGACCAGTGCAGAGTTATGAAGTCACAATGCCCACTTAGGCAGATCAGAGACAAGGGTCTGTCACCTAGGTGACCAGTGCAGGGTTATGATGTCACAATGACCCCTTAGGCAGATCACAGACAGGGTTATGACACCTGGGTGACCAGTGCAGAGTTATGGTGTCACAATGCCCACTTAGGCAGATGACAGACAAGTTCTGTCACCTGCGTGACCAGTGCAGAGTTATGAAGTCACAGTGCCCCCTTAGCAGATCACAGAAAAGGGTCGTCACCTTGGTGACCAGTGCAGTGTTATGATGTCTCAATGCCCCTTCGGCAGATCACAGACAACGCCCTGTCCCCTGGGTGACCTGTGGGGAGTTATGATGCCACAATGCCCCCTTAGGCAGATATCAGACAAGTGTCTGTCCGCTGGGTGACCCGCGGAGTGTTATGATGCCACAATGTCCCATTAGGCAGATCACAGACAAGGGTCTGTCACCATGGTGAGCAGTGAAGAGTTATGATGTCACAATGCCCCCTGAGGCACATCAGAGACAAGGGTCTGTCACCTGGCTTATCAGTGCAGATTTATGATGTCACAATGCTCCCTTACAGAGATCACAGACAAGGGCCTGTCAACTGGGAGACCATTGCAGAGTTATCATGTCACAATGCCCCCTTAGGAAGATCACAGACAAAGGTCTTTCACCTGGGTGACAAGTGCACAGTTATGATGTCACAATGTCCCCTTAGGCAAATCACAGACAAGGGTCTGTCACCAGGGTGACCAGTGCAGACTTATGATGTCACAATACCCCCTTAGGGAAATCACAGACAAAGGTCTGTCACCTGTGTGACCAGTGCAGAGTTATGATGTCACAATGCCCCCTTAGGCAGATAACAGACAAGGGTCTGTCACATGGGCGACCAGTGCAGGGTTATGATGTCACAATGACCCCTTAGGCAGATCACAGACAGGGTTATGACACCGGGGGGCCAGTGCAGAGTTATGATGTCACAATGCCCACTTAGGCAGATGAGAGACAAGGGTCTGTCACCTGTGTGAGCAGTGCAGAGTTATGAAGTCACAGTGCCCCCTTAGGCAGATCACAGAAAAGGGTCTGTCACCTTGGTGACCAGTGCAGAGTTATGGTGTCTCAATGCCCCCTTCGGCAGATCACAGACAACACCCTGTCCCCTGGGTGACCCGTGGGGAGTTATGGTGTCATAATGCCCCCTTAGGCAGATATCAGACAAGTGTCTGTCCCCTGGGTGACCCGCGGAGAGTTATGATGTCACAATGTCCCATTAGGCAGATCACAGATAAGGGTCTGTCACCAGGGTGAGCAGTGCAGAGTTATGATGTCACAATGCCCCCTGAGGCAGATCGGAGACAAGGGTCTGTCACCTGGGTTATCAGGGCAGATTTATGATGTCACAATGCTCCCTTACAGAGATCACAGACAAGGGTCTGTCACCTGGGTGACCAGTACAGAGTTATGATGTCACAATGCCCACTTTGGCAGATTACAGACAAAGGCCTGTCACCTGGGTGCCCAGTGCAGAGTTATGAAGTCACAAAACCCCCTTAGGCAGATGACAGAGAAGGGCCTGTCACCTGGGTGCCCAGTGCAGAGATATGATGTCACAATGCCCCCATAGGCAGATCAAAGACAAGGGCCTGTCACCTGGGTGCCCAGCGCAGAGTTGCGATGTCACAATGCCCCCTCAGGCAGATCACTGACAAGGGCTTGTCACCTGGTTGCCCAGTGCACAGTTATGATGCCACAATGCCCCCTCAGGCAGGTCACAGAAAAGGGCCTGTCACCTGGGTGAGCAGTGCAGAATTATGATGTCACAATGTCCCCATAGGCAGATCACAGACAACGGTCTCTCACCTTGGTGACCAGTGCAGAGTTATGATGTCACAATGTCCCCTTAGGCAGATCGCATTCAAGGTTCTGTCACCTGGGTGACCAGTGCCGGGTTATGATGTCACAATGCCCACTTAGGCAGATGACAGACAAGGGTCTGTCACCTGTGTGACCAGTGCAGAGTTATGAAGTCACAGTGGCCCCTTAGGCAGATCAAAGAAAAGGGTCTGCCACCTTGGTGACCAGTGCAGAGTTATGATGTCTCAATGCCGCCTTCGGCAGATCACACAAAAGGCCCTGTCCCCTGGGTGACCCGTGGTGAGTTATGGTGTCATAATGCCCCCGTTGTCAGATATCAGACAAGTGTCTGTCCCCTGGGTGACCCGCGGAGTGTTATGATGTCACAATGTCCTATTAGGCAGATCACAGACAAGGGTCTGTCACCAGGGTGAGCAGTGCAGAGTTATGATGTCACAATGCCCCCTGAGGCAGATCAGAGACAAGGGTCTGTCACCTGGGTTATCAGTGCAGATTTATGATGTCACAATTCTCCCTTACAGAGATCACAGACAAGGGTCTGTCGCCTGGGTGACCAGTGCAGAGTTATGATGTCACAATGCACCCTTAGGCAGATAACAGACAAGGGTCTGTCACCTGGGTGGCCAGTGCAGAGTTATGACGTCATAATGCTCCCATAGGCAGATCAAAGACAACAGCCTGTCACCTGTGTGACCAGTGCTGAGTTATGATGTCACAATGCCCCCTTAGGCAGATCACAGACAACAGCCTGTCACCTGTGTGACCAGTGCAGAGTTATGATATCACAATGCCCCCTTAGGCAGATCACATACAAGGGTCTGTCACTTCGGTGCCAATTGCAGAGTTATGATGTCACAGTGCACCCTTAGGCAGATCACAGACAAGGGTTTCTCACCTTCTTTACCAGTGCAGTGTTATGAGGTCACAATGCCCCCTTAGGCAGATCACAGACAAGGGTCTGTCACCTGAGTGCCCAGTGCAGAGTTATGATGTCACAGTTCCCACTTAGGCAGATCTCAGACCAGGGCCTGTCACCTGGGTGCCCAGTGCAGAGATGTGATGTCACAATGAACCCTTGGGCAGATCACAGACAAGGGCGTGACACCTGGGTGCCCACTGCAGAGTTACGATGTCACAATGCCCCCTTAGACAGACCACAGACAAGGGCCTGTCAACTGGGAGACCAGTGCAGAGTTATCATGTCACAATGCCCCCTTAGGAAGATCACAGACAAGGGTCTTTCACCTGGGTGACCAGTGCAGATTTGTGATGTCACAACGTCCACTTAGGCAAATCACAGACAAGGGTCTGTCACCAGGGTGACCAGTGCAGAATTATGATGTAACAATGCCCCCTTAGGCAGATCACAGACAAGGGTCTGTCCCCTGGGTTACCAGTGCAGACTTATGATGTCACAATACCCCCTTAGGGAGATCACAGACAAGGGCCTGTCACCTGGGTGACCAGTGCAGAGTTATGATGTCACACTGCCCCCTTAGGCAGATAACAGACAAGCGTCAGTCTGGTGGGTGACCAGTGCAGAGTTATGATGTCACAATGCCCCCTTAGACAGATCAAAGACAAGGGCCTGTCACCTGGGTGACCAGTGCTGAGTTGTGAAGTCACAATGCCCTCTTAGGCAGGCCACAGAAAAGGGCCTGTCACGTGGGTGCCCAGTGCAAAGATATGATGTCACAATGTCCCCTTTGGCAGATCAAAGACAAGGGCCTGTCACCTGGGTGCCCAGTGCAGAGTTATGATGTCGCAATGCCCCCTTAGGCAGATCACAGACAATGGCCTATCACCTTGATGACCAGTGCAGAGTTATGATGTCACAATGCCCCATTAGGTAGATCACAGAAAACGTCCTGTCATCTGGGTGACCAGTGTACAGTTATGATGTCACAATGCCCCCTTAGGCAGATCACAGACTAGGTCCTGTCACCTGGGTGATCAGTGCAGAGTTATGATGTCACAATGCCCACTTTGGCAGATCAAAGACAAGGTTCTGTCTCCTGGGTACCCAGTGTAGAGTTATGATATCAGAATGCACCCCTAGGCATATAAAAGACAAGAGCCTGTCACCTGTGGGAGAAGTGCAAAGTTATGATATCACAATGCCCCCTTAGGCAGATCACAGACAAACGTCTGTCACCTGGGTGTCCAGTGCAGAGTTATGATGTCACAATGCCCCCTTAGGCAGATCACAGACAAGGTCCTGTCACCTGGGTGACCAGTGTAGAGTTATGATGCCACAACGCCCCCTTAGGCAGATCACAGACAAGGGCCTGTCACCTGGGTGATCAGTGCAGAGTTATGATGTCACAATGCCCCCTTAGGCAGATGACAGACAGGGGCCTGTCAACTGGGTGACCAGTGCAGATTTATGATGTCACTATGCCCCCTTAGGCAGATCACAGACCAGGGTCGTTCACCTGGGTGCCCAGTGCAGAGTTATGATGTCACAATGCCCCCTTAGGCAGATCACAGAGAAGGGCCTATCACCAAGGTGACCAGTGCAGAGTTATGGTGTCACAATGCCCCCTTTGGCAGATCACAGAAAAGGTCCTGTCACCTGGGTGACCAGTGTACAGTTATGAAGTCAGAATGGCCCCTTAGGCAGATCACAGACAAGGGCCTGTCAGGTGGGTGATCAGTGCAGAGTTATGCCGTCACAATGCCCCCTTTGGCAGATCACAGACAAGGTTCTGTCACCTGGGTGACCAGTGCACAGTTATGATATCACAATGCACCCTTAGGCAGAATACAGACAAGGGCCTGTCACCTGGGTGCGCAGTGCAGATTTTTGATGTCAGAATGCACCCATAGGCATATAAAAGACAAGAGCCTGTCACCTGTGGGACCAGTGCAGTGTTATGAAGTCACAATGCCCCCTTAGGCAGATCACAGACAAGGGTCTGTCACCTGGGTGACCAGTGCAGAGTTATGATGTCACAGTGCCCCCTTATGCATATCACAGAGAACGGCCTCTTAACTGGGTATCCAGTGAAGAGTTATGATGTCACAATGCCTCCTTAGGCAGATCAGAGACAAGGGTCTGTCACCTGTGTGACCAGTGCAGAGTTATGATGTCACAATACCCCCTTAGGCAGATCACGGAAAAGGATTTGTCACCTGGGTGACCAGTACACTGTGTTGATGTCACAGTGCCCGCTTAGGCAGATCACAGACAAGGGTCTGTCACCTGGGTGACCAGTGCAGAGTTATGATGTCACAATACCCCCTTAGGTAGATCACAGAAAAGGATTTGTCAAATGGGTGACCAGTATACTGTGATGATGTCGCAGTGCCAGTTAGGCAGATCACAGACAAGTGTCTGTCACCTGGGTGACCTGTGCAGAGTTATGAGGTCACAATGCCCCCTTAGGCAGTTCACAGAGAAGTGTCTGTCACCTGGGTGGGCAGTGCTGAATTATGATGTCACAATGCCCCCTTAGGCAGATCACAGACAAGAGACTGTCACCTGGGTGACCAGTGGAGAGTTACGATGTCAAAATGCCCCCTGAGGAAGTTCACTGACTAGGTTCTGTCACGTGGGTGAGCAGTGCACGGTTATGATGTCACAATTTCCCCTTAGGCAGATCACAGACAAGGGTCTGTCACTTGGGTGACCGGTGCAGATTTATCATGTCACAATTCCCCTTAGGCAGATCACAGAAAAGGGACTGTCACCTGGGAGACCAGAGCAGACTTATGATGTCACAATGCCCGCTTAAGCAGATCACAGACAAGGGCCTGTCACCTGGGTGACCAGGGCGGTGTTATGATGTCACAATGCCCCCTTAGGCAGATCACAGACAAGAGCCTGTCACCTGGGTGGCCAGTGCTTAGTTATAATGTCACAATGCCTAACTAGGCAGATCACAGAAAAGGGTCTGTCACCTGGGTGACCAGTGCAGAGTTATGATGTCACAATGCCCAATTAGGCAGATCACAGACAAGATTCTGTCATGTGGGTGACCAGTGCAGAGTTATGATGTCACAATACCCCGTTATGTAGATCACAGAAAAGGGTCTGTCACCTGGGTGAACCGTACAGAGTTACGAGGACACAATGCCCCCTTAGGCAGATCACAGACAATGGTCTGTCACCTGGATGTCCCGTGCAGAGTTATGATGTCACAATGCCCCCTTAGGCAGATCAAACACAAGGGTCGGCCACCTGTGTGACCCGTGCACAGTTATGATGTCACAATGCCCACTTAGGCAGATGAAATATTATATACTGTATATAAAATATCAAACTACACTAAGTATACATTACATAGTGTACATAAAGTATCAAAGCACAACAAATATAAATTATATACAGTACATAAAATATCAAAATACACAAAATATATATTACATACTGTACATAAAATGCCAAAGTACACAATATATATTATATACTGTACATAAAATATCAAAATACACCAAATATATTATAAACAGTAGTTAAAATATCAAAGTACACCAAATATATATTTTATATTGTACGTAAAATATCAAAATACAGCAAATATGCATCATATACTGTACATAAAATATCAAAGTAAAACAAATATATATTATATACTGCACATAAAATATCAAAGTACACCAAATACGTATTCTATAGTGTAAATAAAATATCAAAGTACATCAAATATATATTCTATACTCTACATAAAATTTCAATGTACAGCAAATATATATTCAATACTGAACATAAAATTTCAAAGTACGCCTAGTATATATTCTATACTGTACATAAAATATGAAAGTACACCAAATATATATTCTATACTGTACCCAAAATATCAAACTACACCAAATATATATTCTATACTGTACTTAAAATATCAAAGTACAACAAATATGTATTCTATACTGTTCACAAAATAACAAAGTACACCAAATATAAATTCTAGAGTGTACATAAAATATCAAAGTACATCAAACATATATTCTATACTCTACAAATATTTCAATGTACACCAAATATATATTATGTACTGTACATAAAATTTCAAAGTACACAAAACATATATTCTATACTGTACATAAAATATGAAATTCCACCAAATATATGTTTTATAGTGCACAAAAAATATCAAATTACACCAAATATATATTCTATAAACTACACCAAATGTTTATTCTATACTGTACATAAAATATCAAAGTTCCCAATCTATATATTATGTACTGTACATGAAATATCGAATTACCCAAAATATGCATTATGTACTGTATATAATATATCAAACTACCCAAACTATATTTTATGTACTGTACATAAAATATCAAAGTAACCAAACTATATATTCAATACTGTACATAAAACATCAAACTATACCAAACATATATTGTATACTCTACATAAAATATGAAAGTACACCAAATATATATTTTATACTCTACATAAAATATCAAAGTACAGCAAATATGTATTCTATACTGTACATAAAATATCAAAGTACACCAAATATATATTCTATACTGTACATAAAATATCAAAGTACACCAAATATATATTCTATACTGTACATGAAACATCAATGCAATCCAAATATATATTCTATTCAGTATATAAAATATCAAATTACACCATATATATATTTAGTACTGTACTTAAAATATCAAAGTACACCAAATATATATTCTATACTGTACATAAAATATCAAAGTACACCAATTATATATTCTATATTGTACATAAAATATCAAAGTATATCTAATATATATTCAATCCTGTACATAAAAAATCAAAGAACTCAAATATATATTACATACTGTACATACAATATCAAAGAAAAACAAATATATATCCCATGCTGTACGTAAAATATCAAACTAAACAAAATATATATTCTATAATGTACTTAAAATATCAAAGTACGCCAAATATATACTCAATACTGTACACAAAATATGAAAGTACACCAAATATATATTCTATACTCCAGAGAAAATATCAAAGTACAACAAATATATGTTATAGACTGTACATAAAATACCAAAGTACACCAAAATATGTTCTATACTGTACATAAAATATCAATGTACACGAAATACATATTCTATACTATACATAAAACATCAATGTACAAAAAATATATATTCTATACTGTACATAAAATATTTATTATATATGATATATGATATATATAACATATCTTATATATTATATATAATTATGTAATATTCTATTATATAGTTTATATTGTGTACTACATATTATATATCTTAAAATATAACTTATATTATATCATCATATATTATATATAGTATATCATAATATATTTTATATTTTATCATATTATTACTGTACATAATGTAACATATTATATAATATTTAGTCTAATATATGTCATGTATATAATATTATAATATATATTATATTGTTATATAATATATGATATGTTATATAACACATATCACATATATTATATTGTATAATTTATAATATCTAATATATTAAATATTATATATAATATATTACATAATATGTGTAATATATAACACACCGTATATTATATTATATATTAAATATTATAATATATCGTATGCTATACATATGACAATCTATATTATATAATATGTTATATAATAGATATAAAATATGTTATATAATTGATATTATATTATATTATATATAATTGTATTATATATAATTATACGTATTATTATATTGTATATATAATCATACATAATGTTATTTGTAATAATTATATATTCTTATGTGTATTATATTGAGTATAATAAAAATGTATCCTATATTACATTATGCGTAATATATTATATATAGTATAAGGGTGCAGGATGTAAAAGGAAATTATATATATGTTATACATATTGTATATGTTATATATATTACATTATATATAATTATATATATATACACACATATATATATATATGGTTGTGCCCTATTTCCCATCTCATCACTTATTTTAAGAAGTACAGCATAGTAATGTTTGGGCTTGGGATTCAGTTTTTGAAACAAAACACTGTGCCTTCAATAACCTTCCTCAACATGTAAAAGCATGCCTGACTGCCTGGCAGCAGTTGGACCTCACAATGTGGATTGTGCCTTCACCCTGGAATGTTTATGCCCTATCGCCGTGGTGTTGGGATTAGGGATCTCCTGCCCTTGGTCCTGAGTGCCACTGTCTGTGCTGAGTTTTTCAAAGCTCAGAGCAGATTGAACCTTTGTGGTTTCATTTTCCCTGATTTTGATTTTTCTCACGTGGAACTTGTGTTGCTGCGTTCAAGGTATGTTCATACTGGCCTGTCAAATGCAAACTCTTGAAATTATTAGTTAGTGCTTTCCAAATATATTATTTAAAACATTATCCTCTGTATTTTCCATATGAGGTTATTCATATGTTTCATGGTTATGTTTTATTGCTCAATTTGTATATTTGATTCTTGTACCAAGCAGAGTACCTTTGAAATTTTTCTTCATTTAAAAAATATGTATCTTGGCTCAGGCCTCTAATTCCAGCACTTTGGGAGGCCAAGGCAAGAGGATCACAACGTGAGGAGATCAAGACCATCATGGCCAATACAGTGAAATCCTGTCTCTACTAAAAGTAAAAAAAATTAGCCAGGCATGGTGGCAGCTGGAGTAGACGCAGTATGGTGTAGCCCCAGCAACCTGGGAGGCTGAGGCAGGACAATAGCTTGAACCCGTGAGGCAGAGGTTGCAGTGAGCAAGGATGGTGCCATTGCACCCCAGTCTGTGCAACAGAACAAGACTCTGTCTAAAAACAATTATATATATAATATATAATATCTATGCATTATATAATATATAATATATAATATCTGTAATACATACATATATAATATATAATATTTCATAATATACATAAAAAGTATTATGTGATATTATATATAATATATATCGCATGTATTATATATTACATAGAATGTATAATATATTATTTATTATATGACATTAGATATTACATATAATATATATTATTTATATTATATAATATATATAATCCATATAATATATATTTTATCTAATATATCACATGTGTATTATATAATGATCTGTAATATATCTTATATTTTATGACATGTATATAATATATATTACATACAATATATCATATATATCATATATAAAATATATAATATATGCATTATATAAGTAATATAATAAACAAAATAGATAATATATTATAAAATATATAAATTATTTAATTCATGATATGTAAATAATATATTAAAGGTAATATATACCATCTATAATAAATATAATATATGACATATTATATAACATATTATATATAATATATGACATATATTATATAACATATAATATATAATATAATATATGATGTATATTATATGGTATATGGTATATAATATGACATATAATATATATTACAAAATCTGTGCTATATTTTATATAATATATTATATATATTTTATAACATATGCTAGATACTATGTAATGCATGATACATATTACATTGAACATATGATATATATTTCTGATAATATATGATATATAACACATAATATATGATACTTCACATATATTATATGATATTTATTATGTATAATGTATGATATATGTAATATACATATTAAATATGATATATGATATATAATACATAATATATCATATATAGGATAAATGAAATATATAAGTTTTAAAATATATAATATATAATATTCTATGATTTATGATTATATTATATATTTTACACAAAATATCTTAATATATTATATATTATATCACAATATATTATATAATACATCATAATATTTCATATATTACATTATATTAATATACATAATGTAAAATATTGTAAAATATTTAATATAATATATGTCATATATATAATAGTGTAATATATATTATATTATGATATAATATACAACATGTTATATAATATTTAATATCTAGTATATAATATATTATATATTTTATAATATCTACTATATTATATATGATGTATAATATATTACTTATCATATGTAATATATAATACATTATATATTATATCATATAGTAAATATTATACATTATAGGATATGTTATACATATGATATTCTATATTATGTAACATATTATATACTACATATAATATATTACATCTATTATATATTATTATATTATATATAAGTACATATATAACTGTATAATTTTATATATTATTATATATTATGTTTTATGTAATAATTATATATTATTACATGTATTTTATTGTATATAATATTGACATATCATTATATATTATCTTATACATAATATATCATATATAATATAAGGATGCAGGATGTAAAAGAAAATTATATGTATGTTATACTTATTATATAAGCTCTATATATTACATTATATAAATTATATATATATACATATATATATATATTTTGTTGTGCCCTATATCCCATCTCATGACTTATTTTAAGAAGTACAGCATAGTAATGTGTGGGCTTGGGATTCAGTTTTTGAAACAAAACGCTGAGCTTTCAATGACCTTCCTGTACATGTAGAAGCACTCCTGACTGCCTGGCAGCAGTTGGACCTCACAATGTGGATTGTGCCTTCACCCTGGAATGTTTATGCAGTTATGTACTATACACTCTACATAAAATATGAAAGTACACCAAATATATATTATATACGGTACATAAAATATCAAAGTACACCAAATATATATTATATACTGTATATAATATATCAAATTTCACCAAATATCTATTATATACTGTACATAAAATACCAAATTTCACCGAATATATATTACATACTGTACATAAAATATCAATTTTCACCAAATATATACTATATACTGTACATAAAATATCAAAGTACACCAAATATATGTTACATACTGTACATAAAATATCATATATCACCAAATATATATTATATACTGTACATAAAATAGCAAAGTACACCAAATATATATTATATGCTGTACATAAAATATCAAATATCACCAAAGATATATTACATACCGTACATATAATTTTTAAGTACACCAAATATATATTATATACTGTACATAAAATATCAAAGTACACCAAATATGTATTATATTCTGTACTTAAAATATCATAGTACACCGAATATATATTGCATACTGTACATAACATATCAAAGTACACCAAGCATATATTATATAATGTACATAAAATATAAAAATACATCAAATATATATTATACACTGCACATAATGTATCAAATTTAACCGAATATATATAATATACTGTACATAAAATATGAAAGTACACGAAACATATAATATGTACTGTAGAAAAATATCAAATTTCACAAAATATATATTATATACTCTACATAAAATATCACAGAACACAAAATATATATTACATACTGTACATAAAGTATCACATTTCACCAAATATATTCTATATACTGTTCATAAAATATGAAAGTACAAGAAATATATATTTCATACTGTACATAAAATGTCAAAGTACACCAAATATACATTATACACTGTACATTAAATATCAAAGTACACCAAATGTATATTATATACTCTACATAATATATCAATGTACACCAAATATATATTATATGCTGTACATAAAATATCAAATTTCACCAAATATATATTATATACTGTACATAAAATATCTAAGTACACCATATATATATTATATACTGTACATAAAATATCAAATTTCACAAATATATATTATATACTTTAAATAAAATATCAAAGTAGAGCAAATATATATTATATACTGTACATAAGTTATCAAAGCACACCAAATAAATATTACATACTGTAAATAAAATATCAAAGTACACCAAATATGTATAATATACTGTACCTAAAATATAAAAGAACACCAAATATATATTATATACTGTATATAAAATATCAAATTTCGCCAAGTATATATTATACACTGTACATAAAATATCAAATTTATACAAATATATATCATATACATTATAGAATATCAAAGTACTCCAAATATATATTATATGCTGTACATAAAATATCAAATTTCACCAAATATATATTCTATAATGTACATAAAATATGAAAGTACACCAAATATGTATAATATACGGTACATAAAATATCAAAGTACACCAAGTATACTTTATAAACTGTACATAAAATATCAAAGTATAACAAATATATATCATTTCCTGTACATAAGTTATCAAAGTACACCAAATATATATTGTACACTGAACATAAAATATCAAATTTCACCAAATATGTATTCTGTACTGTACATAAAATATCAAAGTACACCTAATATACATTATATACTGTACATAAAATATCAAAGTACACCAAATATATATTATATACTGTACATAAAATATCAAATATCACCAAATATATCTTATATACAGTACATAAAATAGCAAAGTACACCAAATATATATTGTATACTGTACTTGAAATATCAAATATCACCAAATATATATTATGTAGTATACATAAAATTTCAAAGACCACCATATATTTATTTTATACTGTACATAAAATATCAAAGTAAACCAATATATATTCTATAGTGTACATAAAATACCAATTTTCACAAATATATATTATATACAGTACATAAAATTTCAAAGTACACCAAATATATTTTATATACTGTACATAAAATATCAAATTTCACCAAATATATATTATATACTGAACATAAAATATCAAATTTCAACTAATATATATTACACACTATACATAAAATACCAAATTTCACCTAATATACATTATATACTGTACATATAATATCAAATTTCACAAAATATACATTGCATACTGTACATAAAATACCAAATTGCACAAAATGTATATTATATACTGTACATAAAATATCAATGTACAAAAAATATATACTATATACTGTATATGAAACATCATATTTCACCAAATATATATTATATACTGTACACAAAATATCAAATTACACAAAATATATATTGAATAATGTACATAAAATATCAAAGTACACCAAATATATATTATATACTGTACATAAAATATCAAAGTACACCAAATATATATAATATACTGTAGATAAAATATCACAGTAGAGCAAATATATGTTACATACTGTACATAAAATATCAAATATCACCAAATATGTATTATATACTGTACATGAAATTGCAAAGTACACCAAATATATATTATATGCTGTACATAAAATATCAAATATCACCAAATATATATTATATACAGTACATAAAATTTAAAAGTACACCAAATATATATTATATACTGTACATAAAATATCAAATTTCACAAATGTATATTATATACTGTACATAAAATATCAAAGTACACCAAATATATATTATATACTGTACATAAAATATCATAGTACACCAAATATATATTACATTCTATACATAAAATAACAAACTACACAAAATATATATTATATACTGCACATAAAATAGCAAAATACAACAAATATGTATTATATACTGTACATAAAATATCATAGTACACCGAATATATATTACATACTGTACATAAAATAACAAACTACACCAAATATATATTATACACTGTATATAAAATACCAAATGTCACCAAATATATATTAAATACTGTACATAAAATATCAAAGTAAACCAAATACGTATAATATACTGTACATAAAATATCAAAGTACACCAAATATATATTATATACTGTACATAAAATATCAAATTTCACCAAATATATATTATATACTGTACATAAAATATCAAATTTCCCAAAAATAGAGTATATACAGTACATAAAATATCAAAGAACACCAAATATATATTATATACTGTACATAAAATATAAAAGTACAACAAATGTATATTATAAACTGTACATAAAATATCTAATTTCACCAGTTATGTACCATATACTCTACATAAAATATGAAAGTACACCAAATATATATAATATACGGAACATAAAATATCAAAGTACACCAAATATATATTATATACTGTACATAATATATCAAATTTCACCAAATATCTATTATATACTATACAAAAAATACCAAATTTCACCGAATATATATTACATACTGTACATAAAATATCAATTTTCACTAAATATATACTATATACTGTACATAAAATATCAAAGTACACCGAATATATACTATATACTGTACATAAAATATCAAAGTACACCAAAAATATGTTACATACTGTACATAAAATATCATATATCACCAAATATATATTATATACTGTACATAAAATAGCAAAGTATGCCAAATATATATTATATACTGTACATAAAATATCAAATATCACCAAAGATATATTATATACCGTACATAAAATTTTAAAGTACACCAAATATATATTATATACTGTACATAATACATCAAAGTACACCAAATATGTATTATATTCTGTACATAAAATATCATAGTACACCGAATATATATTGCATGCTGTACATAAAATATCAAAGTACACGAAGCATATATTATATACTGTACATCAAATATCAAAATACATCAAATATATATTATACACTGCACAAAATGAATCAAATTTCACCGAATATATATAATATACTGTACATAAAATATGAAAGTATACGAAATATATAATATGTACTGTAGAAAAAATATCAAATGTCTCAAAATATATATTATATACTCTACATAAAATATCACAGAACACAAAATATATATTATATACTGCTCATAAAGTATCAAATTTCACCAAATATATTCTATATACTGATCATAAAATATGAAAGTACAAGAAATTTATATTTCTCACTGTACATAAACTGTCAAAGTGCACCAAATATACATTATACACTGTACATTAAATATCAAAGTACACCAAATGTATATTATATACTCTACATAAAATACCAATGTACACCAAATATATATTATATACTGTACATAAAATGTCAAATTTCACCAAATATATATTATATACTGTACTTAAAATACCTAAGTACAACATATATATTATATACTGTACATAAAATATCAAATTTCACAAATATATATTATATACTGTACATAAAATATCAAAGTAGAGCAAATATATATTATATACTGTACATAAGTTATCAAAGCACACCAAACATATATTATATACTGTAAATAAAATATCAAAGTACACCAAATACGTATAATATACTGTACCTAAAATATCAAGTACACCAAATATATATTATATACCGTATATAAAATATCAAATTTCACCAAGTATTTATTATACACTGTACATAAAATATCAAATTTATACAAATATATATCATATACATTATAGAATATCAAAGTACACCAAATACATATTATATGCTGTACATAAAATATCAAATTTCACCAAATATATATTCTATACCGTACATAAAATATGAAAGTACACCAAATATATATTATATACTATACATAAAATATCAATGTACAGCAAATACATATTATATACTGTACATAAAATTACAAAGTACACCAAATTTATATTATATACTGTACGTAAATTATCAAATTTCACCAAATATATATTTTATACTGTACATAAAATATCAAATTTCACCTAATAAATATTATATACTGTACATAAAATACCAAATTTCACCAAATATATATTACGTACTATTCATAAAATATGAAATTTCACCAAATATATACTATATACTGTACAGAAAATATCAAATTTCACCAAATATATATTATATACTGTACATAAAATATCAAAGAACACCAAACACGTATAATATACAGTACATAAAATAACAAAGTACAACAAATATATATTATATACTGTACCTAAAATATGAAATTTCACCAAATATATTTTATATACTATACATAAAATAACAAATTTAAACAAACATATATTCCAACCATTATAGAACATCAAAGTACACCAAATATATTTTATATACTGTACATAAAACATCAAATTTCACAAAATATATATTCTATACTGTACATAAAATATCAAAGTACACCAAATATATATTATATACATTGCATAAAATATCATATTTCACTAAATACGTATTATATACTGTACATTAAATATCAAAGTACAGCAAATATATATTATATACGATACATAAATTATCAAATTTCACAAATATAGATTATACACTGTACATAAAATATCAAAGAACACCAAATTTATATTCTATACTGTACACAAAATATCAAAGTACACCAGATATATATTAAATACTGTAAATAAAATACCAAATTTCACCAAATATACATTATATACTGCACAAATAATATCAAATTTCACCAAATATTCATTATATACTGTACATAAAATATCTAATTTCACCAATTATATACTATATACTCTACATAAAATATGAAAGTACACCAAATATATATTACATATGGTAAATAAAATAACAAAGTACACCAAATATATATTATATACTGTACATAAAATTTCAAAGTACACCAAATTTATATCCTATACTGCATGTAAAATATCAAATTTCACCAAGTATATATTATATACAGTACATAAAATATCAAATTTCAACTAATATATATTATAAACTGTACATAAAATACCAAATTTAAACAAATATGCATTATATACAGTACATATAATATCAAATTTCACGAAATATACATTACGTACTGTACATAAAATACCAAATTGCACCAAATATATATTATATGTTGTACATAAAATATCAAAGTACAACAAATATATATTATATACGGTATATGAAACATCAAATTCAACCAAATATATATTATATACTCTACATGAAATATCAAATTACACAAAATATATATTGAATACTGTACATAAAATATCAAAGTATACCAAATATATATTATGTACAGTACGTAAAATATCAAAGTACACCAAATATATATTATATACTGTACATAAAATATCAAAGTACACCAAATATATGTTACATACTGTACATAAAATATCAAGTATCACCAAATATATATTATATACTGTACATAAAACAGCAAAGTATACCAAATATATATTATATGCTGTACATAAAATATCAAATATCACCAAATATATATTATATACTGTACCTAAAATATCAAATTTCACCAAATATATATTATATACCATACATAAAATACCAAATTTAAGAAAAATATATTATATACATTATAGAATATCAGGGTACACCAAATATATATTATACACAGTACATAAAATATCAAATTTCTCCAAATATATATTCTATACTGTACAAACAATATCAAAGTACACCAAATATATATTATATACTGTACATAAAATATCATATTTCACCAAATATATATTATATACTGTACCTAAAATCTCAAAGTACAGCAAATATGTATTATATACTGTACATAAAATATCAAATTTTACAAACATAGATTACATACTGTACATAAAATATCAAAGAACACCAAATATATATTATATACTGTACATAAAATATCAAAGTACACCAAATATATATTATATACTGTATATGAAACATCAAATTTCACTAAATATATATTATATACTGAACATAAAATATCAAATTACACAAAATATTTATTGAATACTGTACATAAAATATCAAAGTACACCAAATATATATTATGTACTGTACATAAAATATCAAAGTACACCAAATATATACTATATACTGTACATAAAATCTCAAAGTACACCAAATATATGTTACATGCGTTACAAAAAATATCAAATATCACCAAATATATATTATATACTGTACATAAAATACCAAATTTCACCAAACATACATTATATACTGTACATATAATATCAAATTTCACAAAATATACATTACATACTGTACATAAAATACCAAATTGCACCAAATATATATTATATACTGTACATAAAATATCTATGTACAAAAAATATATATTATATACTGTATATGAAACATCAAATTTCACCAAATATATATTATATACTGTACACAAAATATCAAATTACACAAAATATATACTGAATACTGTACATAAAATATCAAAGTACACCAAATATATATTTTATACTGTACATAAAATATCAAAGTACACCAAATATATATAATATACTGTACATAAAATATCAAACTACAGCAAATATATGTTTCATACTGTACATAAAATATCAAATATCACCAAATATATATTATATACTGTACATGAAATTGCAAAGTACACCAAATATATATTATATGCTGTACATAAAATATCAAATATCACCAAATATATATTATATACTGTACATAAAATTTTAAAGTACACCAAATATATATCATATACTGTACAGAAAATATCAAATTTCACAAATGTACATTATATACTGTACATAAAATATCAAAGTACTCCAAATATGCATAATATACTGCACATAAAATATAGTACACCAAATATATATTACATTCTGTAGGTAAAATAACAAACTACACAATATATATATTAAATACTGTACATAAAATATCAAAATACATCAAATATGTATTATATACTGTACATAAATTATCATAGTACACCGAACATATATTACATACTGTACATAAAATAACAAACTAAACCAAATATATATTATACACTGTACATAAAATACCAAATGTCACCAAATATATATTAAGTACTGTACATAAAATATCAAAATAAATCAAATAGGTATAATATACTATACATAAAATATCAAAGTACACCAAATATATATTATATACTGTATATAAAATATCAAATTTCACCAAATATATATTATATACTTTACATAAAATATCAATTTTCCCAAATATAGATTACATACTGTACATAAAATATCAAAGAACACCAAATATATATTATATACTATACATAAAATATCAAAGTAGAACAAATATATATTATATACTGTACATAAAATATCTAATTTCACCAGTTATGTACTATATACTCTATATAAAATATGAAAGTACACCAAATATATATTATATACGGTACATAAAATATGAAAGTACACCAAATATATATTATATACTGTACATAATATATCAAATTTCACCAAATATCTATTATATACTGTACATAAAATATCAATTTTCACCAACTATATACTATATACTGTACATAAAATATCAAATTTCACCAAGTACATTTTATACACTGTACACAGAATTTCAAATTTCAACTAATATATATTATAAACTGTACATAAAATACCAAATTTCACAAAATATACATTATATACAGTACATATAATATCAAATTTCTCAAAATATACATTACATACTGTACATAAAATACCAAATTGCACCAAATATATATTATATTCTATACATAAAATATCAAAGCACAACAAATATATATTATATACTCTATATAAAACATCAAATTTCACCAAATATATATTATATACTGTACCTAAAATATCAAATTTCACCAAATATATATTATATACTGTACATAAAATACCAAATTTATACAAATATATATCATATACATTATAGAATATCAAAGTACACCAAATATATATTATATGCTGTACATAAAATACGAAATTTCACCAAATATATATTCTATACTGTACATAAAGTATCAAAGTACTCCAAAACGTATAATATACGGTACATAAAATATCAAAGTACACAAAATATATATTATATAATGTACATAAAATATCAAAGTACACCAAATATGTTACATACTGTACATAAAATATCAAATATCACCAAATATATATTATATACTGTTCATAAGAAAGCAAAGTACACCAAATGTATATTATATGCTGTACATAAAATATCAAATATCACCAAATATATATTATATACCGTACATAAAATTTTACAGTACACCAAATATATATTATATACTGTACATAAAATATAAAAGTACACCAAATATTTGGTATATACTGTACATAAAATATCATAGTACACCAAATATATATTATATACTGTACATAAAATATCAAATTTAACCAAATAAATATTCTATACTGTACATAAAATATCAAATTAGAGCATATATATATTATATACTGTACATAAAATATCAAATTTAACAAATATAGATTATGTACTGTACATAAAATATCAAAGTACACCAAATATATATTACATACTGTACATATAATATCAAAGTACAGCACATATATATTATATACTGTACATTAAATATCAAAATACATCAAATATATATTATATACTGCACATAATATATCAAATTTCATGGAATATATAATATACTGTATATAAAACATGAAAGTACACGAAACATATATCATGTACTGTACAAAAAGTATCAAATTTCGCAAAATATATATTATATACTCTACATAAAATATCATAATACACAAAATATATATTATATACTGTACATAAAATATCAAATTTCACAAAATATATTCCATATACGGTTCATAAAATATTAATGTACAAGAAATATATATTACATACTGTAAATAAAATGTCAAAGTACACCAAATATACATTATACACTCTACATAACATATCGAAGTACACCAAATGTAAATTATATACTCTACATAAAATATGAATGTACACCAAATGTATATTATATACTGTACATAAAATATCAAATATCACAAATATATATTATATACTGTACGTAAAATATCTAAATACACCAAATATATATTATAAACTGTACATAAAATATCAAATTTCACAAATATATATTATATACTGCACATAAAATATCAAAGTACAACAAATACACATTATATACTGTACATAAAATATCAAAGTACACCAAATATATATTATATACTGTACATAAAATACCAATTTCACCAAATATATATTACATACTGTACATGAAATATCAAATTTCACCTAATATATACTACATACTTTACAGAAAATATCAAATTTCACCATATATAAATTACATACTGTACATAAAATATCAAAGAACACCAAATAGGTATAGTATACTGTACATAAAATATTAAAGTGCAACAAATATACACTATATACTGTACATAAAATATCAAATTTCAACAAATATATATTATATACCATTCATAAAATATCAAAGTGCAACAAATATGTATTATATACTGTATAAGAAACATCAAATTTCACTAAATATGTATTATATACTGTATATAAAATATCAAATTACACAAAATATATATTGAATACTGTACATAAAATATGAAAGTACACCAAATATATATTATGTGCTGTACATAAAATATCAAAGTACGCCAAATATACATTATATACTGTACATAAACTATCAAAGTACACCAAATATGTTACATACTGTACATAAAATATAAAATATCACCAAATATATATTATATACTGTACATAAAATTGCAAAGTACACCAAATAAATATTATATGCTGTACATAAAATATAAAATATCACCAAATATATGTTACATACTGTACATAAAATTTGAAAGTTCACCAAATATATATTACATACTGTACATAAAATATCAAAGAACACCAAAGAAGTATAATATATAGTACATAAAATATCAAAGTACACCAAATATATATTATATACTGTACCTAAAATATCAAATTTCACCAAATATATATTATATACTGTACATGAAATATCAAATTTAAACAAATATATATTATATACATTATAGAATATCAAGGTACACCAAATATATATTATATACTGTACATAAAATATCAAATTTCTCCAAATATACATTCAATACTGTACAAAAAATATCAAAGTACACTAAATACGAATAATATACGGTACATAAAATACCAAAGTACACCAAATATATATTATATACTGTACATAAAATATCATATTTCACCAAATTTATATTATACACTGTACATAAATTATCAAAGTACAGCAAATATATATTATATACTGCACATAAAATATCAAATTTAACCAAATAAATATTGTATACTGTACATAAAATATCAAAGTACACCAAATGCGTATAACATACGGTACATAAAATATCAAAGTACACCAAATATATATTAAATACTGTACATAAAATATCATATTTCACCAAATATATATTATATACTGTACATAAATTATCAAAGTACAGCGAATATATATTATATACTGCACATAAAATATCAAATTTAACCAAATAAATATTGCATACTGTACATAAAATATCAAAGTACACCAAATGCGTATAACATACGGTACATAAAATATCAAAGTACACCAAATATATATTATATACAGTACATAAAATATCATATTGCACCAAATATATATTATATACTGTACATAAAATATCAAATTAGAGCATATATATATTATATACTGTTCATAAAATATCAAATTTCACAAATATATATTATGTACTGTACATAAAATATCAAAGTACACCAAATATATATTATATACTGTACATATAATATCAAAGTACACCACATATATATTATATACTGTACATAAAATATCAAATTTAAACAAATATATATTATATACATTATAGAATATCAAAGTACACCGAATATATATTATATGCTGTACATAAAATATAAAATTTCACAAATATAGATTATATACTGTACATAAAATATCAAAGTACACCAAATATATAGTATATACTGTACATAAAATATCAAATTTTACCAAATATACTTTATATACTGTACATATAATATCTAATTTCACCAAATATTCATTATATACTGTACATAAAATATGTAATTTCACCAATTATATACTATGTACTCTGCATAAAATATGAAAGTACACCAAATATATATAATATACGGTACATAAAATATCAAAGTACACCAAATATATGTTATATACTGTACATAATATATCAAATTTCAGCAAATGTATATAATATACTGTACATAAAATACCAAATTTTACCAAATATATATTACATACTGTACATAAAATATCAATTTTCACCAAATATATATTATATACTGTACATAAAATATCATATTTCACAAAATATATATATTACACTGTACATAAATTATCAAAGTACAGCAAATATATATTATATACTGTACATTAATTATAATATTTCACAAATATACATTATATACTGTACATAAAATATCAAAGAACACCAAATATATATTCTATACTGTACATAAAATATCAAAGTACACCAAATACGTAAAATATACTGTACATAAAATATGTAATTTCACCAATTATATACTATGTACTCTACATAAAATATGAAAGTGCACAAAATATATATTATATGCTGTACATAAAATATCAAATATCACCCAATATATATTATATACTGTACATAAAATTTTAAAGTACACCAAATATATATTATGTACTGTACATAAAATATCAAAGTACACCAAATAAGTATAATATACTGTACATAAAATATCAAATTTCACCAAATATATATTATGCACTGTACATAAAATATCAAATTTCACCAAATATATATTCTATACTGTACAAGAAACATGAAAGTACTCCTAATATATATTATAAACTGTACATAAAATACCAAATTTCACCAAATATACATTATGTAGTCTACATATAATATCAAATTCCACAAAATATACATTACATACTGTACATAAAATACCAAATTGCACAAAATATATATTGTATGCTGTACATAAAATATCAAAGTACAACAAATATATGTTATATACTGTATATGAAACATCAAATTTCACCAAATGTATATTATATACTGTACATAAAATATCAAATTTAAACAAATATATATTATATACATTATAGAATATCAAGGCACACCAAATATATATTATATACTGTACATAAAATATCAAATTTCTCCAAATATATATTCTATACTGTACAAAAAATATCAAAGTACACCAAATACGTATAACATACCGTACGTAAAATATCAAGGTACACCAAATAAGTATTATATACTGTACATAAAATATAATCTTTCCCCAAATATATATTATATACTGTACATAAAATATCAAAGTACACCAAATATATATTATATACAGTACATAAAATATCATATTGCACCAAATATATATTATATACTGTACATAAAATATCAAATTAGAGCATATATATATTATATACTGTACATAAAATATCAAATTTCACAAATATAGATTATGTACTGTACATAAAATATCAAAGTACACCAAATATATATTATATACTGTACATAAAATATCAAAGTACACCAAATATATATTATATACTGTACATAAAATATCAAATTTTACCAAATATACTTTATATACTGTACATATAATATCTAATTTCACCAAATATTCATTATATACTGTACATAAAATATGTAATTTCACCAATTATATACTATGTACTCTGCATAAAATATCAAAGTACACCAAATATATGTTATATACTGTACATAATATATCAAATTTCAGCAAATGTATATTATATACTGTACATAAAATACCAAATTTTACCAAATATATATTACATACTGTACATAAAATATCAATTTTCACCAAATATATATTATATACTGTACATAAAATATCATATTTCACAAAATATATATATTACACTGTACATAAATTATCAAAGTACAGCAAATATATACTATATACTGCACATAAAATATCAAAGTACGCCAAATATATGTTACATACTGTACATAAAATATGAAATATCACCAAATATATATTATATACTGTACATAAAATTGCAAAGTACACCAAATAAATATTATATGCTGTACATAAAATATCAAATATCACCAAATATATGTTACATACTGTACATAAAATTTGAAAGTTCACCAAATATATATTATATACTGTACATAAAATATCAAAGAACACCAAATACGTATAATATATTGTACATAAAATATCAAAGTACACCAAATATACATTACGTACTGTACATAAAATATCAAATATCACCAAATGTATATTATATACTGTACATAAAACAGCAAAGTACACCAAATATATATTATATACTGTACATAAAATATCAAATTTCACAAATATATATTATATACAGTACATAAAATATCAAAGTACACCAAATATATATTATATACTGTACATAAAAAACGAAACTTCACCAAATATATAACATACTGTTCATAAAATATCAAATTTCACCAAATATATATTCTATACTGTAGATGGAATATGAAAGTACACCTAATATATATTATATACTGTACATAAAATACCAAATTTCACCAAATATACGCTATATACTGTACATATAATATCAAATTTCACCAAATATTCATTATACACCGTACATAAAATATCTAATTTCACCAATTGTATACTGTATACTCTGTATAAAATATGAAAGTACACCAAATATATATTATATCCGGTACATAAAATATCAAAGTACACCAAATATATATTACATACTGGAAATAATATATCAAATTTCACCAAATGTATATTATATACTGTACGTAAAATACGAAATTTCACCAAATATATATTACATACTGTACATAAAATATCAATTTTCACCAAATATATACAATATACTGTACATAAAATATCAAAGTACACCAAATATATCTTATATACTATACACAAAATATCGAAGTACACCAAATATATACTATGTACTGTACATAAAATATCAAAGTACACCAAATATATGTTACATACTGTACATAAAATATCAAATATCACCAAATATACATTATATACTGTACATAAAACAGCAAAGTACACCAAATATATATTATGTACTGTACATAAAATATCACATTTCACAAATATATATTATATACTGTACATAAAATATCAAAGTACACCAAATATATATTATATATTGTACATAAAAAACCAAATTTCACCAAATATATAACATACTGTACATAAAATATCAAATTTCACCAAATATATATTCTATACTGTACATGGAATATGAATGTACACCTAATATATATTATTTACTGTACATAAAATACCAAATTTCACCAAATATACACTATTTACTGTACATATAATATCAAATTTCACCTAATATTCATTATATACCGTACATAAAATATCTAATTTCACCAATTATATACTATATACTCTACATAAAATATGAAAGAACACCAAATATATATTATATGCGGTACATAAAATATGAAAGTACACCAAATATATATTATATACTGGACATAATATATCAAATTTCACCAAATGTATATTATATACTCTACATAATATAACAAATTACACAAAATATATATTACATACTGTACATAAAATATCAAATTTCATCAAATATATATTATATACTGTACATAAAATATCAAATTTAAACAAATGTGTATTACATACATTATAGAATATCAAACTACACCAAATATATATTATATACTGTACATAAAATATCAAATTTCACCAAATATATGTTCTATACTGTACATAAAATATCAAAGTACACCAAATACGTATAATATACTGTTCATAAAAAATCAAAGTACACCAAATATATATTACATACTGTGCATAAAATATCATATTTCTCCAATTGTATATTATATTCTGTCCATAAAATATAAAAGTACAGCAAATATATATTATATACTGTACATAAAATACCAAATTTCACAAATATAGATTATATGCTGTACATAAAATATGAAAGTAAACCAAATATATATCATATACTGTACATAAGTAATCAAATTTCACAAATATATATTATATACTGTACATAAAATATCAAATTACGCCAAATATATATTATATACTGTACATAAAAAACCTAATTTCGCCAAATATATAACATACTGTACATAAAATATCAAATTTCACCAAATATATATACTGTACATGGAATATGAAATTACACCTAATATATATTATATACCGTACATAAAATACCAAATTTCACCAAATATACACTATATATTGTACATATAATATCAAATTTCACCAAATATTCATTATATACCATACATAAAATATCTAATTTCACCCATTATATACTATACACTCTACATAAAATATGGAAGAACACCAAATATATATTATATACGGTACATAAAATATCAAAGTTCACCATATATATATTATATACTGTACATAATATATCAAATTTCACCAAATGTATATTATATACTGTACATAAAATACCAAATTTCACCAAATATATGTTACATACTGTACATAAAATATCAAATTTCACCAAATATATATTATATACTGTACATAAAATATCAAATTTAAACAAATATGTATTACATACATTATAGAATATCAAAGTACACCAAATATATATTATATACTGTACATAAAATATCAAATTTCACCAAATATATATTCAATACTGTACATAAAATATCAAAGTACACAAAATACTTATGATATACGGTACATAAAAAATCAAAGTACACCAAATGTATATTACATACTGTACATAAAATATCATATTTCTCCAATTATATATTATATACTGTACATAAAATATAAAAGTACAGCAAATATATATTATATACTGTACATAAAATACCAAATTTCACAAATATAGATTATATACTGTGCATAAAATATGAAAGTACACCAAATATATATTATATACGGCACATAAAATATCAAAGTACACCAAATATACATTATATACTGTACATAAAATATCAAATTTCACATATATATATTATATACTGTACATAAAATATCAAAGTACACCAAATATATATTATATACTGTACAAAAAAAACCAAATTTCACCAAATATATAACATAGTGTACATAAAATATCAAATTTCACCAAGTATATATTATATACTGTACATAAAACAGCAAAGTACACCAAATATATATTATATACAGTGCATAAAATATCAAATTTCACAAATATATATTATATACTGTACATAAAATATCAAAGTACACCAAATACATATTATATATTGTACATAAAAACCAAATTTCACCAAATACATAACATACTGTACATAAAATATCAAATTTCACCAAATATATATTCTATACTGTTCATGGAATATGAATGTACACCTAATATATATTATATACTGTACATAAAATACCAAATTTCACCAAATATACACTATATATTGTACATATAATATCACATTTCACCTAATATTCATTATATACCGTACATAAAATATCAAATTTCACCATTTATATACTTTATACTCTACATAAAATATGAAAGTACACCAAATATATATTATATACGGAACATAAAATATCAAAGTACACCAAATATGTATTATATACTGGACATAATATATCAAATTTCACCAAATGTATATTATATACTGCACATAAAATACCAAATTTCACCAAATATATATTACATACTGTACATAAAATATCAAATTTCATCAAATATATATTATATACCGTACATAAAAAATCAAATTTAAACAAATGTGTATTACATACATTATAGAATATCAAAGTACACCAAATATATATTATATACTGTACATAAAATATCAAATTTCACCAAATATATATTCTATACTGTACATAAAATATCAAAGTACACCAAATACGTATAATATACGGTACATAAAAAATCAAAGTTCACCAATTATATATTGCATACTGTACATATAATATCATATTTCTCCAATTGTATATTATATACTGTACATAAAATATAAAAGTAAGGCAAATATATATTATATACTGTACATAAAATACCAAATTTCACAAATATAGATTGTATACTGTACATGAAATATGAAAGTACACCAAATATATATTATGTACTGTACATAAGAAATCAAATTTCACAAATATATATTATATACTGTTCATAAAATATCAAAGTACACCAAATATATATTATATACTGTACATAAAAAACCAAATTTCGCCAAATATATAACATATTGTACATAAAATATCAAATTTCACAAAATATATATTCTATACTGTACATGGAATATGAAAGTACACCTAATATATATAATATACTATACATAAAATACCAAATTTCACCAAATATACACTATATACTGTACATATAATATCAAATTTCCCCAAATATTCATTATATACCGTACATAAAATATCTAAGTTCACCAATTATATACTATATACTCTACATAAAATATGAAAGTACACCAAATATATATTATATACTGTTTGTAATATATCAAATTTCACCAAATGTATATTATATACTGTACATAAAATACCAAATTTCACCAAATATATATTACATATTGTACATAAAATATCAAATTTCACCAAATATATATTATATACTGTACATAAAATATCAAATTTAAACAAATATGTATTACATACATTATAGAATATCAAAGTACACCAAATATATATTATATACTGTACATAAAATATCAAATTTCACCAAATATATATTCTATACTGTACATAAAATATCAAAGTACACCAAATACGTATAATATACGGTACATAAAAAATCAAAGTACACCAAACATATATTACATAGTGTACATAAAATATCATATTTCTCCAATTATATATTATATAGTGTACATAAAATATAAAAGTACAGCAAATATATATTATATACTGTACATAAAATACCAAATTTCACAAACATAGATTATATACTGTACATAAAATACGAAAGTACACCAAATATATATTATATATGGTACATAAAATATCAAGGTACACCAAATATATATTATATACTCTACATAAAATATCAAATTTCACCAAATATATATTCTATACTGTACATGATATATGAAAGCACACCTAATATATATTATATACTGTACATAAAATACCAAATTTCACCAAATATACACTATATACTGTACATATAATATGAAATTTCACCAAATATTCATTATATAACGTACATAAAATATCTAATTCCACAAATTATATACTATATACTCTACGTAAAATATGAAAGTACACCAAATATATATTATATCCGGTACATAAAATATCAAAGTACACCAAATATATATTACATACTGGAAATAATATATCAAATTTCACCAAATGTATATTATATACTGTACGTAAAATACGAAATTTCACCAAATATATATTACATACTGTACATAAAATATCAATTTTCACCAAATATATACAATATACTGTACATAAAATATCAAAGTACACAAATATATCTTATATACTATACACAAAATATCGAAGTACACCAAATATATACTATGTACTGTACATAAAATATCAAAGTACACCAAATATATGTTACATACTGTACATAAAATATCAAATATCACCAAATATACATTATATACTGTACATAAAACAGCAAAGTACACCAAATATATATTATGTACTGTACATAAAATATCACATTTCACAAATATATATTATATACTGTACATAAAATATCAAAGTACACCAAATATATATTATATATTGTACATAAAAAACCAAATTTCACCAAATATATAACATACTGTACATAAAATATCAAATTTCACCAAATATATATTCTATACTGTACATGGAATATGAATGTACACCTAATATATATTATTTACTGTACATAAAATACCAAATTTCACCAAATATACACTATTTACTGTACATATAATATCAAATTTCACCTAATATTCATTTTATACCGTACATAAAATATCTAATTTCACCAATTATATACTATATACTCTACATAAAATATGAAAGAACACCAAATATATATTATATGCGGTACATAAAATATGAAAGTACACCAAATATATATTATATACTGGACATAATATATCAAATTTCACCAAATGTATATTATATACTCTACATAATATAACAAATTACACAAAATATATATTACATACTGTACATAAAATATCAAATTTCATCAAATATATATTATATACTGTACATAAAATATCAAATTTAAACAAATGTGTATTACATACATTATAGAATATCAAACTACACCAAATATATATTATATACTGTACATAAAATATCAAATTTCACCAAATATATGTTCTATACTGTACATAAAATATCAAAGTACACCAAATACGTATAATATACTGTTCATAAAAAATCAAAGTACACCAAATATATATTACATACTGTGCATAAAATATCATATTTCTCCAATTGTATATTATATTCTGTCCATAAAATATAAAAGTACAGCAAATATATATTATATACTGTACATAAAATACCAAATTTCACAAATATAGATTATATGCTGCACATAAAATATGAAAGTAAACCAAATATATATCATATACTGTACATAAGTAATCAAATTTCACAAATATATATTATATACTGTACATAAAATATCAAATTACGCCAAATATATATTATATACTGTACATAAAAAACCTAATTTCGCCAAATATATAACATACTGTACATAAAATATCAAATTTCACCAAATATATATACTGTACATGGAATATGAAATTACACCTAATATATATTATATACCGTACATAAAATACCAAATTTCACCAAATATACACTATATATTGTACATATAATATCAAATTTCACCAAATATTCATTATATACCGTACATAAATATCTAATTTCACCCATTATATACTATACACTCTACATAAAATATGGAAGAACACCAAATATATATTATATACGGTACATAAAATATCAAAGTTCACCATATATATATTATATACTGTACATAATATATCAAATTTCACCAAATGTATATTATATACTGTACATAAAATACCAAATTTCACCAAATATATGTTACATACTGTACATAAAATATCAAATTTCACCAAATATATATTATATACTGTACATAAAATATCAAATTTAAACAAATATGTATTACATACATTATAGAATATCAAAGTACACCAAATATATATTATATACTGTACATAAAATATCAAATTTCACCAAATATATATTCAATACTGTACATAAAATATCAAAGTACACAAAATACTTATGATATACGGTACATAAAAAATCAAAGTACACCAAATGTATATTACATACTGTACATAAAATATCATATTTCTCCAATTATATATTATATACTGTACATAAAATATAAAAGTACAGCAAATATATATTATATACTGTACATAAAATACCAAATTTCACAAATATAGATTATATACTGTGCATAAAATATGAAAGTACACCAAATATATATTATATACGGCACATAAAATATCAAAGTACACCAAATATACATTATATACTGTACATAAAATATCAAATTTCACATATATATATTATATACTGTACATAAAATATCAAAGTACACCAAATATATATTATATACTGTACAAAAAAAACCAAATTTCACCAAATATATAACATAGTGTACATAAAATATCAAATTTCACCAAGTATATATTATATACTGTACATAAAACAGCAAAGTACACCAAATATATATTATATACAGTGCATAAAATATCAAATTTCACAAATATATATTATATACTGTACATAAAATATCAAAGTACACCAAATACATATTATATATTGTACATAAAAACCAAATTTCACCAAATACATAACATACTGTACATAAAATATCAAATTTCACCAAATATATATTCTATACTGTTCATGGAATATGAATGTACACCTAATATATATTATATACTGTACATAAAATACCAAATTTCACCAAATATACACTATATACTGTACATATAATATCACATTTCACCTAATATTCATTATATACCGTACATAAAATATCAAATTTCACCATTTATATACTTTATACTCTACATAAAATATGAAAGTACACCAAATATATATTATATACGGAACATAAAATATCAAAGTACACCAAATATGTATTATGTACTGGACATAATATATCAAATTTCACCAAATGTATATTATATACTGCACATAAAATACCAAATTTCACCAAATATATATTACATACTGTACATAAAATATCAAATTTCATCAAATATATATTATATACCGTACATAAAAAATCAAATTTAAACAAATGTGTATTACATACATTATAGAATATCAAAGTACACCAAATATATATTATATACTGTACATAAAATATCAAATTTCACCAAATATATGTTCTATACTGTACATAAAATATCAAAGTACACCAAATACGTATAATATACTGTTCATAAAAAATCAAAGTACACCAAATATATATTACATACTGTACATAAAATATCATATTTCTCCAATTGTATATTATATTCTGTCCATAAAATATAAAAGTACAGCAAATATATATTATATACTGTACATAAAATACCAAATTTCACAAATATAGATTATATGCTGTACATAAAATATGAAAGTAAACCAAATATATATCATATACTGTACATAAGTAATCAAATTTCACAAATATATATTATATACTGTACATAAAATATCAAATTACGCCAAATATATATTATATACTGTACATAAAAAACCTAATTTCGCCAAATATATAACATACTGTACATAAAATATCAAATTTCACCAAATATATATACTGTACATGGAATATGAAATTACACCTAATATATATTATATACTGTACATAAAATACCAAATTTCACCAAATATACACTATATATTGTACATATAATATCAAATTTCACCAAATATTCATTATATACCGTACATAAAATATCTAATTTCACCCATTATATACTATACACTCTACATAAAATATGGAAGAACACCAAATATATATTATATACGGTACATAAAATATCAAAGTTCACCATATATATATTATATACTGTACATAATATATCAAATTTCACCAAATGTATATTATATACTGTACATAAAATACCAAATTTCACCAAATATATGTTACATACTGTACATAAAATATCAAATTTCACCAAATATATATTATATACTGTACATAAAATATCAAATTTAAACAAATATGTATTACATACATTATAGAATATCAAAGTACAGCAAATATATATTATATACTGTACATAAAATATCAAATTTCACCAAATATATATTCAATACTGTACATAAAATATCAAAGTACACAAAATACTTATGATATACGGTACATAAAAAATCAAAGTACACCAAATGTATATTACATACTGTACATAAAATATCATATTTCTCCAATTATATATTATATACTGTACATAAAATATAAAAGTACAGCAAATATATATTATATACGGTACATAAAATATCAAATTTCACCAAATGTATATCATATACTGTACAGAAAATATCAAATTTCACCAAATGTATATTATATACTGTACATAAAATATCAAATTTCACAAATATATATTCTATACTGTACATAAAATATCAAAGTACACCAAATATATATTATATACTTTACAAAAAAAACCAAATTTCACCAAATATATAACATACTGTACATAAAATATCAAATTTCACCAAGTATATATTATATACTGTTCATAAAACAGCAAAGTACACCAAATATAAATTATATACAGTGCATAAAATATCAAATTTCACCAAATGTATATTATATACTGTACAGAATATATCAAACTTCACCAAATGTATATTATATACTGTACATAAAATATCAAATTTCACAAATATATATTATATACTCTACATAAAATATCAAAGTACACCAAATATATATTATATATTGTACATAAAAACCAAATTTCACCAAATATATAACATACTGTACATAAAATATCAAATTTCACCAAATATATATACTATACTGTTCATGGAATATGAATGTAAACCTAATATGTATTATATACTGTACATAAAATACAAAATTTCACCGAATATACACTATATACTGTACATATAATATCAAATTTCACCTAATATTCATTATATACCGTACATAAAATATCAAATTCCACCAATTATATACTTTATACTCTACATAAAATATGAAAGTACACCAAATATATATTATATACGGTACATAAAATATCAAAGTACACCAAATATATATTATATACTGGACATAATATATTAAATTTCACCAAATGTATATTATATACTGTACAGAAAATAGCAAATTTCACCAAATGTATATTATATACTGTACACAAAATATTAAATTTCACCAAATATATATTATATACTGAACATAAAATATCAAAGTACACCAAATATATATTATATATTGTACATAAAAACTAAATTTCAGCAAATATATAACATACTGTACATAAAATATCACATTTCACCAAATATATATTCTATACTGCTCATGGAATATGAATGTACACCTAATATATATTATATACTGTACATAAAATACCAAATTTCACCAAATATACACTATATACTGTACATATAATATCAAATTTCACCTAATATTTATTATATACCTTACATAAAATATCAAATTTCACCAATTATATACTTTATACTCTACATAAGATATGAAAGTACACCAAATATATATTATATACGGTACATAAAATATCAAAGTTCACCAAATATATATTATATACTGTACATAACATATCAAATTTCACCAAATGTATATTATATACTGTACATAAAATACCAAATTTCACCAAATATATATTACATACTGTACATAAAATATCAATTTTCACCAAATATATACTATATACTGTTCATAAAATATCAAAGTACACCAAATATGTATGATATATGGTACATAAAAAATCAAAGTACACCAAATGTATATTACATACTGTACATAAAATATCATATTTCTCCAATTATATATTATATACTGTACATAAAATATAAAAGTACAGCAAATATATATTATATACTGTACATAAAATACCAAATTTCACAAATATAGATTATATACTGTACATAAAATATGAAAGTACACCAAATATGTATTATATACGGCACATAAAATATCAAAGTACACCAAATATATATTATATACTGTACATAAAATACCAAATTTCACAAATATAGATTGTATACTGTACATAAAATATGTAAGTACACCAAATATATATTATATACTGTACATAAGAAATCAAATTTCACAAATATATATTATATACTGTACATAAAATATCAAAGTACACCAAATATGTATTATATACTGTACATAAAAAAACAAATTTCGCCAAGTATATAACATACTTTACATAAAATATCAAATTTCACCAAATATATATTCTATACTGTACATGGATTATGAAATTACACCTAATATATATAATATACTATAAATAAAATACCAAATTTCACCAAATATACACTATATTCTGTACAAATAATATCAAATTTCCCCAAATATTCATTATATACCGTACATAAAATATCTAATTTCACCAATTATATACTATATACTCTACATAAAATATGAAAGTACACCAAATATATATTATATACTGTTTGTAATGTATCAAATTTCACCAAATGTATATTATATACTGTACATAAAATACCAAATTTCACCAAATATATATTACATACTGTACATAAAATAACAAATTTCACCAAATATATATTATATACTGTACATAAAATATCAAATTTAAACAAATATGTATTACATACATTATAGAATATCAAAGTACACCAAATATATATTCTATACTGTACATAAAATATCAAAGAACACCAAATAAGTACAATATACGGTACATAAAAAATCAAAGTACACCAAACATATATTACATAGTGTACATAAAATATCATATTTCTCCAATTATATATTATATACTGTACATAAAATATAAAAGCACAGCAAATATATATTATATACCGTACATAAAATACCAAATTTCACAAATATAGATTATATACTGTACATAAAATATGAAAGTACACCAAATATATATTATATACGGTACATAAAATATCAAAGTACACCAAATATATATTATATACTCTTCATAAAATATCAAAGTACACCAAATATATATTCTATACTGTACATGATATATGAAAGCACACCTAATATATATTATATACTGTACATAAAATACCAAATTTCACCAAATATACACTATACAGTGTACATATAGTATGAAATTTCACCAAATATTCATTATATACCGTACATAAAATAACTAATTCCACCAATTATATACTATATACACTACATAAAATATGAAAGTACACCAAATATATATTATATACGGTACATAAAATATCAAAGTACACCAAATATATATTATATACTGTACATAATATATCAAATTTCACCAAATATATATTACATACTGTACATAAAATATCAATTTTCACCAAATATATACTATATACTGTAAATAAAATATCAAAGTACACCAAATATATATTATATACTGTACATAAAATATCAAATTTAAAGAAATATATATTACATACATTATACAATATCAAAGTACACCAGATATATATTATATACTGTACGTAAAATGTCAAATTTCACCAAATATATATTCTATACATAAAATATCAAAGTACACCAAATATGTGTCATATAGGGTACATAAAATATCAAAGTACACCAAATATATATTATATACTGTACATAAAATATCAAAGTACACCAAATATATGTTACATACTGTACATAAAATATCAAATATTACCAAATATGTATTATATACTGTACATAAAATAGCAAAGTACACCAAATATATATTATATACTGTACATAAAATATCAAATTTCACAAATATTTATTATATACTGTACATAAAATATCAAAGTACCCCAAATATATATTATATACTGTACATAAAAAACCAAATTTCACCAAATATATAACATACTGTACATAAAATATCAAATTTCACCAAATATATACTATAAACTGTACAGAAAATATCAAATTGCACCAAATATATATTATAAACTGTATATGAAATGTCAAAGAACACAAAATACTTATACTGTACATAAAATATGAAAGTACACCAAATATATATTATATACTGTACAGCAAATATCAAATTTCACCATATATATTATATACTCTACATAAAATATCAAATTTAAAGAATTATATATTACATACATTATACAGTATCAAAGTACACGAGATATATATTATATACTGTACATAAAATATCAAATTTCACCAAATATATATTCTATACTTTACATAAAATATCAAAGTGCACCTAATATGTGTAATATAGGGTACATAAAATATCAAAGAACACCAAATATATATTATATACTGTACATGACATATCATATTTCCCCAATTATATATTATATACTGTACATAAAATATAAAAGTACAGCAAATATAAATTACATACTATACATAAAATACCAAATTTCACAAATATATATTATATACTGTACATAAAATATCAAACAACAATAAATATATATTATATACTGTGTTTAAAATATTAAAGTACACCAAATATAAATTATATACTGTACATAAAATATCAAATTTCACCAAATATATATTCTATGCTGTAAATGAAATATGAAAGTACACCAAATATATATTATATACTGTACATAAAATACCAAATTTCAACAAATATACAATGTATACTGTACATATAATATCAAATTTCACCAAATATTCATTATATACCGTACATAAAATATCTAATTTCACCAATTATATGCTATATACTCTACATAAAATATGAAAATACAACAAATATGTCTTATATACGGTACATAAAATATCAAAGTATACCAAATATATATTATATACAGTAAATAATATATCAAATTTCACCAAATGTATATTATATACTGTACATAAAATACCAAATTTCCCCAAATATATATTACATACTGTACATAAAATATCAATTTTCACCAAATATATACTATATACTGTACATAAAATATCAAATTTCACAAATATATAATATGCTGTACATAAAATATCAAAGTACACCAAATATATATTATATACTGTACATAAAAAACCAAATTTCACCAAATATACAACATACTGCACATAAAATATGAAATTTCACCAAATATATATTCTATACTGTACATGGAATATGAAAGTACACCTAATATATATTATATACTGTACATAAAATACCAAATTTCACCAAATATACACTATATAGTTTACATATAATATGAAATTTCACCAAATATTCATTATATACCGTACATAAAAGATCGAATTTCACCAATTATATACTATATACTCTACATAAAATATGAAAGTACACCAAATATATATTATATATGGTACATAAAATATGAAAGTACACCAAACATATATTATATACTGGACATAATATATCAAATTTCACCAAATATATATTATATACTGTACATAAAACAGCAAAGTTCACCAAATATATATTATATACTGTACATAAAATATCAAACTTCACAAATATATATTATATACTGTACATAAAATATAAAAGTACAACAAATACACATTATATACTGTACATAAAATAACAAATTTCACAATTATAGATTATATACTGTACATAAAATATGAAAGTACACCAAATATATATTATATACGGTACATAATACTTCAAAGTACACCAAATATATATTATATACTGTGCATAAAATATCAAAGTACACCAAATATATATTATATACTGTACATGAAAAAAACAAATTTCACCAAATATATAACATACTGTACATAAAATATCAAATTTCTCAAAATAAATATTCTATAATGTACATGGAATATGAAAGTACACCTAATATATAATATACTGTACATAAAATACCAAATTTCACAAACTATACACTATATACTGTACATATAATATCAAATTTCACGAAAAATTCATTATATACAGTACATAAAATGTCAAATTTCACCATTTATATACTATATACTCTACATAAAATATGAAAGTACACCAAATATATATTATATACGGTACATGAAATATCAAAGTACATCAAACATATATTATATACTGGAAATAATATATCAAATTTCACCAAATATATATAATATACTGTACATAAAATAAAAAACTTCACCAAATATATATTACATACTGTACATAAAATATCAAATTTCACCAAATATATATTATATACTGTACATAAAATATCAAATTTAAACAAATATGTATTACATACATTAGAGAATATCAAAGTACACCAAATATATATTATATACTGTACATAATATATCAAATTTCACCAAATGTATATTATATACTGTAAATAAAATACCAAATTTCACCAAATATATATTACATACTGTACATAAAATATCAATTTTCACCAAATATATACTATATACTCTACATAAAATATCAAAGTACACCAAATATATATTATAGACTGTATATAAAATATCAAAGTACACCAAATATATACTATATACTGTACATAAAATATCAAAGTACACCAAATATATGTTATATACTGTACATAAAATATCAAATATCGCCAAATATATATTATATACTGTACATAAAACAACAAAGTACACCAAATATATATTATATACTGTACATAAAATATCAAATTTCACAGATATTTATTATATACTGTAAATAAAATATCAAAGTACAACAAATACACATTATATACTGTACATAAAATATCAAAGTACACCAAATATGTATTATATACTGTACATAAAATATCAAATTTCACAAATATATATTATATACTGTACATAAAATATCAAAGTACACCAAATATATATTATATACTGTACATAAAAAACCAAATTTCACCAAATATATATTATATACTGTAAATAAAATATCAAATTTAAAAAAATATGTATTACATACATTACAGAATATCAAAGTACACCAAATATATATTATATACTGTACATAAAACATCAAATTTCACCAAATATATATTCTATACTGTACATAAAATATCAAAGTACACCAAATATGTATAATATACGTTACATAAAAAATCAAAGTACACCAAATATATATTACTTACTGTACATAAAATATCATATTTCTCCAATTATATATTATATTCTGTACATAAAATATAAAAGTACAGCAAATGTATATTATACACTGTACATAAAATAACAAATTTCACAATTATAGATTATATACTGTACATAAAATATGAAAGTACACCAAATATATATTATGTACGGTACATAATACTTCAAAGTACACCAAACATATATTATATACTGTACATAAAATATCAAATTTCACCAAATATATATTCTATACTGTACATGATATATGAAATTACACCTAATATATATTATATACTGTACATAAAATACCAAATTTCACCAAATATACACTATATAGTTTACATATAATATGAAATTTCACCAAATATTCATTATATACCGTACATAAAAGATCGAATTTCACCAATTATATACTATATACTCTACATAAAATATGAAAGTACACCAAATATATATTATATATGGTACATAAAATATGAAAGTACACCAAACATATATTATATACTGGACATAATATATCAAATTTCACCAAATATATATTATATACTGTACATAAAACAGCAAAGTACACCAAATATATATTATATACTGTACATAAAATATCAAATTTCACAAATATATATTATATACTGTACATAAAATATAAAAGTACAACAAATACACATTATATACTGTACATAAAATAACAAATTTCACAATTATAGATTATATACAGTACATAAAATATGAAAGTACACCAAATATATATTATATACGGTACATAATACTTCAAAGTACACCAAATATACATTATATACTGTGCATAAAATATCAAAGTACACCAAATATATATTATATACTGTACATAAAAAAACAAATTTCACCAAATATATAACATACTGTACATAAAATATCAAATTTCTCAAAATAAATATTCTATACTGTACATGGAATATGAAAGTACACCTAATATATAATATACTGTACATAAAATACCAAATTTCACAAACTATACACTATATACTGTACATATAATATCAAATTTCACGAAAAATTCATTATATACAGTACATAAAATGTCAAATCTCACCATTTATATACTATATACTCTACAGAAAATATGAAAGTACACCAAATATATATTATATACGGTACATGAAATATCAAAGTACATCAAACATATATTATATACTGGAAATAATATATCAAATTTCACCAAATGTATATTATATACTGTACATAAAATAAAAAACTTCACCAAATATATATTACATACTGTACATAAAATATCAAATTTCACCAAATATATATTATATACTGTACATAAAATATCAAATTTAAACAAATATGTATTACATACATTATAGAATATCAAAGTACACCAAATATATATTATATACTGTACATAATATATCAAATTTAACCAAATGTATATTATATACTGTAAATAAAATACCAAATTTCACCAAACATATATTACATACTGTACATAAAATATCAATTTTCACCAAATATATACTATATACTCTACATAAAATATCAAAGTACACCAAATATATATTATAGACTGTATATAAAATATCAAAGTACACCAAATATATACTATATACTGTACATAAAATATCAAAGTACACCAAATATATGTTATATACTGTACATAAAATATCAAATATCGCCAAATATATATTATATACTGTACATAAAACAACAAAGTACACCAAATATATATTATATACTGTACATAAAATATCAAATTTCACAGATATTTATTATATACTGTACATAAAATATCAAAGTACAACAAATACACATTATATACTGTACATAAAATATCAAAGTACACCAAATATGTATTATATACTGTACATAAAATATCAAATTTCACAAATATATATTATATACTCTACATAAAATATCAAAGTACACCAAATATATATTGTATACTGTACATAAAATATCAAAGTACACCAAAGATATACTATATACTGTTCATAAAATATCAAAGTACACCAAAGATATGATACATACTGTACATAAAATATCAAATATCACCAAATATATATTATATACTGTCCATAAAACAGCAAAGTACACCAAATATGTATTATATACTGTACATAAAATATCAAATTTCACCAAATATATATTCTATACTGTACATAAAATACAAAAGTACACAAAATACGTATAATATATGGTACATAAAAAATCAAATTACCCAAATATATATTACATACTGTACATAAAATATCATATTTCTCCAATTATATATTATATACTGTACATAAAATATAAAAGTACAGCAAATATATAGTGTATACTGTACATAAAATGCCAAATTCCACAAATATAGATTATATACTACACATAAAATATGAAACTACACCAAATATATATTCTATACGGTACATAATATATCAAAGTACGCCAAATATATATTATATACTGTACATGAAATATCAAATTTCACCAAATATATATTCTATACTGTACATGAAATATGAAAGTACACCTAATATATATTCTATACTGTACATGAAATACCAAATTTCACCAAATATACACTATATTCTGTACATATAATATAAAATTTCACCAAATATTCATTATATACAGTACATAAAATGTCTAATTTCACCATTTATATACTATATACTCTACATAAAATATGAAAGTACACCAAATATATATTATATAGTGTACATAAATTACCAAATTTCACCAAATATACACTATATACTGTACATATAACATGAAATTTCACCAAATATTCATTATATACCGTACTTAAAATATCTATTTTGACCAATTATATACTATATACTCTACATAAAATATGAAAATACACCAAATATACATTATATACGGTACATAAAATATCAAAGTACACCAAATATATATTATATACTGTATATAATATATCAAATTTCACCAAATGTATATTATATACTGTACATAAAATACCAAATGTCACCAAATATATATTACACACTGTACATAAAATATCAATTTTCACCAAATATATACTATACACTGTACATAAAATATCAAAGTACACCGAATATATATTATATACAGTACATAAAATATCAAAGTACACCAAATATATACTACATACTGTACATAAAATATCAAAGTACACCAAATATATGTAACATACTGTACATAAAATATCAAATATCACCAAATATATATTATATACTGTACATAAAACAGCAAAGCACACCAAATATATATTATATACTGAACATAAAATATCAAATTTCTCAAATATATATTATATACTGTTCATAAAATATCAAAGTACAACAAATACACATTATATACTGCACATAAAATATCAAAGTACACCAAACATATATTATATACTGTACATAAAATATCAAATTTCACAAATATATATTATATACTACACATAAAATATCAAAGTACACCAAATATATATTATATACTGTACATAAAAAACCAAATTTCACCAAATATATAACATATTGTACATAAAATATAAAATTTCACCGAATATATAATGTATACTGTACAGAAAATATCAAATTGCACCAAATATATATTATATACTTCACATAAAATATCAAAGAACACAAAATACGTATAATATACTGTACATAACATATGAAAGTACACCAAACATATATTATATACGGTACACAAAATATCAAATTTCACCATATACATTATATACTGTACATAAAATATCAAATTTAAGCGAATATATATTACATACATTATAGAATATCAAAGTAAACCAAAAAAATGTTATATACTGTACATAAAATATCAAATTTCGCCATATATATTCTATACTGTACATAAAATATCAAAGTACAACAAATATGTATAATATACGGTACATAAAATATCAAAGTACACCAAATATATATTATATACTGTACATAAAATATCATATTTCTCCAATTATATATTACATACTGTACATAAAATATAAAAGTACAGCAAATATATATTACATACTGTACATAAAATACCAAATTTCACAAATATAGATTATATACTGTACATAAAACATCAAAGAACAATAAATATATATTATGTACTGTACATAAAATATCAAAGAACACCAAATATATATTATATACTGTACATAAAATATCAAATTTCACAAATATGTATTATATACTGTACCTAAAATATCAAAGTACACCAAATATAAATTACAAACTGTACATAAAAAACCAAATTTCACCAAATATATAACATACTATACATAAAATATCAAATTTCACCATATATATTCTATACTGTACATAAAATATCAAAGTACACCAAATATGTATAATATACGGTACATAAAATATCAAAGTACACCAAATAAACATTATATACTGTACATAAAATATCAAATTTCACCAAATATATATTATAAACTGTACAGAAAATATCAAATTGCACCAAATATATATTATATACTGTATATAAAATGTCAAAGAACACAAAATACGTATAATATACTGTACATAAAATATAAAAGTACAGCAAATATAAATTACATACTGTACATAAAATACCAAATTTCACAAATATAGATTATATACTGTACATAAAATATCAAACAACAACAAATATATATTATGTACTGTGTTTAAGATATCAAAGTACACCAACTATAAATTATATACCGAACATAAAATATCAAATTTCCCCAAATATATATTCTATACTGTACATGAAATATGAAAGTACACCAAATATATATTATATACTGTACATAAAATACCAAATTTCAACAAATATACACTATATACTGTACATATAATATCAAATTTCACCAAATATTCATTATATACCGTACATAAAATATCTAATTTCACCAATTATATACTATACACTCTACATAAAATATGAAAATACACCAAATATGTATTATATACGGTACATAAAATATCAAAGTACACCAAATTTATATTATATACAGTAAATAATATATCAAATTTCACCAAATGTATATAATATACTGTACATAAAATACCAAATTTCCCCAAATATATATTACATACTGTTCATAAAATATCAAATTTAACAAATTTATATTATATACTGTACATAAAATATCAAAGTACACCAAATATATATTATATACTGTACATAAAAAACCAAATTTCACCAAATATATAACATACTGTACATAAAATATCAAATTTCACCAAATATATATTATATACTGTACATAAAACAGCAAAGTACACCAAATATATATTATATACTGTGCATAAAATATCAAATTTCACAAATATATATTATATACTGTAAATAAAATATCAAAGTACACCAAATATATATTATATATTGTACATAAAAACCAAATTTCACCAAACATATAACATACTGTACATAAAATATCAAATTTCACCAAATATATATTCTATACTGTACATGGAATATGAATGTACACCTAATATATATTATATACTGTACATAAAATACCAAATTTCACCAAATATACACTATATAGTGTACATATAATATCAAATTTCACCTTATATTCATTATATACCGTACATAAAATATCTAATTTCACCAATTATATACTATATACTCTAAATAAAATATGAAAGTACACCAAATATATATTAGATACGGTACATAAAATATCAAAGTATACCAAATATATATTATATACTGGACATAATATATCAAATTTCAGCAAATGTATATTATATACTGTACATAAAATACCAAATTTCACCAAATATATATTACATACTGTACATGAAATATCAAATTTCATCAAATATATATTATATACTATACATAAAATACCAATTTTAAACAAATGTGTATTACATACATTATAGAATATCAAAGTACACCAAATATATACTATATACTGTACATAAAATATCAAATTTCACCAAATATATATTCTATACTGTAAATAAAATATCAAAGTACACCAAATACGTATAATATACTGTACATAAAAAATCAAAGTACACCATATATATATAACATACTGTACATAAAATATCATATTTCTCCAATTGTATATTATATACTGTACATGAAATATAAAAGTACATCAAATATATATTATATACTGTACATAAAATACCAAATTTCACAAATATAGATAGTATACTGTATATAAAATATGAAAGTACACCAAATATATATTATATACTGTACATAAGAAATCAAATTTCACAAATATATATTATATACTGTACATAAAATATCAAAGTACACCAAATATATATTATATACTGTACTTAAAAAACCAAATTTCGCCAAATATATAACATACTGTACATAAAATATCAAAGTACACAAAATATATATTATATACTGTACATGGAATATGAAAGTACACCTAATATATATTATATACTGTACATAAAATACCAAATTTCACCAAATATACACTATATACTGTACATATAATATAAAATTTCACCAAATATTCATTATATACCGTTCATAAAATATCTAATTTCACCAATTATATACCATATACTCTACATAAAATATGAAAGTACAGCAAATGTATATTATATACTGTTTGTAATGTATCTAATTTCACCAAATGTATATTATATACTGTACATAAAATACCAAATTTTACCAAATATATATTACATACTGTACATAAAATATCAAATTTCACCAAATACATATTATATACTGTACATAAAATATCAAATTTAAACAAATATGTATTACATACATTATAGAATATCAAAGTACACCAAATATATATTATATACTGTACATAAAATATCAAATTTCACCAAATATATATTCTATACTGTACATAAAATATCAAAGTACACCAAATACTTATAATATAAGGTACATAAAAAATCAAAGTACACCAAATATATATTACATAGTGTACATAAAATATCATATTTCTCCAATTATATATTATATACTGTACAGAAAACAGCAAAGTACACCAAATATATATTATATACTGTGCATTAAATATCAAATTTCACAAATATATATTATATACTGTACATAAAATATCAAAGTACAACAAATAAACATTATATAATGTACATAAAATATCAAAGTACACCAAATATATATTATATACTGTATATAAAATATCAAATTTCACAAATATATATTATATACTGTACATAAAATATCAAAGTACACCAAATATATATTATATACTGTACATAAAAAACCAAATTTCACCAAATATATAGCATACTGTACATAAAATATCAAATTTCACCAAATATATACTATAAACTGTACAGAAAATAACAAATTGCGCCAAATATATATTATATACTGTATATAAAATGTCAAAGAACACAAAATACGTATAATATACTGTACATAAAATATGAAAGTACACCAAATATATATAATATACTGTACACAAAATATCAAATTTCACCATATATATTATATACTGTACATAAAATATCAAATTTGAAGAAATATATATTACATACATTATACAATATCAAAGTACACCAGATATATATTATATACAGTAAATAATATATCAAATTTCACCAAATGTATATTATATACTGTACATAAAATACCAAATTTCACCAAATATACACTATATACTGTACATATAATGTCAAATCCCACCAAATATTCATTATATACCGTACATAAAATATCTAATTTCACCCATTATATACTATATACTCTACATAAAATATGGAAGTACACCAAATATATATTATATACGGTACATAAAATATCAAAGAACAATAAATATATATTATATACTGTACATAATATATCAAATTTCACCAAATGTATATTATATACTGTATATAAAATACCAAATTTCACCAAATATATATTACATACTGTACATAAAATATCAATTTTGAACAAATATATATTTTATACTGTACATAAAATATGAAAGTACACCAAATAAATATTATATACTGTACATAAAATATCAAAGTACAGCATATATATATTTTATACTGTAAATAAAAAACCAAATTTCACCAAATATATAACATACTGTACATAAAATATCAAATTTCACCGAATATATATTCTATACTGTACATGGAATATGAAAGTACACTAAATATATATTATATACTGTACATAAAATACCAAATTTCACCAAATATACACTATATACTGTACATATAATATGAAATTTCACCAAATATTCATTATATACCGCACACAAAATATCTAATTTCACCAATTATATACTATATACTCTACATAAAAAATGGAAATACAACAAATATGTATTATATACGGTACATAAAATATCAAAGTACACCAAATATATATTATATACAGTAAATAATATATCAAATTTCACCAAATGTATATTATATACTGTACATAAAATACCAAATTTCCCCAAATATATATTACATACTGTACAAAAAATATCAATTTTCACCAAATATATACTATATACTGTACAAAAAATATCAAAGTACACCAAATATATATTATATACTGTACATAAAATACCAAAGTACACCAAATATATACTATATGCTATACATAAAATATCAAAGTTCACCAACTATATGTTACATACTGTACGTAAAATATCAAATATCACCAATTATATATTATATACTATACATAAAACAGCAAAGTACACCAAATATATACTATATACTGTACATAAAATATCAAATTTCACAAATATACATTATATACTGTACATAAAATACCAAAGTACAACAAATACACATTATATATGGTACATAAAATATCAAAGTACAGCAAATATATATTATATACTGTACATAAAATATCAAATTTCACAAATATGTATCATATACTGTACATAAAATATCAAAGTACACCTAATATATATTATATACTGTACATAAAATACCAAATTACACCAAATATACACGACATACTGTACATATAATATCAAATTTCACCAAATATTCATTATATACCGTACATAAAATATCTAATTTCACCAATTATATACTATATACTATACATAAAATATGAAAGTACACCAAATATATATTATATACGGTACATAAAATATCAAAGTACACCAAATATATATTATATACTGTACATAATATAACAAATTTCACCAAATGTATATTATATACTGTACATAAAATAACAAACTTCACCAAATATATATTACATACTGTACATAAAATATCAAATTTCACCAAATATATATTATATACTATACGTAAAATATCAAATTTAAACAAATATGCATTACATACATTATAGAATATCAAAGTACACCAAATATATATTATATACTGTACATAAAATATAAAAATACAGAAAATATATATTATATACTGTAGATAAAATACCAAATTTCACAATTATAGATTATATACTGTACATAAAATATGAAAGTACACAAAATATATATTATATGCGGTACATAATATTTCAAAGTACACCAAATATATATTATATACTGTACATAAAATATCAAATTTCAGCAAATATATATTCTATACTGTACATGATATACAAAATTACACCTAATATATATTATATACTGTACATAAAATACCAAATTTCTCCAAATATAAACTATATAGTTTACATATAATACGAAATTTCACCAAATATTCATTATATACCGTACATAGAAGATCTAATTCCACCAATTATATACTATATACTCTACATAAAATATGAAAGTACACCAAATATATATTATATACGGTACATAAAATATCAAAGTACACCAAACATGTATTATATACTGGACCTAATATATCAAATTTCACCAAATGTATATTATATACTGTACATAAAATACCAAATTTCACCAAATATATATTACATACTGTACATAAAATATCAAAGTACACCAAATATATATTATATACTGTACATACTATATCAAATTTCACAAATACATATTATATACTGTACATAATATTTCAAAGTACAAAAAATACACATTATATACTGTACATAAAATATCAAAGTACAACAAATACACATTATGTACTCTACATAAAATATCAAAGTACACCAAACATATATTATATACTGGACATAATATATCAAATTTCACCAAACGTATATTATATACTGTACATAAAATGCCAAATTTCACCAAATATATATTACATACTGTACATAAAATATCAAATTTCACCAAATATATATTATGTACTCTACATAAAATATCAAAGTACACCAAATATATATTATATACTGTACATAAAATATCAAAGTACACAAAATATATACTATATACTGTACATAAAATATCAAAGTACACCAAATATATGTTACATACTGTACATAAAATATCAAATATCACCAAATATATATTATATACTGTACATAAAACAGCAATGTACACCAAATATATATTATATACTATACATAAAATATCAAATTTCACAAATATATATTATATACTGTACATAAAATATAAAAGTACAAGAAATACACATTATGTACTGTACATGAAATATCAAATTACACCAAATATATATTATATACTGTACATAAAATATCAAATTTCACAAATATATGTTATATACTGTACATAAAATATCAAAGTACACCAAATATATATTATATACTGTACATAAAAAACCAAATTTCACCAAATACATAACATACTGTACATAAAATATCAAATTTCACCAAATATATATTCTATACTGTACATGGAATATGAAAGTACACCAAATATATATTATATACTGTACATAAAATACCAAATTTCACCAAATATACACTATATACTGTACATATAATATTAAATTTCACCAAATATTCATTATATACCGTACATAAAATATCTAATTTCACCAATTATATACTATATACTCTACATAAAATATGAAAGTACACCAAATATATATTATATACGGTACATAAAATATCAAAGTACACCAAACATATATTATATACTTTACATAATATATCAAATTTCACCAAATGTATATTATATACTGTTCATAAAATGCCAAATTTCACCAAATATATATTACATAATGTACATAAAATATCAAATTTCACCAAATATATATTATATACTGTACATAAAATATCAAATTTAAACAAATATGTATTACATACATTATAGAATATCAAAGTACACCAAATATATATTATATACTCTACATAAAATATCAAAGTACACCAAATATATATTATATACTGAACAAAAAATATCAAAGTACACCAAATATATACCATATACTGTACATAAAATACCAAAGTACACCAAATCTATGTTACATACTGTACATAAAATATCAAATATCACCAAATATATATTATATACTCTAAATAAAACAGCAAAGTACACCAAATATATATTATATTCTGTACATAAAATATCAAATTTCACAAATACATATTATATACTGTACATAATATATCAAAGTACAACAAACACACATTATATACTGTACATAAAATATCAAAGTACAACAAATACACATTATGTACTCTACATCAAATATCAAAGTACACCAAACATATATTATATACTGGACATAATATATCAAATTTCACCAAACGTATATTATATACTGTACATATAATACCAAATTTCACCAGATATATATTACATAATGTACATAAAATATCAAATTTCACCAAATATATATTATATACTGTACATAAAATATCAAATTTAAACAAATATGTATTACATACATTATAGAATATCAAAGTACACCAAATATATATTATATACTCTACATAAAATATCAAAGTACACCAAATATATATTATATACTGTACATAAAATATCAAAGTACACCAAATATATACTATAAACTGTACATAAAATATCAAAGTACACCAAATATATGTTACATACTGTACATAAAATATCAAATATCACCAAATATATATTATATACTGTACATAAAACAGCAATGTACACCAAATATATATTATATACTGTACATAAAATATCAAATTTCACAAATACATATTATATACTGTACATAAAATATAAAAGTACAAGAAATACACATTATGTACTGTACATAAAATATCAAAGTACAACAAATATATATTATATACTGTACATAAAATATCAAATTTCACAAATATATGTTATATACTGTACATAAAATATCAAAGTACACCAAATATATATTATATACTGTACATAAAAATCCAAATTTCACCAAATACATAACATACTGTACATAAAATATCAAATTTCACGAAATATATATTCTATACTGTACATGGAATATGAAAGTACACCTAATATATATTATATACTGTACATAAAATACCAAATTTCACCAAATATACACTATATACTGTACATATAATATTAAATTTCACCAAATATTCATTATATACCGTACATAAAATATCTAATTTCACCAATTATATGCTATATACTCTACATAAAATATGAAAGTACACCAAATATATATTATATACGGTACATAAAATATCAAAGTACACCAATCATATATTATATACTGGACATAATATATCAAATTTCACCAAATGTATATTATATGCTGTACATAAAATACCAAATTTCACCAAATATATATTACATAATGTACATAAAATATCAAATTTCACCAAATATATATTATATACTGTACATAAAATATCAAATTTAAACAAATATGTATTACATACATTATAGAATATCAAAGTACACCAAATATATATTATATACTCAACATAAAATATCAAAGTACACCAAATATATGTTATATACTGAACAAAAAATATCAAAGTACACCAAATATATACTATATACTGTACATAAAATATCAAAGTACACCAAATCTATGTTACATACTGTACATAAAATACCAAATATCACCAAATATATATTATATACTCTACATAAAACAGCAAAGTACACCAAATATATATTATATACTGTACATAAAATATCAAATTTCACAAATACATATTATATACTGTACATAATATATCAAAGTACAACAAATACACATTATATACTGTACATAAAATATCAAAGTACAACAAATACACATTATGTGCTCTACAAAAAATATCAAAGTACACCAAACATATATTATATACTGGACATAATATATCAAATTTCACCAAACGTATATTATATACTGTACATAAAATACCAAATTTCACCAAATATATATTACATAATGTACATAAAATATCAAATTTCACCAAATATATATTATATACTGTACATAAAATATCAAATTTAAACAAATATGTATTACATACATTATAGAATATCAAAGTACACCAAATATATATTATATACTCTACATAAAATATCAAAGTACACCAAATATATATTATATACTGTACATAAAATATCAAAGTACACCAAATATATACTATATACTGTACATAAAATATCAAAGTACACCAAATCTACGTTACATACTGTACATAAAATATCAAATATCACCAAATATATATTATATACTGTACATAAAACAGCAAAGTACACCAAATATATATTATATACTGTACATAAAATATCAAATTTCACAAATACATATTATATACTGTACATAATATATCAAAGTACAACAAATACACATTATATACTGTACACAAAATATCAAAGTACAACAAATACACATTATGTACTCTACATAAAATATCAAAGTACACCAAACATATATTATATACTGGACATAATATATCAAATTTCACCAAACGTATATTATACACTGTACATAAAATGCCAAATTTCACCAAATATATATTACGTACTGTATATAAAATGTCGAAATTCACCAAATACATATTATGAACTCTACATAAAATATCAAAGTACACCAAATATATATTATATACTGTACATAAAATATCAAAGTACACCAAATATATACTATATACTGTACATAAAATATCAAAGTACACCAAATATATGTTACATACTGTACATAAAATATCAAATATCACCAAATATGTATTATATACTGTACTTAAAACAGCAATGTACACCAAATATATATTATATAATGTTCATAAAATATCAAATTTCACAAATATATATTATATACTGTACATAAACTATCAAAGTACAAGAAATACACATTATGTACTGTACATAAAATATCAAAGTACACCAAATATATATTATATTCTGTACATAAAATATCAAATTTCACAAATATATATTATATACTGTACATAAAATATCAAAGTACACCAAATATATATTATATACTGTACATAAAAAACCAAATTTCACCAAATACATAACATACTGTACATAAAATATCAAATGTCACCAAATATATATTCTATACTGTACATGGAATATGAAAGTACACCTAATATATATTATATACTGTACATAAAATACCAAATTTCACTAATATACACTACATACTGTACATATAATACTAAATTTCACCAAATATTCAATATATACCGTACATAAAATATCTAATTTCACCAATTATATACTATATACTCTACATAAAATATGAAAGTACACCAAATATATATTATATACGGTACATAATATATCAAAATACACCAAACATATATTATATACTGGACATAATATATCAAATTTCACCAAATGTATATTATATACTGTACATAAAATACCAATTTTCACCAAATATATATTACATACTGTACATAAAATATCAAATTTCAACAAATACATAGTATATACTGTACATAAAATATCAAATTTAAACAAATATGTATTACATACATTATAGAATATCAAAGTACACCAAATATATATTATGTACTCTACATAAAATATCAAAGTACACCAAATATATATTATATACTGTACATAAAATATCAAAGTACACCAAAGATATACTATATACTGTTCATAAAATATCAAAGTACACCAAATATATGTTACATACTGTACATAAAATATCAAATATCACCAAATATATATTATATACTGTCCATAAAACAGCAAAGTACACCAAATATGTATTATATACTGTACATAAAATATAAAATTTCACAAATATATATTATATACTGTACATAAAATATCAAAGTACAACAAATACACATTATATACTGTACATAAAGTATCAAAGTACACCAAATATATATCATATTCTGTACATAATATACCAAATTTCACAAACATATATCATATACTGTACATAAAATATCAAAGTACACCAAATATGTATTATATACTGTACATAAAAAACCAAATTTCACCAAATATATAACATACTGTACATAAAATATCAAATTTCCCCAAATATATATTCTATACTGTACATGGAATATGAAAGTACACCTAATATATATTATATACTGTACATAAAATACCAAATTTCACCAATTATACACTATATACTGTACATATAATATCAAATTTCACCAAATATACATTATATACCGTACATAAAATATCTAATTTCACCAATTATATACTATATACTCTACATAAAATATGAAAGTACACCAAATATATATTATATACGGTACATAAAATATCAAAGTACACCAAACATATATTATATACTGGACATAATATATCAAATTTCAACAAACGTATGTTATATACTGTACATAAAATACCAAATTTCACCAAATATATATTACGTACTGTATATAAAATTTCAAATTTCACCGAATATATATTATATACTCTACATAAAATATCAAAGTACACCAAATATATATTATATACTGTACATAAAATATCAAAGTACACCAAATATATACTATATACTGTACATAAAATATCAAAGTACTCCAAATATATGTTACATACTGTACATAAAATATCAAATATCTCCAAATATATATTATATACTGTACTTAAAACAGCAATGTACACCAAATATATATTATATACTGCACATAAAATATCAAATTTCACAAATATATATTATATACTGTACATAAAATATCAAAGTACAACAAATACACATTATGTACTGTACATAAAATATCAAAGTACACCAAATATATATTATATACTGTACATAATATATCAAAGTACACCAAATATATACTATATACTGTACATATAATATCAAAGTACACCAAATATATCTTACATACTGTACTTAAAATATCAAAGTACACCAAATATATACTATATACTATACATATAATATCAAAGTACACCAAATATATCTTACATACTGTACTTAAAATATCAAATATCAACAAATATATATTATATACTGTACATAAAACAGCAAAGAACACCAAATATATGTTATATACTGTATATAAAATATCAAATTTCACAAATATATATTATATACTGTACATAAAATATCAAAGTACAACAAATATATATTATATACTGTATATAAAATATCAAATTTCACAAATATATGTTATATACTGTACATAAAAAATCAAAGTACACCAAATATAAATTATATACTGTACATAAAAAACCAAATTTCACCAAATACATAACATACTGCACATAAAATATCAAATTTCACCAAATATATATTCTATACTGTACATGGAATATGAAAGTACACCTAATATATATTATATACTGTACATAAAATTCCAAATTTCACCAAATATACACAATATACTGTACATATAATATTAAATTTCTCCAAATATTCATTATATACCGTACATAAAATATCTAATTTCACCAATTATATACTATATACTCTACATAAAATATGAAAGTACACCAAATATATATTATATACGGTACATAATATATCAAAATACACCAAACATATATTATATACTGGACATAATATATCAAATTTCACCAAATGTATATTATATACTGTACATAAAATACCAATTTTCACCAAATATACATTACATACTGTACATAAAATATCAAATTTCAACAAATACATATTATATACTGTACATAAAATATCAAATTTAAACAAATATGTATTACATACATTATAGAATATCAAAGTACACCAAATATATATTATGTACTCTACATAAAATATCAAAGTACACCAAATATATATTGAATACTGTACATAAAATATCAAAGTACACCAAAGATATACTATATACTGTTCATAAAATATCAAAGTACACCAAATATATGATACATACTGTACATAAAATATCAAATATCACCAAATATATATTATATACTGTCCATAAAACAGCAAAGTACACCAAATATGTATTATATACTGTACATAAAATATAAAATTTCACAAATATATATTATATACTGTACATAAAATATCAAAGTACAACAAATACACATTATATACTGTACATAAAGTATCAAAGTACACCAAATATATATCATATACTGTACATAAAATACCAAATTTCACAAATATATATCATATACTGTACATAAAATATCAAAGTACACCAAATATGTATTATATACTGTACATAAAAAACCAAATTTCACCAAATATATAACATACTGTACATAAAATATCAAATTTCACCAAATATATATTCTATACTGTACATGGAATATGAAAGTACACCTAATATATATTATATACTGTACATAAAATACCAAATTTCACCAAATATACACTATATACTGTACATATAATATCAAATTTCACCAAATATTCATTATATACCGTACATAAAATATCTAATTTCACCAATTATGTACTATATACTCTACATAAAATATGAAAGTACACCAAATATATATTATATACGGTACATAAAATATCAAAGTACACCAAACATATATTATATACTGGACATAATATAACAAATTTCACCAAACGTATGTTATATACTGTACATAAAATACCAAATTTCACCAAATATATATTATATACTGTACTTAAAACAGCAATGTACACCAAATATATATTATATACTGTACATAAAATATCAAATTTCACAAATATATATTATATACTGAACATAAAATATCAAAGTACACCAAATACATATAATATACGGTACATAAAAAATCAAAGTACACCAAATATATATTACCTAGTGTACATAAAATATCATATTTCTCCAATTATATATTATATACTGTACATAAAACAGCAAAGTACACCAAATATATATTATATACTGTACATTAAATATCAAATTTCACAAATATGTATTATATACTGTACACAAAATATCAAAGTACAACAAATAAACATAATATAATGTACATAAAATATCAAACTACACCGTATATATTATATACTGTACATAAAATATCAAATTTCACAAATATATATTATATACTGTACATAAAATATCAAAGTACAACAAATAAACATTATATAATGTACATAAAATATCAAAGTACACCAAATATATATTATATACTGTACATAAAAAACCAAATTTCACCAAATATATAACATACTGTACATAAAATATCAAATTTCCCCAAATATATACTATAAACTGTACAGAAAATATCAAATTGCACCAAATATATATTATATACTGTATATAAAATGTCAAAGAACACAAAATACGTACAATATACTGTACATAAAATATGAAAGTACACCAAATATATATTATATACTGTACACAAAATATCAAATTTCACCATATATATTATATACTGTACATAAAATATCAAATTTGAAGAAATATATATTACATACATTATACAATATCAAAGTACACCAGATATATATTATATACTGTACATAAAATATCAAATTTCACCAAATATATATTCTATACTTTACTTAAAATATCAAAGTACACCAAATATGTGTAATATAGGGTACATAAAATATCAAAGTACACCAAATATATATTATATACTGTACATGAAATATCATATTTCCCCAATTATATATTATATACTGTACATAAAATATAAAAGTGCAGCAATTATAAATTACATACTGTACATAAAATACCAAATTTCACAAATATAGATTATATACTGTACATAAAATATCAAAGAACAATAAATATATATTATATACTGTGTTTAAAATATCAAAGTACACCAAATATAAATTATATACTGTACATAAAATATCAAATTTCACCAAATATATATTCTATACTGTACATGAAATATGAAATTACACCAAATATATATTATATACTGTACATAAAATACCAAATTTCAACAAATATACACTATATACTGTACGCATAATATGAAATTTCACCAAATATTCATTATATACCGTACATAAAATATCTAATTTCACCAATTATATACTATATACTCTACATAAAATATGAAAATACACCAAATATGTATTATATACGGTACATAGAATATCAAAGTACACCAAATATATATTATATACAGTAAATAATATATCAAATGTCACCAAATGTATATTATATACTGTACATAAAATACCAAATTTCCCCAAATATATATTACATACTGTACATTAAATATGAATTTTCACCAAATATATACTATATACTGTACATAAAATATCAAAGTACACCAAACATATATTATATACTGTACATAAAATATCAAAGTACACCAAATATATACTATATACTGTACATAAAACATGAAAATATATCAAATATACGTTACATACTGTACATAAAATATCAAATATCACCAAATATATATTATATACTGCACATAAAACAGCAAAGTACACCAAGTATATATTATATACTGTACATAAAATATCAAATTCCACAAATATATATTATATACTGTACATAAAATATCAAAGTACAACAAATACACATTATATACTGTACATATAATATCAAAGTACACCAAATATATACTATATACTGTACATAAAACATGAAAATATATCAAATATACGTTACATACTGTACATAAAATATCAAATATCACCAAATATATATTATATACTGCACATAAAACAGCAAAGTACACCAAGTATATATTATATACTGTACATAAAATATCAAATTCCACAAATATATATTATATACTGTACATAAAATATCAAAGTACAACAAATACACATTATATACTGTACATAAAATATCAAAGTACACCAAATATATATCATATACTGTACATAAAATATCAAATTTCACAAATATATATTATATGCTGTACATAAAATATCAAAGTACACCAAATATATACTATACTGTACATAAAAAACCAAATTTGACCAAATGTATAACATACTGTTCATAAAATATGAAATTTCACCAAATATATATTCTATACTGTACATGGAATATGAAAGTACACCTAATATATATTATATACTGTACATAAAATACCAAATTTCACCAAATATACACTATATACTGTGCATATAATATCAAATCCCACCAAATATTCATTATATACCGTACATACAATATCTAATTTCACCAATTATATACTATATACTCTACATAAAATATGGAAGTACACCAAATATATATTATATACGGTACATAAAATATCAAAGTACACCAAATATATATTATATACTGTGCATAATATATCAAATTTCACCAAATGTATATTATATACTGTATATAAAATACTAAATTTCACCAAATATATATTACATACTGTACATAAAATATCAATTTTGAATAAATATATATTTTATACTGTACATAAAATATCAAAGTACACCAAATAAATATTATATACTGTACATAAAATATCAAAGTACACCAAATATATATTATATACTGTAAATAAAAAACCAAATTTCACCAAATATATAACATACTCTACATAAAATATCAAATTTCACCAAATATGTATTCTATACTGTACATGGAATATGAAAGTACACTAAATATATATTATATACTGTACATAAAATACCAAATTTCACCAAATATACACTATATACTGTACATATAATATGAAATTTCACCAAATATTCATTATATACCGTACACAAAATATCTAATTTCACCAATTATATACTATATTCTCTACATAGAAAATGGAAATACACCAAATATGTATTATATACGGTACATAAAATATCAAAGTACACCAAATATATATTATATACAGTAAATAATATATCAAATTTCACCAAATGTATATTACATACTGTACATAAAATACCAAATTTCCCCAAATATATATTACATACTGTACATAAAATATCAACTTTCACCAAATATATACTATATACTGTACAAAAAATATCAAAGTACACCAAATATATATTATATACTGTACATAAAATATCAAAGTACACCAAATATATACTATATACTATACATAAAATATCAAAGTTCACCAAATATATGTTACATACTGTACATAAAATATCAAATATCACCAAATAAATATTATATACTATACATAAAACAGCACAGTACACCAAATATATACTATATACTGTACATAAAATATCAAATTTCACAAATATACATTATATACTGTACATAAAATACCAAAGTACAACAAATACACATTATATACTGTACATAAAATATCAAAGTACACCAAATACATATTATATACTGTACATAAAATATCAAATTTCACAAATATGTATCATATACTGTACATAAAATATCAAAGAACACCTAATATATATTATATACTGTACATAAAATACCAAATTACACCAAATATACACGATATACTGTACATATAATATCAAATTTCGCCAAATATATATTCTAAACTGTACATGGAATATGAAAGTACAAGTAATATATATTATATACTGTACATAAAATACCAAATTTCACCAAATATACACTATATTCTGTACATATAATATCAAATTTCACCAAATATACATTATATACCGTACATAAAATATCTAATTTCACCAATTATATACTATATACTCTACATAAAATATGAAAGTACACCAAATATATATTATATACGGTACATAAAATGTCAAAGTACACCAAACATATATTATATACTGGACGTAATATATCAAATTTCACCAAACGTATGTTATATACTGTACATAAAATACCAAATTTCACCAAAGATATATTACGTACTGTATATGAAATCTCAAATTTCACCAAATATATATTATATACTCTACATAAAATATCAAAGTACACCAAATATATATTACATACTGTACATAAAATATCAAAGTACACCAAATATATACTATATACTGTACATAAAATATCAAAGTACACCAAATATATGTTACATACTGTACATAAAATATCAAATATCACCAAATATATATTATATACTGTACATACAACAGCAAAGTACACCAAATATATATTATATACTGTATATAAAATATCAAATTTCACAAATATGTATTATATACTGTACATAAAATATCAAAGTACAACAAATACACATTATGTACTGTACATAAAATATCAAAGTACACCAAATATATATTGTATTCTGTACATAAAATATCAAATTTCACAAATATATATCATATACTGTACATAAAATATCAAAGTACACCAAATATATAATATATACTGTTCATAAAATATCAAAGTACACCAAATATATGTTACATTCTGTACATAAAATATCAAATTTCACCAAATATATATTCTATACTGTACATGGAATATGAAAGTACACCTAATATATATTATATACTGTACATAAAACAAAAAATTTCACCAAATATACACTATATACTGTACATATAATACTAAATTTCACCAAATATTCATTATATACCGTACATAAAATATCTAATTTCACCAATTATATACTATATACTCTACATAAAATATGAAAGTACACCAAATATATATTATATACGGTACATAAAATATCAAAATACACCAAATATATATTATATACTGGACATAATATATCAAATTTCACCAAATGTATATTATATATTGTACATAAAATACCAAATTTCACCAAATATATATTACATACTGTACATAAAATATCAAATTTCACCAAATATATATTATATACTGTACATAAAATATCAAATTTAAACAAATATGTATTACATACATTATAGAATATTAAAGTACACCAAATAGATTTTATGTACTCTACATAAAATATCAAAGTACACCAAATATATATTATATACTGTACATAAAATATCAAAGTACACCAAATATGTAATATATACTGTTCATAAAATATCAAAGTACACCAAATATATGTTACATACTGTACATAAAATATCAAATATCACCAAATATATATTATATACTGTACATAAAACAGCAAAGTACACCAAATATATATTATATACTGTACATAAAATATCAAATTTCACAAATATATATTATATACTGTACATAAAATATCAAAGTACAACAAATACACATTATATACTGTACATAAAATATCAAAGTACACCAAATATATATCACATACTCTACATAAAATATCAAATTTCACAAACATATATCATATACTGTACATAAAATATCAAGGTACACCAAATATGTATTATATACTGTACATAAAAAACCAAATTTCACCAAATACATAACATACTGTACATAAAATATCTAATTTCACCAAATATATATTCTATACTGTACATGGAATATGAAAGTACACCTAATATATATTATATACTGTACATAAAATACCAAATTTCACCAAATATACACTATATACTGTACATATAATATCAAATTTCACCAAATATTCATTATATACCGTACATAAAATATCTAATTTCACCAATTATGTACTATATACTCTACATAAAATATGAAAGTACACCAAATATATATTATATACGGTACATAAAATATCAAAGTACACCAAACATATATTATATACTGGACATAATATATCAAATTTCACCAAACGTATGTTATATACTGTACATAAAATACCAAATTTCACCAAATATATATTACGTACTGTACATAAAATATCAAATTTCACCAAATATATATTATAAACTCTACATAAAATATCAAAGTATACCAAATATATATTATATACTGTACATAAAATATCAAAGTACACCAAATATATACTATATACTGTACATAAAATATCAAAGTACACCAAATATATGTTACATACTGTACATAAAATATCAAATATCACCAAATATATATTATATACTGTACTTAAAACAGCAATGTACACCAAATATATATTATATACTGTATATAAAATATCAAATTTCACAAATATATATTATATACTGTACATAAAATATCAAAGTACAACAAATACACATTATATACTGTACATAAAATATCAAAGTACACCAAATATATATCACATACTCTACATAAAATATCAAATTTCACAAACATATATCATATACTGTACATAAAATATCAAGGTACACCAAATATGTATTATATACTGTACATAAAAAACCAAATTTCACCAAATACATAACATACTGTACATAAAATATCTAATTTCACCAAATATATCTTCTATACTGTACATGGAATATGAAAGTACACCTAATATATATTATATACTGTACATAAAATACCAAATTTCACCAAATATACACTATATACTGTACATATAATATCAAATTTCACCAAATATTCATTATATACCGTACATAAAATATCTAATTTCACCAATTATGTACTATATACTCTACATAAAATATGAAAGTACACCAAATATATATTATATACGGTACATAAAATATCAAAGTACACCAAACATATATTATATACTGGACATAATATATCAAATTTCACCAAACGTATGTTATATACTGTACATAAAATACCAAATTTCACCAAATATATATTACGTACTGTATATAAAATTTCAAATTTCACCAAATATATATTATATACTCTACATAAAATATCAAAGTATACCAAATATATATTATATACTGTACATAAAATATCAAAGTACACCAAATATATACTATACACTGTACATAAAATATCAAAGTACACCAAATATATGTTACATACTGTACATAAAATATCAAATATCACCAAATATATATTATATACTGTACTTAAAACAGCAATGTACACCAAATATATATTATATACTGTATATAAAATATCAAATTTCACAAATATATATTATATACTGAACATAAAATATCAAAGTACAACAAATACACATTATGTACTGTACATAAAATATCAAAGTACACCAAATATATATTATATACTGTACATAAAATATCAAAGTACACCAAATACATATAATATACGGTACATAAAAAATCAAAGTACACCAAATATATATTACCTAGTGTACATAAAATATCATATTTCTCCAATTATATATTATATACTGTACATAAAACAGCAAAGCACACCAAATATATATTATATACTGTACATTAAATATCAAATTTCACAAATATATATTATATACTGTACATAAAATATCAAAGTACAACAAATAAACATAATATAATGTACATAAAATATGAAACTACACCATATATATTATATACTGTACATAAAATATCAAATTTCACAAATATATATTATATACTGTACATGAAATATCAAAGTACAACAAATAAACATTATATAATGTACATAAAATATCAAAGTACACCAAATATATATTATATACTGTACATAAAAAACCATATTTCACCAAATATATAACATACTGTACATAAAATATCAAATTTCACCAAATATATACTATAAACTGTACAGAAAATATCAAATTGCACCAAATATATATTATATACTGTATATAAGATGTCAAAGAACACAAAATACGTATAATATACTGTACATAAAATATGAAAGTACACCAAATATATATTATATACTGTACACAAAATATCAAATTTCACCATATATATTATATACTGTACATAAAATATCAAATTTGAAGAAATATATATTACATACATTATACAATATCAAAGTACACCAGATATATATTATATACTGTACATAAAATATCAAATTTCACCAAATATATATTCTATACTTTACATAAAATATCAAAGTACACCAAATATGTGTAATATAGGGTACATAAAATATCAAAGTACACCAAATATATATTATATACTGTACATGAAATATCATATTTCCCCAATTATATATTATATACTGAACATAAAATATAAAAGTACAGCAATTATAAACTACATACTGTACATAAAATACCAAATTTCACAAATATAGATTATATACTGTACATAAAATATCAAAGAACAATAAATATATATTATATGCTGTGTTTAAAATATCAAAGTACACCAAATATAAATTATATACTGTACATAAAATATCAAATTTCACCAAATATATATTCTATACTGTACATGAAATATGAAATTACACCAAATATATATTATATACTGTACATAAAATACCAAATTTCAACAAATATACACTATATACTGTACGCATAATATGAAATTTCACCAAATATTCATTATATACCGTACATAAAATATCAAATTTCACCAATTATATACTATACACTCTACATAAAATATGAAAATACACCAAATAAGTATTATATACGGTACATAGAATATCAAAGTACACCAAATATATATTATATACAGTAAATAATATATCAAATTTCACCAAATGTATATTATATACTGTACATAAAATACCAAATTTCCCCAAATATATATTACATACTGTACATTAAATATGAATTTTCACCAAATATATACTATATACTGTACATAAAATATCAAAGTACAACAAATACACATTATATACTGTACATAAAATATCAAAGTACACCAAATATATACTATATACTGTACATAAAACATGAAAATATATCAAATATACGTTACATACTGTACATAAAATATCAAATATCACCAAATATATATTATATACTGCACATAAAACAGCAAAGTACACCAAGTATATATTATATACTGTACATAAAATATCAAATTCCACAAATATATATTATATACTGTACATAAAATATCAAAGTACAACAAATACACATTATATACTGTACATAAAATATCAAAGTACACCAAATATATATCATATACTGTACATAAAATATCAAATTTCACAAATATATATTATATGCTGTACATAAAATATCAAAGTACACCAAATATATACTATACTGTACATAAAAAACCAAATTTGACCAAATGTATAACATACTGTTCATAAAATATGAAATTTCACCAAATATATATTCTATACTGTACATGGAATATGAAAGTACACCTAATATATATTATATACTGTACATAAAATACCAAATTTCACCAAATATACACTATATACTGTACATATAATATCAAATCCCACCAAATATTCATTATATACCGTACATATAATATCTAATTTCACCCATTATATACTATATACTCTACATAAAATATGGAAGTACACCAAATATATATTATATACGGTACTTAAAATATCAAAGTACACCAAATATATATTATATACTGTGCATAATATATCAAATTTCACCAAATGTATATTATATACTGTATATAAAATACTAAATTTCACCAAATATATATTACATACTGTACATAAAATATCAATTTTGAATAAATATATATTTTATACTGTACATAAAATATCAAAGTACACCAAATATATATTATATACTGTAAATAAAAAACCAAATTTCACCAAATATATAACATACTCTACATAAAATATCAAATTTCACCAAATATGTATTCTATACTGTACATGGAATATGAAAGTACACTAAATATATATTATATACTGTAAATAAAATACCAAATTTCACCAAATATACACTATATACTGTACATATAATATGAAATTTCACCAAATATTCATTATATACCGTACACAGAATATCTAATTTCACCAATTATATACTATATTCTCTACATAGAAAATGGAAATACACCAAATATGTATTATATACGGTACATAAAATATCAAAGTACACCAAATATATATTATATACAGTAAATAATATATCAAATTTCACCAAATGTATATTACATACTGTACATAAAATACCAAATTTCCCCAAATATATATTACATACTGTACATAAAAAATCAAATTTCACCAAATATATACTATATACTGTACAAAAAATATCAAAGTACACCAAATATATATTATATGCTGTACATAAAATTTCAAAGTACACCAAATATATACTATATACTATACATAAAATATCAAAGTTCACCAAATATATGTTACATACTGTACATAAAATATCAAATATCACCAAATAAATATTATATACTATACATAAAACAGCAAAGTACACCAAATATATACTATATACTGTACATAAAATATCAAATTTCACAAATATACATTATATACTGTACATAAAATACCAAAGTACAACAAATACACATTATATACTGTACATAAAATATCAAAGTACACCAAATACATATTATATACTGTACATAAAATATCAAATTTCACAAATATGTATCATATACTGTACATAAAATATCAAAGAACACCTAATATATATTATATACTGTACATAAAATACCAAATTACACCAAATATACACGATATACTGTACATATAATATCAAATTTCGCCAAATATATATTCTAAACTGTACATGGAATATGAAAGTACAAGTAATATATATTATATACTGTACATAAAATACCAAATTTCACCAAATATACACTATATTCTGTACATATAATATCAAATTTCACCAAATATACATTATACACCGTACATAAAATATCTAATTTCACCAATTATATACTATATACTCTACATAAAATATGAAAGTACACCAAATATATATTATATACGGTACATAAAATATCAAAGTACACCAAACATATATTATATACTGGACATAATATATCAAATTTCACCAAACGTATGTTATATACTGTACATAAAATACCAAATTTCACCAAACATATATTACGTACTGAATATAAAATCTCAAATTTCACCAAATATATATTATATACTCTACATAAAATATCAAAGTACACCAAATATATATTACATACTGTACATAAAATATCAAAGTACACCAAATATATACTATATACTGTACATACAATATCAAAGTACACCAAATATATGTTACATACTGTACATAAAATATCAAATATCACCAAATATATATTATATACTGTACATACAACAGCAAAGTACACCAAATATATATTATATACTGTATATAAAATATCAAATTTCACAAATATATATTATATACTGTACATAAAATATCAAAGTACAACAAATACACATTATGTACTGTACATAAAATATCAAAGTACACCAAATATATATTATATTCTGTACATAAAATATCAAATTTCACAAATATATATCATATACTGTACATAAAATATCAAAGTACACCAAATATATAATATATACTGTTCATAAAATATCAAAGTACACCAAATATATGTTACATACTGTACATAAAATATCAAATTTCACCAAATATATATTCTATACTGTACATGGAATATGAAAGTACACCTAGTATATAATATATACTGTACATAAAACAAAAAATTTCACCAAATATACACTATATACTGTACATATAATACTAAATTTCACCAAATATTCATTATATACCGTACATAAAATATCTAATTTCACCAATTATATACTATATACTCTACATAAAATATGAAAGTACACCAAATATATATTATATACGGTACATAAAATATCAAAATACACCAAATATATATTATATACTGGACATAATATATCAAATTTCACCAAATGTATATTATATACTGTACATAAAATACCAAATTTCACCAAATATATATTACATACTGTACATAAAATATCAAATTTCACCAAATATATATTATATACTGTACATAAAATATCAAATTTAAACAAATATGTATTACATACATTATAGAATATTAAAGTACACCAAATAGATTTTATGTACTCTACATAAAATATCAAAGTACACCAAATATATATTATATACTGTACATAAAATATCAAAGTACACCAAATATGTAATATATACTGTTCATAAAATATCAAAGTACACCAAATATATGTTACATACTGTACATAAAATATCAAATATCACCAAATATATATTATACACTGTACATAAAACAGCAAAGTACACCAAATATATATTATATACTGTACATAAAATATCAAATTTCACAAATATATATTATATACTGTACATAAAATATCAAAGTACAACAAATACACATTATATACTGTACATAAAATATCAAAGTACACCAAATATATATCATATACTCTACATAAAATATCAAATTTCACAAACATATATCATATACTGTACATAAAATATCAAGGTACACCAAATATGTATTATATACTGTACATAAAAAACCAAATTTCACCAAATACATAACATACTGTACATAAAATATCTAATTTCACCAAATATATATTCTATACTGTACATGGAATATGAAAGTACACCTAATATATATTATATACTGTACATAAAATACCAAATTTCACCAAATATACACTATATACTGTACATATAATATTAAATTTCACCACATATTCATTATATACCGTACATAAAATATCTAATTTCACCAATTATATACTATATACTCTACATAAAATATGAAAGTACACCAAATATATATTATATACGGTACATAAAATATCAAAGTACACCAAACATATATTATATACTGGACATAATATATCAAATTTCACCAAATGTATATTATATACTGTACATAAAATACCAAATTTCACCAAATATATATTACATACTGTACATAAAATATCAATTTTCACCAAATATATATTATATACTGTACATAAAATATCAAATTTAAACAAATATGTATTACATACATTATAAAATATCAAAGTACACCAAATATATATTATATACTGTACATAAAATATCAAATTTCACCAAATATATATTCTATACTGTACATAAAATATCAAAGTACACCAAATACGTATGATATAGGGTACATAGAAAATCAAAGTACACCAAATGTATATTACATACTGTACATAAAATATCATATTTTTCCAATTATATATTATATACTGTACATAAAATATAAAAGTACAGCATATATATATTATATACTGTACATAAAATACCAAATTTCACAAATATAGATTATATACTGTACATAAAATATGAAAGTACACCAAATATATAATATATACAGTACATAATATTTCAATGTACACCAAATATATATTATATACTGTATATAAAATATCAAATTTCACCAAATATATATTCTATACTGTACATGGAATATGAAAGTACACCTAATATATATTATATACTGTACTTAAAATACCAAATTTCACCAAACATACACTATATACTGTACATACAATATCAAATTTCACCACATATTCATTATATACCGTACATAAAATATCTAATTTCACCAATTATATACTATATACTCTACATAAAATATGAAAGTACACCAAATATATATTATATACTGTTTGTAATATATCAAATTTCACCAAATGTATACTATATACTGTACATAAAATACCAAATTTCACCAAATATATATTACATACTGTACATAAAATATCAAATTTCACCAAATATATATTATATACTGTACATAAAATATCAAATACATCAAATATATACTATATACTGTACATAAAATATCAAAGTACACCAAATATATGTTACATACTGTACATAAAATATCAAATATCACCAAATATATATTATATACTGTACATAAAATATCAAAGTACAACAAATACACATTATTTACTGCACATAAAATATCAAAGTACACCAAATATATATTATATACTGTACATAAAATATCAAATTTCACAAATATATATTATATACTGTACATAAAATATCAAAGTACACCAAATATATATTATATACTGTACATAAAAAACCAAATTTCACCAAATATATAACATACTATACATAAAATATCCAATTTCACCAAATATATATTCTATACTGTACATGGAATATGAAAGTACACCTAATATATATTATATACTGTACATAAAATACCAAATTTCACCAAATATACACTATATACTGTACATATAATATCAAATTTCACCACATATTCATTATATACCGTACATAAAATATCTAATTTCACCAATTATATACTATATACTCTACATAAAATATGAAAGTACACCAAATATATATTATATACGATACATAAAATATCAAAGTACACCAAACATATATTATATACTGGACATAATATATCAAATTTCACCAAATGTATACTATTTACTGTACATAAAATACCAAATTTCACCAAATATATATTACATACTGTACATAAAATATCAAATTTCACCAAATATATATTATATACTCTACATAAAATATCAAAGTACACCAAATATATATTATATACTGTACATAAAATATCAAATACACCAAATATATACTATATACTGTACATAAAATATCAAAGTACACCAAATATATGTTACATACTGTACATAAAATATCAAATATCACCAAATATATATTATACTCTGTACATAAAACAGCAAAGTACACCAAATATATATTATATACTGTAAATAAAATATCAAATTTCACTAATATATATTATATACTGTATATAAAATATAAAAGTACAACAAATACACATTATATACTGTACGTAAAATATAAAAGTACACCAAATATATATTATATATTGTGCATAAAATATCAAATTTCACAAATATATATTATATACTGTACATAAAATATCAAAGTACACCAAATATATATTATATACTGTACATAAAAATACAAATTTCACCAAATATATAACATACTGTACATAAAATGTCAAATTTCACCAAATATATATTCTATACTGTACATGGAATATGAAAGTACACCTAATATATATTATATACTGTACATAAAATACCAAATTTCACCAAATATACACTATATACTGTACATATAATATCAAATTTCACCAAATATTCATTATATACCGTACATAAAATATCTAATTTCACCAATTATATTCTATATACTCTACATAAAATATGAAAGTACACCAAATATATATTATATACGGTACATAAAATATCAAAGTACACCAAACATATATACTGGACATAATATATCAAATTTCAGTAAATGTATATTATATACTGTACATAAAATACCAAATTTCACCAAATATATAACACACTGTACATAAAATATCAAATTTCACCAAATATATACTATATACTGTACAGAAAATATCAAATTGCACCAAATATATATTGTATACTGTATATAAAATATCAAAGAACACAAAATACGTATAATATACTGTACATAAAATATGAAAGTACATCAAATATATATTACATACTGTACATAAAATATCAAATTTCACCAAATATATATTATATACTGTATATAAAATATCAAATTTAAACAAATATGTATTACATACATTATAGAATAACAAAGTACACCAAATATATATTACATACTCTACATAAAATATCAATTTTCACCAAATATATACTATATACTGTACATAAAATATCAAAGTACACGAAATATATATTATATGCAGTACATAAAATATCAAAGTACACCAAATATATACAATATACTGTACATAAAATATCAAAGTACACCAAATATATGTTACATACTGTACATAAAATATCAAATATCACCAAATATATATTATATACTGTACATAAAACAGCAAAGCACACCAAACATATATTATATACTGTACATAAAATATCAAACTTCACAAATATATATTATATACTGTACATAAAATATCAAAGTACAACAAATACACATTATTTACTGCACATAAAATATCAAAGTACACCAAATATATATTATATACTGTACATAAAATATCAAATTTCACAAATATATATTATATACTGAACATAAAATATCAGAGTACACCAAATATATATTATATACTGTACATAAAAAACCAAATTTCACCAAATATATAACATACTATACATAAAATATCAAATTTCACCAAATATATATTCTATACTGTACATGGAATATGAAAGTACACCTAATATATATTATATACTGTACTTAAAATACCAAATTTCAGCAAATATACACTATATACTGTACATATAATATCAAATTTCACCACATATTCATTATATACCGTACATAAAATATCTAATTTCACCAATTATATACTATATACTCTACATAAAATATGAAAGTACACCAAATATATATTACATACGGTACATAAAATATCAAAGTACACCAAACATATATTATATACTGGACATAATATATCAAATTTCACCAAATGTATATTATATACTGTACATAAAATACCAAATTTCACCAAATATATATTACATACTGTACATAAAATATCAAATTTCACCAAATATATATTATATACTCTACATAAAATATCAAAGTACACCAAATATATATTATATACTGTACATAAAATATCAAAGTACACCAAATATATACTATATACTGTACATAAAATATCAAAGTACACCAAATATATGTTACATACTGTACATAAAATATCAAATATCACCAAATATATATTATACTCTGTACATAAAACAGCAAAGTACACCAAATATATATTATATACTGTACATAAAATATCAAATTTCACAAATATATATTATATACTGTATATAAAATATCAAAGTACAACAAATACACATTATATACTGTACGTAAAATATAAAAGTACACCAAATATATATTATATTCTGTACATAAAAATACAAATTTCACCAAATATATAACATACTGTACATAAAATATCAAATTTCACCAAATATATATTCTATACTGTACATGGAATATGAAAGTACTCCTAATATATATTATATACTGTACATAAAATACCAAATTTCACCAAATATACACTATATACTGTACATATAATATCAAATTTCACCAAATATTCATTATATACCGTACATAAAATATCTAATTTCACCAATTATATACTATATACTCTACATAAAATATGAAAGTACACCAAATATATATTATATACGGTACATAAAATATCAAAGTACACCAAACATATATACTGGACATAATATATCAAATTTCACTAAATGTATATTATATACTGTACATAAAATACCAAATTTCACCAAATATATAACACAATGTACATAAAATATCAAATTTCACCAAAAATATACTATATACTGTACAGAAAATATCAAATTGCACCAAATATATATTGTATACTGTATATAAAATATCAAAGAACACAAAATACGTATAATATACTGTGCATAAAATATGAAAGTACATCAAATATATATTACATACTGTACATAAAATATGAAATTTCACCAAATATATATTATATACTGAACATAAAATATGGAAGTACACCAAATATATATTATATACTGTACATAAAATATGAAAGTACACCGAATATATACGATATACTGTACATAAAATATCAAAGTACACCAAATATATATTATGTACCGTACATAAAATATCAAAGTACACCAAATATATATTATATACTGTACATAAAAAAGCAAATTTCACCAAATACATAACATACTGTACATAAAATATCCAATTTCACCAAATATATATTCTATACTGTACATGGAATATGAAAGTACACCTAATATATATTATATACTGTACATAAAATACCAAATTTCACCAAATATACACTATATACTGTACATATAATATTAAATTTCACCAAAGATTCATTATATACCGTACATAAAATATCTAATTTCACCAATTATATACTATATACTCTACATAAAATATGAAAGTACACCAAATATATATTATATACGGTACATAAAATATCAAAGTACACCAAACATATATTATATACTGGACATAATATATCAAATTTCACGAAATGTATATTATATACTGTACATAAAATACCAAATTTCACCAAATATATATTACATAATGTACATAAAATATCAAATTTCACCAAATATATATTATATACTGTACATAAAATATCAAATTTAAACAAATATGTATTACATACATTATAGAATATCAAAGTACACCAAATATATATTATATACTCAACATAAAATATCAAAGTACACCAAATATATGTTATATACTGTACAAAAAATATCAAAGTACACCAAATATATACTCTATACTGTACATAAAATATCAAAGTACACCAAATCTATGTTACATACTGTACATAAAATATAAAATATCAGCAAATATATATTATATACTCTACATAAAACAGCAAAGTACACCAAATATATATTATATACTGTACATAAAATATCAAATTTCACAAATACATATTATATACTGTACATAAAATATGAAAGTACAACAAATACACATTATATACTGTACATAAAATATCAAAGTACAACAAATACACATTATGTACTCTACATAAAATATCAAAGTACACCAAATATATATTATATACTGGACATAATATATCAAATTTCACCAAATATATATTATATACTGTACATAAAATGCCAAATTTCACCAAATATATATTACGTACTGTATATAAAATATCGAATTTCACCAAATATATATTATGTACTCTACATAAAATATCAAAGTACACCAAATATATATTATATACTGTACATAAAATATCAAAGTACACCAAATATATACTATGTACTGTACATAAAATATCAAAGTACACCAAATATATGTTACATACTGTACATAAAATATCAAATATCACCAAATATATATTATATACTGTACATAAAACAGCAATGTCGACCAAATATATATTATATACTGTACATAAAATATGAAATTTCACAAATATATATTATATACTGTACATAAAATATCAAAATACAAGAAATACGCATTATATACTGTACATAAAATATCAAAGTGCGACAAATATATATTATATACTGTACATAAAATATCAAAGTACACCAAATATATACTATATACTGTACATAAAATATCAAAGTACACCAAATATATGTTACATACTGTACATAAAATATCAAATATCACCAAATATATATTATATACTGTACATAAAACAGCAATGTACACCAAATATATATTATATACTGTACATAAAATATCAAATCTCACAAATATATATTATATACTGTACATAGAATATCAATGTACAACAAATACACATTATGTACTGTACATAAAATATCAAAGTACAACAAATATATTATATACTGTACATAAAACATCAAATTTCACAAATATATGTTATATACAGTACATAAAATATCAAAGTACACCAAATATATATTATATACTGTACATAAAAAACCAAATTTCACCAAATACATAACATACTGTACATAAAATGTCAAATTTCACCAAATATATATTCTATGCTGTACATGGAATATGAAAGTACACCTAATATGTATTATATACTGTACATAAAATACCAAATTTCACCAAATATACACTATATCCTGTTCATATAATATCAAATCCCACCAAATATTCATTATATACCGTACATAAAATATCTAATTTCACCCATTATATACTATATACTCTACATAAAATATGGAAGTACACCAAATATTTATTATATACGGTACATGAAATATCAAAGTACACCAAATATATATTATATACTGTACATAATATATCAAATTTCACCTAATGTATATTATATACTGTACATAAAATACCAAATTTCACCAAATATATATTATATACTGTACATAAAATATCAATTTTCAACAAATATATATTTTATACTGTACATAAAATATCAAAGTACACCAAATAAATATTATATACTGTACATAAAATATCAAAGTACACCAAATATATATTATATACTGTAAATAAAAAAACAAATTTCAACAAATATATAACATACTGTACATAAAATATCAAATTTCACCAAATATGTATTCTATACTGTACATGGAATATGAAAGTACACCTAATATATATTACATACTGTACATAAAATACCAAATTTCACCAAATATACACTATATACTGTACATATAATATGAAATTTCACCAAATATTCATTATATACCGTACATAAAATATCTAATTTCACCAATTATATACTATATACTCTACATAAAAAATGGAAATACACCAAATGTGTATTATATACGGTACATAAAATATCAAAGTACACCAAATATATATTATATACAGTAAATAATATATCAAATTTCACCAAATGTATATTATATACTGTACATAAAATACCAAATTTCCCCAAATATATATTACATACTGTACATAAAATATCAATTTTCACCAAATATATACTATATACTGTACAAAAAATATCAAAGTACACCAAATATATATTATATACTGTACATAAAATATCAAAGTACACCAAATATATACTATATACTATACATAAAATATCAAAGTTCACCAAATATATGTTACATACTGTACATAAAATATCAAATATCACCAAATATATATTATATACTGTACATAAAACAGCAATGTACACCAAATTTATTTTATATACTGTACATAAAATATCAAATTTCACAAATATACATTATATACTGTACATAAAATACCAAAGTACAACAAATACACATTACATACTGTACATAAAATATCAAAGTACACCAAATATATATTATATACTGTACATAAAATATCAAATTTCACAAATATGTATCATACACTGTACATAAAATATCAAAGTACACCTAATATATATTATGTAATGTACATAAAATACCAAATTACACCAAATATACAAGATATACTGTACATATAATATCAAATTTCACCAAATATTCATTATATACCGTACATAAAATATCTAATTTCACCAATTATATACTATATACTCTACATAAAATATGAAAGTACACCAAATATATACTATATACGGTACATAAAATATCAAAGTACACCAAATATATATTATATACTGTACATAATATAACAAATTTCACCAAATGTATATTATATACTGTACATAAAATAACAAACTTCACCAAATATATACTACATACTGTACATAAAATATCAAATTTCACCAAATATATATTATATACTGTACATAAAATATCAAATTTAAACAAATATGTATTACATACATAATAGAATATCAAAGTACACCAAAAATATATTATATACTGTACATAAAATATCAAATTTCACCAAATATATATTGTATACTATACATAAAATATCAAAGTACACCAAATACGTATAATATACGGTATATAAAAAATCAAAGTACACCAAATATACATTACATACTGTACATTAAATATCATATTTCTCCAATTATATATTATATACTGTACATAAAATATAAAAGTACAGCCAATATATATTATATACTGTAGATAAAATACCAAATTTCACAATTATAGATTATATACTGTACATAAAATTTGAAAGTACACAAAATATATATTATATACGGTACATAATATTTCAAAGTAAACCAAATATATATTATATACTATACATAAAATACAAAATTTCACCAAATATACACTATATAGTTTACATGTAATACGAAATTTCACCAAATATTCATTATATACCGTACATAGAAGATCTAATTCCACCAATTATATACTATATACTCTACATAAAATATGAAAGTACACCAAATATGTATTATATACGGTACATAAAATATCAAAGTACACCAAATATATATTATATACTGTACATAATATATCAAATTTCACCAAATGTATATTATATACTGTACATAAAATACCAAATTTCACCAAATATATATTACATACTGTACATAAAATATCAAATTTCACCAAATATATATTATATACTCTACATAAAATATCAAAGTACACCAAATATATTTTATATACTGTACATAAAATATCAAAGTACACCAAATATATAATATATACTCTACATAAAATATCAAAGTACACCAAATATATGTTACATACTGTACATAAAATATCAAATATCACCAAATATATATTATATACTGTACATAAAACAGCAAAGTACACCAAATATATATTATATACTGTACATAAAATATCAAATTTCACATATATATATTATAAACTGTACATAAAATATCAAAGTACAACAAATACACTTTATATACTGTACATAAAATATCAAAGTACACCAAATATATATTATATACTGTACATAAAAAAAATTTCACCAAATATATAACATACTGTACATAAAATATCAAATTTCACCAAATGTATATTCTATACTGTACATGGAATATGAAAGTACACCTAATATATATTATATACTGTACATAGAAAACCAAATTTCACCAAATACTTAACATACTGTACATAAAATATCAAAATTCACCAAATATATATTCTATACTGTACATGGAATATGAAAGTACAACTAATATATATTATATACTGTACATAAAATACAAAATTTCACCAAATATACACTATATACTGTACATATAATATCAAATTTCACCAAATATTCAATATACCGTTCATAAAATATCTAATTTCACCAATTATATACTATATACTCTACATAAAATATGAAAGTACACCAAATATATATTATATACGGTACATAAAATATCAAAGTACACCAAACATATATTATATACTGGACCTAATATATCAAATTTCACCAAATGTATATTATATACTGTACATAAAATACCAAATTTCACCAAATATATATTATATACTGTACATAAAATATCAAATTTCACAAATATATATTATATACTGTACATAAAATATCAAAGTACAACAAATACACATTATGTACTGTACATAAAATATCAAAGTACACCAAATATATACTATATACTGTACATAAAATATCAAAGTACACCAAATATATGTTACATACTGTACATAAAATATCAAATATCACCAAATATATATTATATACTGTGCATAAAACAGCAAAGTACACCAAATATATATTATATACTGTACATAAAATATCAAATTTCACAAATATATATTATATACTGTACATAAAATATCAAAGTACACCAAATATATATTATATACTGTACATAAAAAAAAATTTCACCAAATATATAACATACTGTACATAAAATATCAAATTTCACCAAATATATATTCTATACTGTACATGGAATATGAAAGTACACCTAATATATATTATATACTGTACATAAAAAACCAAATTTCACCAAATACTTAACATACTGTACATAAAATATCAAATTTCACCAAATATATATTCTATACTGTACATGGAATATGAAAGTACAACTAATATATATTATATACTGTACATAAAATACAAAATTTCACCAAATATACACTATATACTGTACATATAATATCAAATTTCACCAAATATTCAATATACCGTTCATAAAATATCTAATTTCACCAATTATATACTATATACTCTACATAAAATATGAAAGTACACCAAATATATATTATATACGGTACATAAAATATCAAAGTACACCAAACATATATTATATACTGGACCTAATATATCAAATTTCACCAAATGTATATTATATACTGTACATAAAATACCAAATTTCACCAAATATATATTACATACTGTACATAAAATATCAAATTTCACCAATTATATATTATATACTGTACATAAAATATCAAAGTACAACAAATACACATTATGTACTGTACATAAAATATCAAAGAACACCAAATATATATTATATACTGTACATAAAATATCAAAGTAGAACAAATACACATTATGTACTGTATATAAAATATCAAAGTACAACAAATATATATTATATACTGTACATAAAATATCAAATTTCACAAATATATATTATATACTGTACATAAAGTATCTAAGTACACAAATATATACTATATACTGTACATAAAATATCAAAGTACACCAAATATGTTACATACTGTACATAAAATATCAAATATCACCAAATATATATTATATACTGTACATAAAACAGCAAAGTACACCAAATATATATTATATACTGTACATAAAATATCAAATTTCACAAATACATATTATATACTGTACATAATATATCAAAGTACAACAAATACACATTATATACTGTACATAAAATATCAAAGCACAACAAATACACATTATGTACTGTACATAAAATATCAAAGTACACCAAATTTATATTATATACTGTGCATAAAATATCAAAGTACACCAAATATATATTTTATACAATACATAAAAAACCAAATATATAACATACTGTAGATAAAATATGAAATTTCACCAAATATATATTCTATACTATACATGGAATATGAAAGTACACCTAATATATATTATATACTGTACATAAAATACCAAATTTCACCAAATATACACTATATACTGTACATATAATATCAAATTTCACCAAATATTCATTATATACCGTACATAAAATATCTAATTTCACCAATTATATACTATATACTCTACATAAAATATGAAAGTACACCAAATATATATTATACACGGTACATAAATTATCAAAGTACACCAAACATATATTATATACTGGACATAATATATCAAATTTCACCAAATGTATATTATATACTGTACATAAAATACCAAATTTTACAAATATATATTATATACTGTACATAAAATATCAAAGTACAACAAATACACATTTTGTACTGTACATAAAATATCAAAGTACACCAAATATATATTATGTACTGTACATAAAATATCAAAGTACACCAAACATATATCACATACTGTACATAAAAAAGCAAATTTCACCAAATACATAACATACTGTACATAAAATATCAAATTTCACCAAATATATATTCTATACTGTACATGGAATATGAAAGTACACCTAATATATATTATATACTGTACATAAAATACCAAATTTCACCAAATATACACTACATACTGTACATATAATATCAAATTTCACCAAATATTCATTATATACCGTACATAAAATATCTAATTTCACCAATTATATACTATATACTCTACATAAAATATGAAAGTACACCAAATATATATTATATACGGTACATAAAATATCAAAGTACACCAAACATATATACTGGACAAAATATATCAAATTTCACCAAATGTATATTATATACTGTACATAAAATACCAAATTTCACCAAATATATATTACATACTGTACATAAAATATCAAATTTCACCAAATATATATTATATACTGTACATAAAATATCAAATTTAAACAAATATGTATTACATACATTATAGAATATCAAAGTACACCAAATATATATTATGTACTCTACATAAAATATCAAAGTACACCAAATATATATTATATACTGTACATAAATTATCAAATTTCACAAATATATATTATATACTGTACATAAAATATCCAAGTACAACAAATATACATTATATACTGTACATAAAATATCAAAGTACACCAAATATATATCATATACTGTACATAAAATATCAAATTTCACAAATATATATTATATACTGTACATAAAATATCAAAGTACACCAAATATGTATTATATACTGTACATAAAAAACCAAATTTCACCAAATATATAACATACTGTACATAAAATATCAAATTTCACCAAATATATATTCCATACTGTACATGGAATATGAAATTACACCTATTATATATTATATACTGTACATAAAATACCAAATTTCACCAATTATACACTATATACTGTACATATAATATCAAATTTCACCAAATATACATTATATACCGTACATAAAATATCTAATTTCACCAATTATATACTATGTACTCTACATTAAATATGAAAGTACACCTAATATATATTATATATGGTACATAAAATATCAAAGTACACCAAACATATATTATATACTGGACATAATATATCAAATTTCACCAAACGTATGTTATATACTGTACATAAAATACCAAATTTCACCAAATATATATTACGTACTGTATATAAAATTTCAAATTTCACCAAATATATAATATACTCTACATAAAATATCAAAGTACACCAAATATATATTATATACTGTACATAAAATATCAAAGTACACCAAATATATACTATATACTGTACATAAAATATCAAAGTACACCTAATATATGTTACATACTGTACATAAAATATCAAATATCACCAAATATATATTATATACTGTACATAAAACAGCAATGTACACCAAATATATATTATATACTGTACATAAAATATCAAATTTCACAAATATATATTATATACTGTACATAAAATATCAAAGTACAAGAAATACACATTATGTACTGTACATAAAATATCAAAGTACACCAAATATATATTATATTCTGTACATAAAATATCAAATTTCACAAATATATATTATATACTGTACATAAAATATCAAAGTACACCAAATATATATTATATACTGTACATAAAAAACCAAATTTCACCAAATACGTAACATACTGTACATAAAATATCAAATTTCACCAATATATATTCTATACTGTACATGGAATATGAAAGTACACCTAATATATGTTATATACTGTACATAAAATACCAAATTTCACCAAATATACACTATATACTGTACATATAATACTAAATTTCACCAAATATTCATTATATACCGTACATAAAATATCTAATTTCACCAATTATATACTATATACTCTACATAAAATATGAAAGTACACCAAATATATATTATATACGGTACATAAAATATCAAAGTACAACAAACATATATTTTATACTGGACATAATATATCAAATTTCACCAAATGTATATTATATACTGTACATAAAATACCAAATTTCACCAAATATATATTACATACGGTACATAAAACAGCAAAGTACACCAAATATATATTATATACTGTACATAAATTATCAAATTTCACAAATATATATTATATACTGTACATAAAATATCAAAGTACAACAAATACACATTATGTACTGTACATAAAATATCAAAGTACACCAAATATATACTATATACTGTACATAAAATATCAAAGTACACCAAATATATGTTACATACTGTACATAAAATATCAAATATCACCAAATATATATTATATACTGTACATAAAACAGCAAAGTACACCAAATATATATTATATACTGTACATAAAATATCAAATTTCACAAATATATTATATACTGTACATAAAATATCAAAGTACACCAAATATATATTATATACTGTACATAAAAAAAAATTTCACCAAATATATAACATACTGTACATAAAATATCAAATTTCACCAAATATATATTCTATACTGTACATGGAATATGAAAGTACACCTAACATATATTATATACTGTACATAAAAAACCAAATTTCACCAAATACATAACATACTGTACATAAAATATCAAATTTCACCAAATATATATTCTATACTGTACATGGAATATGAAAGTACAACTAATATATATTATATACTGTACATAAAATACCAAATTTCACCAAATATACACTATATACTGTACATATAATATCAAATTTCACCAAATATTCATTATATACCGTACATAAAATATCTAATTTCACCAATTATATACTATATACTCTACATAAAATATGAAAGTACACCAAATATATATTATATATGGTACATAAAATATCAAAGTACAACAAACATATATTATATACTGGACATAATATATCAAATTTCACCAAATGTATATTATATACTGTACATAAAATACCAAATTTCACCAAATATATATTACATACTGTACATAAAATATCAAATTTCACCAAATATATATTATATACTGTACATAAAATATCAAAGTACAACAAATACACATTATGTACTGTACATAAAATATCAAAGTACACCAAATATATATTATATACTGTACATAAAATATCAAAGTACACCAAATATATACTATATACTGTACATAAAATATCAAAGTACACCAAATATATGTTACATACTGTACATAAAATATCAAATATCACCAAATATATATTATATACTGTACATAAAACAGCAAAGTACACCAAATATATATTATATACTGTATATAAAATATCAAATTTCACAAATATATATTATATACTGTACATAAAATATCAAAGTACAACAAATACACATTATGTACTGTATATAAAATATCAAAGTACACCAAATATGTATTATATACTGTACATAAAAAACCAAATTTCACCAAATATATAACACACTGTACATAAAATATCAAATTTCACCAAATATATATTCTATACTGTACATGGAATATGAAAGTACACCTAATACATATTATATAGTGTACATAAAATACCAAATTTCACCAAATATACATTATATACCGTACATAAAATATCTAATTTCACCAATTATATACTATATACTCTACATAAAATATGAAAGTACACCAAATATATATTATATACGGTACATAAAATATCAAAGTACACCAAACATATATTATATACTGGACATAATATATCAAATTTCACCAAACGTATGTTATATACTGTACATAAAATACCAAATTTCACCAAATATATATTACGTACTGTATATAAAATTTCAAATTTCACCAAATATATATTATATACTCTACATAAAATATCAAAGTACACCAAATATATATTATATACTGTACATAAAATGTCAAAGTACACCAAATATATACTATATACTGTACATAAAATATCAAAGTACACCAAATATATGTTACATACTGTACATAAAACAGCAAAGTACACAAAATATATATTATATACTGTACATAATATATCAAAGTACAACAAATACACATTATATACTGTACATAAAATATCAAAGTACAACAAATACACATTATGTACTGTACATAAAATATCAAAGTACACCAAATATATATTATATACTGTACATAAAATATCAAAGTACACCAAATATATATTATATACTGTACATAAAAAACCAAATTTCACCAAATACATAACATACTGTACATAAAATATCAAATTTCACCAAATATATATTCTGTACTGTACATGGAATATGAAAGTACACCTAATATATATTATATACTGTACATAAAATACCAAATTTCACCAAATATACACTATATACTGTACATATAATACTAAATTTCACCAAATATTCATTATATACCGTACATAAAATATCTAATTACACCAATTATATACTATATACTCTACATAAAATATGAAAGTACACCAAATATATATTATATATGGTACATAAAATATCAAAGTACACCAAACATATATTATATACTGGACATAATATATCAAATTTCAGCAAATGTATATTATATACTGTACATAAAATACCAAATTTCACCAAATATATATTACATACTGTACATAAAACAGCAAATTACACCAAATATATATTATATACTGTACATAAAATATCAAATTTCACAAATATATATTATATACTGTACATAAAATATCAAAGTACAACAAATACACATTATGTACTGTACATAAAATATCAAAGTACACCAAATATATACTATATACTGTACATAAAATATCAAAGTACAACAAATATATGTTACATACTGTACATAAAATACCAAATATCACCAAATATATATTATATACTGTACATAAAACAGCAAAGTACACCAAATATATATTATATACTGTACATAAAATATCAAATTTCACAAATATATATTATATACTGTACATAAAATATCACAGTACACCAAATACACATTATGTACTGTACATAAAATATCAAAGTACAACAAATATATATTATATACTGTACATAAAATATCAAATTTCACAAATATATATTATATACTGTACATAAAATATCAAAGTACACCAAATATATATTATATACTGTACATAAAAAACCAAATTTCACCAAATACATAACATACTGTACATAAAATATCAAATTTCACCAAATATATATTCTATACTGTACATGGAATATGAAAGTACACCTAATATATATTATATACTGTACATAAAATACCAAATTTCAGCAAATATACACTATATACTGTACATATAATATCAAATTTCACCAAATATTCATTATATACCGTACATAAAATATCTAATTTCACCAATTATATACTATATACTCTACATAAAATATGAAAGTACACCAAATATATATTATATACGGTACATAAAATATCAAAGTACACCAAACATATATTATATACTGGACATAATATATCAAATTTCACCAAATGTATATTATATACTGTACATAAAATACCAAATTTCACCAAATATATATTACATACTGTACATAAGAAATCAAATTTCACCAAATATATATTATATACTGTACATAAAACATCAAATTTAAACAAATATGTATTACATACATTATAGAATATCAAAGTACACCAAATATATATTATGTACTCTACATAAAATATCAAAATACACCAAATATATATTATATACTGTACATAAAATATCAAAGTACACCAAATATATACTATATACTGTTCATAAAATATCAAAGTACACCAATATATGTTACATACTGTACATAAAATATCAAATATCACCAAATACATATTATATACTGTACATACAACAGCAAAGTACACCAAATATATATTATATACTGTACATAAAATATCAAATTTCACAAATATATATTATATACTGTACATAAAATATCAAAGTACAACAAATACACATTATATACTGTACATAAAATATCAAAGTACACCAAATATATATCATATACTGTACATAAAATATCAAATTTCACAAATATATATCATATACTGTACATAAAATATCAAAGTACACCAAATATGTATTATATACTGTACATAAAAAACCAAATTTCACCAAATATATAACATACTGTACATAAAATATCAAATTTCATCAAATATATATTCCATACTGTACATGGAATATGAAATTACACCTAATATATATTATATACTGTACATAAAATACCAAATTTCACCAATTATACACTATATACTGTACATAAAATACCAAATTTCACCAAATATATATTACGTACTGTATATAAAATTTCAAATTTCACCAAATATATAATATACTCTACATAAAATATCAAAGTACACCAAATATATATTATATACTGTACATAAAATATCAAAGTACACCAAATATATACTATATACTGTACATAAAATATCAAAGTACACCTAATATATGTTACATACTGTACATAAAATATCAAATATCACCAAATATATATTATATACTGTACATAAAACAACAAAGTACACCAAATATATATTTTATACTGTACATAAAATATCAAATTTCACAAATATATATTATATACTGTACATAAAATATCAAAGTACAACAAATACACATTATGTACTGTACATAAAATATCAAAGTACACCAAATATATATTATATACTGTACATAAAATATCAAATTTCACAAATATATATTATATACAGTACATAAAATATCAAAGTACACCAAATATATATTATATACTGTACATAAAAAACCAAATTTCACCAAATACGTAACATACTGTACATAAAATATCAAATTTCACCAAATATATATTCTATACTGTACATGGAATATGAAAGTACACCTAATATATATTATATACTGTACATAAAATACCAAATTTCACCAAATATACACTATATACTGTACATATAATACTAAATTTCACCAAAGATTCATTATATACCGTACATAAAATATCTAATTTCACCAATTATATACTATATACTCTACATAAAATATGAAAGTACACCAAATATATATTATATACGGTACATAAAATATCAAAGTACACCAAACATATATTATATACTGGACATAATATATCAAATTTCACCAAATGTATATTATATACTGTACATAAAATACCAAATTTCACCAAATATATATTACATACTGTACATAAAACAGCAAAGTACACCAAATATATATTATATACTGTACATAAAATATCAAATTTCACCAATATATATTATATACTGTACATAAAATATCAAAGTACACCAAATACACATTATGTACTGTACATAAAATATCAAAGTACACCAAATATATACTATATACTGTACATAAAATATCAAAGTACGCCAAATATATGTTACATACTGTACATAAAATATCAAATATCACCAAATATATATTATATACTGTACATAAAACAGCAAAGTACACCAAATATATATTATATACTGTACATAAAATATCAAATTTCACAAATATATATTATATACTGTACATAAAATATAAAAGTACACCAAATATATAATATACTGCACATAAAAAAAATTTCACCAAATATATAACATACTGTACATAAAATATCAAATTTCATCAAATATATATTCTATACTGTACATGGAATATGAAAGTACACCTAATATATATTATATACTGTACATAAAAAACCAAATTTCACCAAATACATAACATACTGTACATAAAATATCAAATTTCACCAAATATATATTCTATACTGTACATGGAATATGAAAGTACAACTAATATATATTATATACTGTACATAAAATACCAAATTTCACCAAATATACACTATATACTGTACATATAATATCAAATTTCACCAAATATTCATTATATACCGTACATAAAATATCTAATTTCACCAATTATATACTATATACTCTACATAAAATATGAAAGTACACCAAATATATATTATATACGGTACATAAAATATCAAAGTACACCAAACACATATTATATACTGGACATAATAAATCAAATTTCACCAAATGTATATTATATACTGTACATGAAATACGAAATTTCACCAAATATATATTAAATACTGTACATAAAATATCAAATTTAAACAAATATGTATTACATACATTATAGAATATCAAAGTACACCAAATATATATTATATACTCTACATAAAATATCAAAGTACACCAAATATATATTATATACCGTACATAAAATATCAAAGTACACCTAATATATACTATATACTGTTCATAAAATATCAAAGTACACCAAATATATGTTACATACTGTACATAAAATATCAAATATCACCAAATATATATTATATACTCTACATAAAATATCAAAGTACACCAAATATATATTATATACCGTACATAAAATATCAAAGTACACCAAATATATATTATATACTGTACATAAAATATCAAAGTACACCAAATATATATTTTATACAATACATAGAAAACCAAATATATAACATACTGTACATAAAATATGAAATTTCACCAAATATATATTCTATACTATACATGGAATATGAAAGTACACCTAATATATATTATATACTGTACATAAAATACCAAATTTCACCAAATATACACTATATACTGTACATATAATATCAAATTTCACCAAATATTCATTATATACCGTACATAAAATATCTAATTTCACCAATTATATACTATATACTCTACATAAAATATGAAAGTACACCAAATATATATTATATACGGTACATAAAATATCAAAGTACACCAAACATATATTATATACTGGACATAATATATCAAATTTCACCAAATGTATATTATATACTGTACATAAAATACCAAATTTCACAAATATATATTATATACTGTACATAAAATATCAAAGTACAACAAATACACATTATGTACTGTACATAAAATATCAAAGTACACCAAATATATATTATGTACTGTACATAAAATATCAAAGTACACCAAATATATATTACATACTGTACATAAAAAAGCAAATTTCACCAAATACATAACATACTGTACATAAAATATCAAATTTCACCAAATATATATTCTATACTGTACATGGAATATGAAAGTACACCTAATATATATTATATACTGTACATAAAATACCAAATTTCACCAAATATACACTATATACTATACATATAATATCAAATTTCACCAAATATTCATTATATACCGTACATAAAATATCTAATTTCATCAATTATATACTATATACTCTACATAAAATATGAAAGTACACCAAATATATATTATATACGGTACATAAAATATCAAAGTACACCAAACATATATTATATACTGAACATAATATATCAAATTTCACCAAATGTATATTATATACTGTACATAAAATACCAAATTTCACCAAATATATATTACATACTGTACAAAAAATATCAAATTTCACCAAATATATATTATATACTATACATAAAATATCAAAGTACAACAAATACACATTATGTACTGTACATAAAATATCAAAGTACACCAAATATATATTATATACTGTACATAAAATATCAAAGTACAACAAATACACATTATGTACTGTATATAAAATATCAAAGTACAACAAATATATATTATATACTGTACATAAAATATCAAATTTCACAAATATATATTATATACTGAACATAAAATATCAAAGTACACCAAATATATATTATATACTGTACATAAAAAACCAAATTTCACCAAATACATAACATACTGTACATAAAATATCAAATTTCACCAAATATATATTCTATCCTGTACATGGAATATGAAAGTACACCTAATATATATTATATACTGTACATAAAATACCAAATTTCACCAAATATACACTATATACTGTACATATAATATCAAATTTCACCAAATATTCATTATATACCGTACATAAAATATCTAATTTTGCCAATTATATACTATATACTCTACATAAAATATGAAAGTACACCAAATATATATTATATACGGTACATAAAATATCAAAGTACACCAAACATATATTATATACTGGAGATAATAAATCAAATTTCACCAAATGTATATTATATACTGTACATGAAATACCAAATTTCACCAAATATATAGTACATACTGTATATAAAATATCAAATTTCACCAAATATATATTATATACTGTACATAAAATATCAAATTTAAACAAATATGTATTACATACAATATAGAATATCAAAGTACACCAAATATATATTATATACTCTACATAAAATATCAAAGTACACCAAATATATATTATATACTGTACATAAAATTTCAAAGTACACCTAATATATACCATATACTGTTCATAAAATATCAAAGTACACCAAATATATGTTACATACTGTACATAAAATATCAAATATCACCAAATATATATTATATACTGTACATAAAACAGCAAAGTACACCAAATATATATTATATACTGTACATAAAATATCAAATTTCACAAATACATATTATATACTGTACATAATATATCAAAGTACAACAAATACACATTATATACTGTACATAAAATATCAAACTAAGCCAAATATATATTATATACTGTACATAAAATATCAAAGTACACCAAATATATATTTTATACTATACATAAAAAACCAAATATATAACATACTGTACATAAAATATGAAATTTCTCCAAATATATATTCTATACTATACATGGAATATGAAAGTACACCTAATATATATAATATACTGTACATAAAATACCAAATTTCACCAAATGTACACTATATACTGTACATATAATATCAAATTTCACCAAATATTCATTATATACCGTACATAAAATATCTAATTTCACCAATTATATACTATATACTCTACATAAAATATGAAAGTACACCAAATATATATTATATACGGTACATAAAATATCAAAGTACACCAAACATATATTATATACTGGACATAATATATCAAATTTCACCAAATGTATATTTTATACTGTACATAAAATACCAAATTTCACAAATATATATTATATACTGTACATAAAATATCAAAGTTCAACAAATACACATTATGTACTGTACATAAAATATCAAAGTACACCAAATATATATTATGTACTGTACATAAAATATCAAAGTACACCAAATATATATTACATACTGTACATAAAAAAGCAAATTTCACCAAATACATAACATACTCTACATAAAATATCAAATTTCACCAAATATATATTCTATACTGTACATGGAATATGAAAGTACACCTAATATATATTATGTACTGTACATAAAATACCAAATTTCACCAAATATACACTATATACTGTACATATAATATCAAATTTCACCAAATATTCATTATATACCGTACATAAAATATCTATTTTCACCAATTATATACTATATACTCTACATAAAATATGAAAGTACACCAAATATATATTATATACGGTACATAAAATATCAAAGTACACCAAACATATATTATATACTGGACATAATATATCAAATTTCACCAAATGTATATTATATACTGTACATAAAATACCAAATTTCACCAAATATATATTACATACTGTACATAAAATATCAAATTTCACCAAATATATATTATATACTGTACATAAAATATCAAAGTACAACAAATACACATTATGTACTGTATATAAAATATCAAAGTACAACAAATATATATTATATACTGTACATAAAGTATCAAATTTCACAAATATATATTATATACTGTACATAACATATCAAAGTACACCAAATATATATTATATACTGTACATAAAAAACCAAATTTCACCAAATACATAACATACTGTACATAAAATATCAAATTTCACCAAATATATATTCTATACTGTACATGGAATATGAAAGTACACCTAATATATATTATATACTGTACATAAAATACCAAATTTCACCAAATACACACTATATACGGTACATATAAAATCAAATTTCACCAAATATTCATTATATACCGTACATAAAATATCTAATTTCGCCAATTATATACTATATACTCTACATAAAATATGAAAGTACACCAAATATATATTATATACGGTACATAAAATATCAAAGTACACCAAACATATATTATATACTGGACATAATATATCAAATTTCACCAAATGTATATTATATACTGTACATAAAATACCAAATTTCACCAAATATATACTACATACTGTATATAAAATATCAAATTTCACCAAATATATATTATATACTGTACATAAAATATCAAATTTAAACAAATATGTATTACATACATTATAGAATATCAAAGTACACCAAATATATATTATATACTCTACATAAAATATCAAAGTACACCAAATATATATTATATACTGTACATAAAATATCAAATTACACCAAATATATACTATATACTGTTCATAAAATATCAAAGTACACCAAATATATGTTACATACTGTACATAAAATAACAAATATCACCAAATATATATTATATACTGTCCATAAAACAGCAAAGTACACCAAATATGTATTATATACTGTACATAAAATATAAAATTTCACAAATATATATTATATACTGTACATAATATATCAAATTTCACAAATACATATTATATACTGTACATAATATATCAAAGTACAACAAATACACATTATATACTGTGCATAAAATATCAAAGTACAACAAATACACATTATGTACTGTACATAAAATATCAAAGTACACCAAATATATATTATATACTGTACAAAAAATATCAAAGTACACCAAATATATATTTTATACTATACATAAAAAACCAAATATATAACATACTGTACATAAAATATGAAATTTCACCAAATATATATTCTATACTATACATGGAATATGAAAGTACACCTAATATATATAATATACTGTACATAAAATACCAAATTTCACCAAATATACTCTATATACTGTACATATAATATCAAATTTAACCAAATATTCATTATATACCGTACATAAAATATCTAATTTCACCAATTATATACTATATACTCTACATAAAATATGAAAGTACACCAAATATATATTATATACGGTACATATAATATCAAAGTACACCAAACATATATTATATACTGGACATAATATATCAAATTTCACCAAATGTGTATTATATACTGTACATAAAATACCAAATTTCACAAATATATATTATATACTGTACATAAAATATCAAAGTACAACAAATATACATTATGTACTGTACATAAAATATCAAAGTACACCAAATATATATTATGTACTGTACATAAAATATCAAAGTACACCAAATATATATTACATACTGTACATAAAAAAGCAAATTTCACCAAATACATAACATACTGTACATAAAATATCAAATTTCACCAAATATATATTCTATACTGTACATGGAATATGAAAGTACACCTAATATATATTATATACTCTACATAAAATACCAAATTTCACCAAATATACACTATATACTGTACATATAATATCAAATTTCACCAAATATTCATTATATACCGTACATAAAATATCTAATTTCATCAATTATATACTATATACTCTACATAAAATATGAAAGTACACCAAATATATATTATATACGGTACATAAAATATCAAAGTACACCAAACATATATTATATACTGGACATAATATATCAAATTTCACCAAATGTATATTATATACTGTACATAAAATACCAAATTTCACCAAATATATATTACATACTGTACATAAAATATCAAATTTCACCAAATATATATTATACACTGTACATAAAATATCAAAGTACAACAAATACACATTATGTACTGTACATAAAATATCAAAGTACACCAAATATATATTATATACTGTACATAAAATATCAAATTTCACAAATATATATTATATACTGTACATAAAATATCAAAGTACACCAAATATATATTATATCATGTACATAAAAAACCAAATTTCACCAAATACATAACATACTGTACATAAAATATAAAATTTCACCAAATATATATTCTATACTGTACATGGAATATGAAAGTACACCTAATATATATTATATACTGTACATAAAATACCAAATTTCACCAAATATACACTATATACTGTACATATAATATCAAATTTCACCAAATATTCATTATATACCGTACATAAAATATCTAATTTCGCCAATTATATACTATATACTCTACATAAAATATGAAAGTACACCAAATATATATTATATACGGTACATAAAATATCAAAGTACACCAAACATATGTTATATACTGGACATAATAAATCAAATTTCACCAAACGTATATTATATACTGTACATGAAATAGCAAATTTCACCAAATATATTGTACATACTGTATATAAAATATCAAATTTCACCAAATATATATTATATACTGTACATAAAATATCAAATTTAAACAAATAGGTATTACATACATTATAGAATATCAAAGTACACCAAATATATATTATATACTCTACATAAAATATCAAAGTACACCAAATATGTACTATATACTGTTCATAAAATATCAAAGTACACCAAATATATGTTACATACTGTACATAAAATATCAAATATCACCAAATATATATTATATACTTTACATAAAACAGCAAAGTACACCAAATATATATTATATACTGTACATAAAATATCAAATTTCACAAATACATATTATATACTGTACATAATATATCAAAGTACAACAAATACACATTATATACTGTACATAAAATATCAAAGTACAACAAATACACATTATGTACTGTACATAAAATATCAAAGTACACCAAATATATATTATATACTGTACATAAAATATCAAAGTACACCAAATATATATTTTATACTATACATAAAAAAACAAATATATAACATACTGTACATAAAATATGAAATTTCACCAAATATATATTCTATACTATACATGGAATATGAAAGTACACCTAATATATATTATATACTGTACATAAAATACCAAATTTCAACAAATATACACTATATACTGTACATATAATATCAAATTTCACCAAATATTCATTATATACCGTACATAAAATATCTAATTTCACCAATTATATACTATATACTCTACATAAAATATGAAAGTACACCAAATATATATTATACACGGTACATAAATTATCAAAGTACACCAAACATATATTATATAGTGGACAAAATATATCAAATTTCACCAAATATATATTATATACTGTACATAAAATACCAAATTTCACAAATATATATTATATACTGTACATAAAATATCAAAGTACAACAAATACACATTATGTACTGTACATAAAATATCAAAGTACACCAAATATATATTATGTACTGTACATAAAATATCAAAGTACACCAAATATATATTACATACTGTACATAAAAAAGCAAATTTCACCAAATACATAACATACTGTACATAAAATATCAAATTTCACCAAATATATATTCTATACTGTACATGGAATATGAAAGTACACCTAATATAAATTATATACTGTACATAAAAAACCAAATTTCACCAAATATACACTATATACTGTACATATAATATCAAATTTCACCAAGTATTCATTATATACCGTACATAAAATATCTAATTTCACCAATTATATACTATATACCCTACATAAAATATGAAAGTACACCAAATATATATTATATACGGTACATAAAATATCAAAGTACACCAAACTTATATTATATACTGGACATAATATATCAAATTTCACAAAATGTATATTATATACTGTACATAAAATACCAAATTTCACCAAATATATATTACATACTGTACATAAAATATCAAATTTCACCAAATATATATTATATACTGTACATAAAATATCAAAGTACACGAAATATATATTATATACTGTACATAAAATATCAAAGTACACCAAATATATACTATATACTGTACATAAAATATCAAAGTACACCAAATATATGTTACATACTGTACATAAAATATCAAATATCACCAAATCTATATTATATACTGTACATAAAATATCAAATTTAGACAAATATGTATTACATACATTATAGAATATCAAAGTACACCAAATATATATTATATACTGTACATAAAACATCAAATTTTACCAAATATATATTCTATACTGTACATGGAATATGAAAGTACACCTAATATATATTATACACTTTACATAAAATACCAAATTTCACCAAATATACACTATATACTGTACATATAATATCAAATTTCACCAAATATTCATTATATACCGTACATAAAATATCTAATTTCACCAATTATATACTATATACTCTACATAAAATATGAAATTTCACCAAATATATATTATATACGGTACATAAAATATCAAAGAACACCAAATATATATTATATACTGGACATAATATTTCAAATTTCACCAAATGTATATTATATACTGTACATAAAATACCAAATTTCTCCAAATATATATTACATGCTGTAAATAAAATATCAAATTTCACCAAATATATATTATATACTGTACATAAAATATCAAATTTAAACAAATATGTATTACATACATTATGGAATATCAAAGTACACCAAAAATGTATTATATACTGTACATAAAATATCAAATTTCACCAAATATATATTCTATACTGTACATAAAATATCAAAGTACACCAAATACGTATAATGTACGGTACATGAAAAATCAAATTACACCTAATGTATATTACATACTGTACATAAAATTTCATATTTCTCCAATTATATATTATATACTGTACATAAAATATAAAAATACAGCAAATATATATTATATACTGTACATAAAATACCAAATTTCACAAATATAGATTATACACTGTACATAAAATATGAAAGTACACCAAATATATATTATATACGGTACATAAAATATCAAAGTACACCAAATATATATTATATATTGTACATAAAATATCAAATTTCACAAATATATATTATATACTGTACATAAAATATCAAAGTATAACAAATATATATTATATACTGTACATAAAAAACCAAATTTCACCAAATATATAACATACTGTACATAAAATATCAAATTTCACCAAATATATACTATACACTGTAGAGAAAATAACAAATTGCACCAAATATATATTGTATACTGTATATAAAATATCAAAGAACACAAAATACGTATAATATACTGTACATAAAATATGAAAATACACCAAATATATATTATATTCTGTACACAAAATATGAAATTTCACCATATGTATTATATACTGTACATAAAATATCAAATTTAAAGAAATATATATTACATACATTAAACAATATCAATGTACACCAAATATATATTATATACTGTACATAAAATATCAAATTTCACCAAATATATATTCTATACGGTACAAAAAATATCAAAGTACACCAAATATATATTATATAATGTACATAAAATATCATATTTCCCCAACTATATATTATATACTGTACATAACATTTTAAAGTACAGCAAATATAAATTACATACTATACATAAAATACCAAATTTCACAAATATAAATTATATACTGTACAAAAAATATGAAAGTACACCAAATATATATTATATATGGTACATAGAATATCAAATTTCACCAAATATATATTCTATACTGTACATGAAATATGAAAGTACACCAAATATATATTATATACTGTACATAAATTACCAAATTTCAACAAATATACACTATATACTGTACATATAATATGAAATTTCACCAAATATTCATTACATACCGTACATAAAATATCTAATTTGACCAATTATAAACTATATACACTACATAAAATATGAAAATACACCAAATATATATTATATACGGTACATAAAATATCAAAGTACACCAAATATATATTATATACTGGACATAATGTATCAAATTTCACCAAATGTATATTATATACTGTACATTAAATACCAAATGTCACAAAATATATATTATGTACTGTACATAAAATATCAATTTTCACCAAATATATACTATATACTGTACATAAAATATCAAAGTACACCAAATATATATTATATACAGTACATAAAATATCAAAGTACACCAAATATATACTATATAATGTACATAAAATATCGAAGTACACCAAACATATGTTACATACTGTACATAAAATATCAAATATCACCAAATATATATTATATACGGTACATAAAACAGCAAATTACACCAATTATATATTATATACTGTACATAAAATATCAAATTTCACAAATATATATTATATACTGTACATAAAATATCAAAGTACAACAAATACACATTATATACTGCACATAAAATATCAAAGTACACCAAATATATATTATATACTGTACATAAAATATCAAATTTCACAAATATATATTATATACTGTACATAAAATATCAAAGAACACGAAATATATATTATATACTGTACATAAAAAACCAAATTTCACCAAATATATTACATACTGTACATAAAATATCAAATTTTACCAAATATATATTCTATACTGTACATGGAATATGAAAGTACACCTAATATAAATTATATACTGTACATAAAAAACCAAATTTCACCAAATATACACTATATACTGTACATAAAATATCAAATTTCACCAAGTATTCATTATATACCGTACATAAAATATCTAATTTCACCAATTATATACTATATACCCTACATAAAATATGAAAGTACACCAAACATATATTATATACGGTACATAAAATATCAAAGTACTCCAAACTTATATTATATACTGGACATAATATATCAAATTTCACCAAATGTATATTATATACTGTACATAAAATACAAAATTTCACCAAATATATATTACATACTGTACATAAAATATCAAATTTCACCAAATATATATTATAAACTCTACATAAAATATCAAAGTACACCAAATATATATTATATACTGTACATAAAATATCAAAGTACACCAAATATATACTATATACTGTACATAAAATATCAAAGTACACCAAATATATGTTACATACTGTACATAAAATATCAAATATCACCAAATCTATATTATATACTGTACATAAAATATCAAATTTAGACAAATATGTATTACATACATTAAAGAATATCAAAGTACACCAAATATATATTATATACTGTACAAAATATCAAATTTTACCAAATATATATTCTACACTGTACATGGAATATGAAAGTACACCTAATATATATTATACACTTTACATAAAATACCAAATTTCACCAAATATACACTATATACTGTACATATAATATCAAATTTCACCAAATATTCATTATATACCGTACATAAAATATCTAATTTCACCAATTATATACTATATACTCTACATAAAATATGAAAGTACACCAAATATATATTATATACGGTACATAAAATATCAAAGATCACCAAATATATATTATATACTGGACATAATATTTCAAATTTCACCAAATGTTTATTATATACTGTACATAAAATACCAAATTTCTCCAAATATATATTACATGCTGTACATAAAATATCAAATTTCACCAAATATATATTATATACTGTACATAAAATATTAAATTTAAACAAATATGTATTACATACATTATAGAATATCAAAGTACACCAAATATATATTATATACTGTACATAAAATATCAAATTTCACCAAATATATATTCTATACTGTACATAAAATATCAAAGTACACCAAATACGTATAATATACGGTACATGAAAAATCAAATTACACCTAATGTATATTACATACTGTACATAAAATTTCATATTTCTCCAATTATATATTATATACTGTACATAAAATATAAAAATACAGCAAATATATATTATAGACTGTACATAAAATACCAAATTTCACAAATATAGATTATATACTGTACATAAAATATGAAAGTACACCAAATATATATTATATACGGTACATAAAATATCAAAGTACACCAAATATATATTATATACTGTACATAAAAAACCAAATTTCACCTCATATATAACATACTGTACATAAAATATCAAATTTCACCAAATATATATTCTATACTGTACATGGAATATGAAAGTACACATAATATATATTATATACTGTACATAAAATACCAAATTTCAGCAAATATACACTATATACTGTACATATAATATTAAATTTCACCAAATATTCATTATATACCGTACCTAAAGTATCTAATTTCACCAATTATATACTATATACTCTACATAAAATATGAAAGTACACCAAATATATATTATATATGGTACATAAAATATCAAAGTACACCAAATATATATTATATACTGTACATAATATATCAAATTTCACCAAATGTATATTATATACTGTACATAAAATACCAAACTTCACCCAATATATATTACATACTGTACATAAAATATCAAATTTCACCAAATATATATTATATACTGTACATAAAATATCAAACTTCACAAATATATATTATATACTGTATGCAAAATATCAAAGTACACCAAATATATATTATATATTGTAGATAAAAAACCAAATTTCACCAAATATATTACATACTGCATATAAAATATCAAATTTCACCAAATATATATTCTATACTGTACATGGAAAATGAAAGTACTCCTGATATATATTATATACTGTACATAAAATACAAAATTTCACCAAATATACACTATATACTGTACATGTAATATCAAATTTCAGCAAATATTCATTATACACCGTACATAAAATATCTAATTTCACCAAATATATACTATATACTCTACATAAAATATGAAAGTACACCAAATATCTATTATATACCGTACATAAAATATCAAAGTACACCAAACATATATTATATACTGGACATAATATATCAAATTTCACCAAATGTGTATTATATACTGTACATAAAATACCAAATTTCACCAAATATATATTACATACTGTACATGAAATATCAAATTTCACCAAATATATATTATATACTGTACATAAAATATCAAATTTAAACAAATATGTATTACATACATTATAGAATATCAAAGTACACCAAATATATATTATATACTGTACATAAAATATCAAATTTCAACAAATATATATTCTATACTGTACATAAAATATCAAAGTATACCAAATACGTATAACATACTGTACATAAAAAATCAAAGTACACGAAATATATATTACGTACTATACATAAAATATCATATTTCTCCAATTATATATTACATACTGTACATAAAATATAAAAGTACAGCAAATATATATTATATACTGTACATAAAATTCCAAATTTCACAAATATAGATTATATACTGTAGATAAAATATCAAAGTACACCAAATATTTGTTACATACTGTATATAAAATATCAAATATCACCAAATATATATTATATACTGTACATAAAACAGCAAAGTTCACCAAATATGTATTATATACTGTACATAAAATATCAAATTTCACAAATATATATTATATAGTGTACATAAAATATCAAAGTACAACAAATACACATTATATACCGTACATAAAATATCAAAGTACACCAAATATATATTATATACTGTACATAAAATATCAAATTTCACAAATATATATTATATACTGTACATAAAATATCAAAGTACACCGAATATATATTATATACTGTACATAAAAAACCAAATTTCACCAAATATATAACATACTGTAAATAAAATATCAAATTTCACCAAATATATATTCTATACTGTACATGGAATATGAAAGTACACCTAATATATATTATATACTGTACATAAAATACCAAATTTGACCAAATATACACTATATACTGTACATATAATATCAAATTTCACCAAATATTCACTATATACCGTACATAAAATATCTAATTTCACCAATTATATACTATATACTATACATAAAATATGAAAGTACACCAAATATATATTATATACGGTACATAAAATATCAAAGTACACCAAACATATATTATATACTGGACATAATATGTCAAATTTCACCAAATGTGTGTTATACACTGTACATAAAATACCAAATTTCACCAAATATATATTACATACTGTACATAAAAAATCAAATTTCACCAAATATATATTATATACTGTATATAAAATATCAAATTTAAACAAATATGTATTACATACATTATACAATATCAAAGTACACCAAATATATATTATATACTGTACATAAAATATCAAATTTCACCAAATATATATTCTATACTGTACATAAAATATCAAAGTACACCAAATACGTATAATATACTGTACATAAAATATCAAAGTACACGAAATATATATTACATACTGTACATAAAATATCATATTTCTCCAATTATATATTATATACTGTACATAAAATATAAAAGTACAGCATATATATATTATATACTGTACATAAAATACCAAATTTCACAAATATAGATTATATACTGTACATAAAACATCAAAGTACACCAAATGTATATTATATACTGTACATAAAAAACCAAATTTCACCAAATATATAACATACTGTACATAAAATATCAAATTTCACCAAATATATATTCTATACTGTACATGGAATATGAAAATACACCTAATATATATTATATACTGTACATAAAATACCAAATTTCACCAAATATACACTATATACTGTACATATAATATCAAATTTCACCAAATATTCATTATATACCGTACATAAATATCTAATTTCACCAATTATATACTATATACTCTACATAAAATATGAAAGTACACCAAATACATATTATAAACGGTTATTAAAATATCAAAGTACACCAAACACATATTATATACTGGACATAATATATCAAATTTCACCAAATGTATATTATATACTGTACATAAAATACCAAATTTCACCAAATATATATTACATACTGTATATAAAATATCAATTTTCACCAAATATATACTATATACTGTACATAAAATATCAAAGTACACCAAATATATATTATATACTGTACATAAAATATCAAATTTCACCAAATATATACTATATACTGCACATAAAATATCAAAGTACGCCAAATATATGTTACATACTGTATATAAAATATCAAATATCACCAAATATACATTATATACTGTACATAAAACAGCAAAGTACACCAAATATGTATTATATACTGTACATAAAATATCAAATTTCACAAATATATATTATATACTGTACATAAAATATCAAAGTACAACAAATGCACATTATATACTGTACATAAAATATCAAAGTACAGCAAATATATAATACATACTGTACATAAAATTCCAAATTTCACAAATATAGATTATATACTGTACATAACATATCAAATTTAAACAAATATGTATTACATACATTATAGAATATCAAAGTACACCAAATATATATTATATACTGTACATAAAATATCAAATTTCACCAAATATATATTCTATACTGTACATAAAATATCAAAGTACACCAAATACGTATAATATCCTGTACATAAAAAATCAAAGTTCGTGAAATATATATTACATACTGTACATAAAATATCAAATTTCACCAAATATTCATTATATACCGTACATAAAATATCTAATTTCCCCAATTATATACTATATACTCTACATAAAATATGAAAGTGCACCAAATATATATTATATACGGTACATAAAATATCAAAGTACACCAAACATATATTATATACTGGATATAATATATCAAATTTCACCAAATGTGTATTATATACTGTACATAAAATACCAAATTTCACCAAATATATATTACATACTGTACATAAAATATCAAATTTCACCAAATATGTATTATATACTATACATAAAATATCAAATTTAAACAAATATGTATTACATACATTATAGAATATCAAAGTACACCAAATATATATTATATACTGTACATCAAATATCAAATTTCACCAAATATATATTCTATACTTTACATAAAATAACAAAGTACACCAAATACGTATAATATACTGTACATAAAAAATCAAAGTACACGCAATATATATTAAATACTGTACATAAAATATCATATTTCTCCAATTATATATTATATACTGTACATAAAATATCAAAGTACAGCAAATATATATTATATACTGTACATAAAATACCAAATTTCACAAATATAGATTATATACTGTACATAAAACATCAAAGTACACCAAATATATATTATATACTGTACATAAAAAACCAAATTTCACCAAATATATAACATGCTGTACATAAAATATCAAATTTCACCAAATATATATTCTATACTGTACATGGAATATGAAAGTACACCTAATATATATTATATACTGTACATAAAATACCAAATTTCACCAAATATACACTATATACTGTACATATAATATCAAATTTCACCAAATATTCATTATATACCGTACATAAAATATCCAATTTCACCAATTATATACTATATAATCTACATAAAATATGAAAGTACACCAAATATATAATATAAACGGTACATAAAATATCAAAGTACACCAAACATATATTATATACTGGACATAATATATCAAATTTCACCAAATGTATATTATATACTGTACATAAAATACCAAATTTCACCAAATATATATTACATACTGTACATATAATATCAATTTTCACCAAATATATACTATATACTGAACATAAAATATCAAAGTACACCAAATATATATTATATACTGTACATAAAATATCAAAATTCACCAAATATATTCTATAAACTGCACATAAAATATCAAAGTACCTCAAATATGTGTTTCATACTGTATATAAAATATCAAATATCACCAAATATACAATATATACTGTACATAAAACTGCAAAGTACACCAAATATGTATTATATACTGTACATAAAATATCAAATTTCACAAATATATATTAAATACTGTACATAAAATATCAAAGTAAAACAAATACACATTATATACTGTACATAAAATATCAAAGTACACCAAATATATATTATATACTGTACATAAAATATCAAATTTCACAAATATATATTATATACTGTACATAAAATATCATAGTACAACAAATAAATATTATATACTGTACATAAAAAACCAAATTTCACCAAATATATAACCTACTGTACATAATATATCAAATTTCACCAAATATATATTCTATACTGTTCATGGAATATGAAAGTACACCTAATATATATCATATACTGTACATAAAATACCAAATTTCATCAAATATACACTATATACTGTACATATAATATAATATTTCACCAAATAGTCATTATATACTGTACATAAAATATCTAATTTCACCAATTATATACTATATACTCTACGTAAAATATGAAAGTACACCAAATATATATTATATACGGTAAATAAAATATCAAATTTCACAAATATATATGATATACTGTGCATAAAATATTAAAGTACAACAAATACACATTATATACTGTACATAAAATATAAAAGTACAGCAAATATATATTATATACTGTACATAAAATATGAAAGTACACCAAATGTAAATAATATACTGTACATAAAATATCAAAGTACACCAAATATATGTTACATACTGTACATAATATATCAAATATCACCAAATATATATTATATACTGAACATAAAATAGCGAAGCACACCAAATACATACTGTGTACTGCACAGAAAATATCAAATTTCACCATATATATTATATACTGTACATAAAATATCAAATTTAAACAAATATGTATTACATACGTTATAGAATATCAAAGTACACAAAATATATATTAAATACTGTACATAAAATATCAAATTTCGCCAAATATATATTCTATACTGTACATAAAATATCAAAGTACACCAAATACGTATAATATACGGTACATAAAATATCAAAGTACACCAAATATATATTATATACTGTACATAAAATATCATATTTCTCCAATTATATATTACATACTGTTCATAAAATATAAAAGTACAGCAAATATATATTATATACTGTACATAAAATATCAAATTTCACAAATATAGAATATATACTGTACATAAAACATCAAAGAACAATAAATATATATTTAATACTGCACATAAAATATCAAAGTACACCAAATATATATTATATACAGTACATAAAATATCAAATTTCATCAAATATAAATTCTATATGGTACATGAAATATGAAAGTACACCTGATATATATTATATACTGTACATAAAATACCAAATTTCACCAAATATACACTATAAACTGTACATATAATTTCAAATTCTACCTAATATTCATTATATACCATGCATAAAATATCTAATTTCACCAATTATATACTATATACTCTACATAAAATATGAAAGTACACCAAATATATACTATACACTGTACATAAAATATCAAAGTACAGCAAATATATATTATATGCTGTACATAAAATATCAAAGTACACCAAATATATGTTACATACTGTACATAAAATATCAAATATCACCAAACATATATTATATACTGTACATAAAATATCAAAGTACACCAAATGTATATTATATACTGTATATAAATTATAAAAGTACATCAAATATATATTATATACTGTACATATAATATCAAATTTCACCAAATGTATATTCTATACTGTACAAGAAATATGAATGCACACCTAATATATATTATATACTGTACATAAAATACCAAATTTCACCAAATATACACTATACCCTGTACATATAATATCAAATTTCACCTAATATTCATTATATACCGTACATAAAATATCTAAATTCACCAATTATATACTATATACATTAAATAAAATATGAAAGTACACCAAATATATATTATATACGGTACATAAAATATCAAAATACACCAAATATATATTATATACTGTGCATAATATATCAAATTTCACCAAATATATATTATATTCTGTACATAAAATACCAAATTTCACCAAATATATATTTCATACTGTACATAAAATATCAAATTTCACCAAATATATATTATATACTGTACATAAAATATCAAATTTGAACAAATATGTATTAGATACATTATAGAATATGAAATTACACCAAATATATATTATATACTGTACATAAAATATCAAATTTCACCAAATATATATTCTATACTGTACATAAAATATCAAAGTACACCAAATATATATTATATACTTTACATTAAATATCAAATTTCAGCAAATATATATTCTATACTGTACATGAAATATGAAAGTACACCTAATATATATTATATAATTTACATAAAATACGAAATTTCACCATATATACACTATATACTGTACATATAGTATCAAATTTCACCAAATATTCATTATATACCATACATAAAATATATTTTTTAACCAATTATATAGTATATACTCTACATAAAATATGAAAGTACACCAAATATAAATTATATACTGTACATAAAACATCATATTTCACTAAATATATATTCTATACTGTACATAAAATATCAAAGTACACCAAATACGTATAATATATGGTACATAAAATATCAAAGTACACCAAATGTATTTTATTTACTGTACATAAAATATCATATTTCTCCAATTATATTTTTTATACTGTACATAAAATATAAAAGTACAGCAAATATATATTATATACTGTACATAAAATACCAAATTTCACAAATATATATTATTTACTGTACATAAAATATGAAAGAACAATAAATATGTATTTTATACTGTACATAAAATGTCAAAGTACACCAAATATATCTTATATATTGTACATAAAATATCAAATTTCATCAAATATATATTCTATATGATAAATGAAATATGAAAGTACACCTAATATAAATTACATACTGTACTTAAAATACCAAATTTCACCAAATATACACTATATACTGTACATATAATATCAAATTTCACCTAATATTCATAATACAACCATTCATTAAATATCTAATTTCCCCAATTATATACTATATACTCTACATAAAATATGAAATTACACCAAATATATATTATATACGGTACATAAAATATCAAAGTACACCAAATATATATTATATACTGTACGTAATATATCAAATTTCACCAAATGTATATTATATACTGTACATAAAATATCAAATTTCACCAAATATATATTACATACTGTACATAAAATATCAATTTTCACCAAATATATACAATATACTGTACATAAAATATCAAAGTACACCAAATATATATTATATACTGTACATAAAATATCAAAGTACACCAAATATATATTATATACTGTACATAAAATATCAAAGTACACCAAATATATGTTACATACTGTACATAAAATACCAAATATCACCAAATATATATTATATACTGTACTTAAAATAGCAAAGTACACCAAATATATATTATATACTGTACATAATGTATCATATTTTGAAAAACGTATATTATATACTGTACATAAATTATCAAAGTACACCAAATATACACTATATACTGTACATATAATATCAAATTTCACCAAATATTCATTATATACCGTACATAAAATATCTAATTTCACCAATTATATACTATATCCTCTACATAAAATATGAAAGTACACCAAATATATATTATATTCGGTACATAAAATATCAAAATACACCAAATATATATTATATACTGTACGTAATATAACAAATTTCACCAAATGTATATTATATACTGTACATAAAATACCAAATTTCACCAAATATATATTACATACTGTACATAAAATATCAATTTTCACCAAATATATATTATATACTGTACATAAAATATCTAAGTACACCAAATATATATTATATACTATACGTAAAATATCCACGTACACAAAATGTATGTTACATACTGTATTTAAAATATCGAATATCACCAAGTATATAATATATACTGTACATAAAATAGCAAACTACACCAAATATATATTATATGCTGTACATAAAATATCAAATATCACCAAATATATATTATACACTGTGGATAAAATTTCAAAGTATGCCAAATAAATATTATATACTGTACATAAAATATCAAATTTCACAAATATATATTATATACTGTACATAAAATATCAAACTACAACAAATACACATTATATACTGTACATAAAATATCAAAATACACCAAATATATATTATATACTGTATATAAAATAGCAAAGAACACCAAATATATATTATATACTGTACCTAAAATATCTAAGTACACCAAATATATATGATATACTGTACCTAAAATATCAAATTTCACAAATATATATTATATACTGTGCATAAAATATCAAAGTACAACAAATACACATTATATACTGCACATAACATATCAAAGTACACCAAATACATATTATATACTGAACATAAAATATCAAATTTCGCAAATATATATTATATACTGTACATAAAATATCAAAGTACACCAAATATATATTATATACTGTACATAAAAAACCAAATTTCACCAAATATATAACATAGTGTACATAAAACATCAAATTTCACCAAATATATACTATATACTGTACAGAAAATATCAAATTGCTCCAAATATATATTGTATACTGTACATAAAATATCAAAGAACACAAAATACGTATAGTACACTGTACATATATTATACGGCATGGACCCCAATGGAATGGAAAGGAAGGGAACGGACCCGAATGGAATGGAATGGAATGGAACAGAACGGAACCCAATGGAATGGAATGGAATGGAACAGACCCGAATGGCACGGAATAGAATAGAACGGACCCGAATGGAACTGAATGGAACGGAATGGACCCGAATGGAATGGAATGGAACGGAATGGACCCGAATGGAATGGAATGGAATGGAATGGAACCGAATGGCATGGAATATAACGAAATGGACCCGAATGGAAAGGAATGGAACGGAATGGAACGGAAGGGACACGAATGGAAAGGAATGGAACGGAATGGACCGGAATGGAATGGAATAGAACGGAATGGACCCGAATGGAATGGAATGGACCCGAATGGAATGGAAAGGACCCGAATGCAATGCAATGGAATGGAATGGACCCAAATGGAATGGAATGGAATGGAATGGAATGGACCCGAATGGAATGGAATATAACGTAATGGACCCGAATGGAAAGGAATGGAACGGAATGGAACGGAAGGGACACGAATGGAATGGAATGGAGCGGAATGGACCCGAATGGAATGGAATAGAATGGAATGGACCCGAATGAAATGGAATGGAACGGAATGGACCCGAATGGAATGGAAAGGACCCAAATGGAATGGAATGGAATGGAATGGACCCGAATAGAATGGAATGGACCCGAATGGAATGGAATGGAATGGAACGGACCCGAATGGAACGGAATAGAATGGAATGGAATGGAATGGAATGGACTGGAATGGAATGGAATGGAATGGAATGGAATGGACCCGAATGGAAAGGAACGGAATGGAACGGAATGGAAAGGAATGGAATGGAATAGAATGGAATTTAATCCACCCGAGGAGAATGGAGTGGAATGGAATGGAATGGAATGGAAAGGAATGGAATGGAATGGAAGGGAAGGAAATGGAATAGAATGGAAAGGAATGGAATGGAATCTACCCAAGTTGAACGGAATGGAATGAAATGAAATGGAATGGAATTCACCTGAGAAGAAAGGAATGGAATGGAACGGAAAGGAATGGAATGGAATGGAATGGAATGGAACGGAACGGAACGGTACGGAACGGAATGGATCGGAACCGATTGGAATGGAATGGAATGGAATTGAATGGAATGGAATGGAATGGAGTGCAATGGAATCTACCCAACTACCACGGATCGGAACGGAACGGAACGGAACGGAATGGAATAGAATCTACCCGAGTAGAACAGAATGGAATGGAAAGGAATTGAATGGAATTTAATGGAATGGAATGGAATGGAATGGAATGGAATGGAATGGAATGGAATGGAATGGAATGGAATGGAATGGAATCCACCCGAGAAGAACGGAGTGGAATGGAATGGAAAGGAATGGAATTAAATCTACCCGTGTAGAACGGAATTGATTGTAATGGAATGGAGTGGAACGGAACGGAATGGAATGGAATGGAATCCAACCGAGAAGAACGGAATGGAATGGAACGGAACAGAATGGAATGGAAAGGAATGGAATGGAATGGAGTGGAATGGAACGGAATGGAATCAACCCGAGTAGAACGGAATGGAATTGAACGGAACGGATTTGAACGGAATGGAATAGAATGGAATTTAATCCACCCGAGGAGAATGGAATGGAATGGAATGGAAAGGAATGGAATGGAATGGAATAAAATGGAATGGAATGGAATGGAATCTACCTGAAAGGAACGGAATGGAATATACTTCAGTAGAATGCAATGGAATGGAATGGAATGGAATGGAATGGAATGGAATGGAATGGAACGGAATGGAATGGAATGGAATGGAATGGAATCCACCTGAGAAGAACGGAATGGAATGGAACGGAATGGAGCGGAACGGTACGGAATGGAATGGAAAGGAATGGAATGGAATGGAATGGAATGGAATCTACCTGAGTAGAATGGAATGGAATGGAATGGAATGGAATGGACCCGATTGGAAAGGAACGGAATGGAACGGAACGGAAAGGAACGGAATGGAATAGAATGGAATTTAATCCACCCGAGGAGAATGGAGTGGAATGGAATGGAATGGAATGGAAAGGAATGGAATCCACCCGAGAAGAACGGAATGGAATGGAACGGAATGGAATGGAATGGAATGGAATGGAATAGAATGCAATGGAATGCAATGGAATGGAATGGAATCTACCTGAGTAGAACGGAATGGAATGGAATGGAATGGAATGGAATGGTATGGAATCTACACGAGTTGAACAGAATGGAATGGAATGGAATGGAATGGAATGGAATGGAATGGAATGGAATGGAATGGAATGGAATAGAATGGAATAGAATGCAATGGAATGAAATGGAATGGAATCTACACGAGTAGAATGGAATGGAATGGAATGGAATGGAATTTAATGGAATGGAATGGAATGGAATGGAATTTAATGGAATGGAATGGATTGGAATGGAATGGAATGGAATGGAATGGAATGGAACGGAACGGAACGGAACGGAACGGAACAGAGCGGAACGGAGCGGAATGGAATTGAATCTACCCGAGTATTACGGAATGGAAGAGAATGGAATGGAATGGAATGGAATGGAATGGAATCTACCTGAGAGGAAAGCAATGGAATCTACCTCAGTAGAACGGAATGGTATCGAATGGAATGGAATGGAACGGAATGGAACAGAATGGAATGAGATTGAATGGAATAGAATCCACTCGAGAAGAACAGAATGGAATGGAACGGAATGGAACGGAACGGATTGGAATGGAATGGAATGGAATGGAATGGAATAGAATGGAATGGAATGGAATGGAATCTACCAAACTAGAACGGAATGGAATGGAATAGAATGGAATGGAATGGAATGGAAAGGAATGGAATGGAATGGAATGGAATGGAATGGAATCCACCCGAGAGGAACGGAATGGAATGGAACGGAATGAAATAGAATGGAATGGAATGGAATGGAATGGAATGGAATGGAATGGAGTGGAATGGAATGGAATGGAGTCGAATGGAATGGAATGGAATCTACATGAGTAGAACAGAATGGAATGGAATGCAATGGAATGGAATGGAATTGAATGGAATGGAATGGAATGGAATGGAACCCACCTGAGAAGAATGGATTGCAATGGAATGGAATGGAATGGAATGGAACAGAATGGAACGGAACGGAAAGGAACGGAACGGAACGGAACGATAAGGAATGGAATGGAATGGAGTGGAATGCAGTGGAATCTACCCGAGAAGAACGGAATGGAATGGAACAGAATGGAATGGAACGGAATGGAACGGAACGAAAAGGAACGGAACAGACCTGACCGGAACGGAATGGAATGGAATGGAATGGAATGGAATGGAATGGAATAGAATGGAATGGAATGGAATGGAATCTACCAAACTAGAACGGAATGGAATGGAATAGAATGGAATGGAATGGAATGGAAAGGAATGGAATGGAATGGAATGGAATGGAATGGAATGGAATCCACCCGAGAGGAACGGAATGGAATGGAAAGGAATGAAATGGAATGGAATGGAATGGAATGGAATGGAATGGAATGGAATGGAATGGAGTCCAATGGAATGGAATGGAATCTACATGAGTAGAACAGAATGGAATGGAATGCAATGGAATGGAATGGAATTGAATGGAATGGAATGGAATGGAATGGAACCCACCTGAGAAGAATGGATTGCAATGGAATGGAATGGACTGGAATGGAACAGAATGGAACGGAAAGGAATGGAACGGAATGGAGTGGAATGGAATTGAATCTACAAGAGTAGAATGGAATGGACTGGAATGGAATGGAATGGAACGGAACGGAATGGAATGGAATGGAATCCACCCGGGAAGAACGGAATGGAATAGAACGGAACAGAATGGAATGGAAAGGAATGGAATGGAATGGAGTGGAATAGAATGGAATTTAACGCCCCGAGGAGAATGGAATAAAATGGAATGGAATGGAAAGGAATGGAATGGAATGGAAAGGAATGGAATGGAATGGAATCTACCTGAGAGGAACGGAATGGAATCTACCTCAGTAGAACGGAATGGAATGGAACAGAATGGAATGGAATGGAATGGAATGGAATCCACCTGAGAAGAACGGAATGGAATGGAACGGAATGGAGCGGAATGGTACGGAATGGAATGGAAAGGAATAGAATGGAATGGAATGGAATGGAATCTACCCGAGTAGAATGGAATGGAATGGAATGGAATGGAATGTAATCCACAAGAGAAGAATGGAATGGAATGGAACGGAATGGAATGGAATGGAATGGTATGGAATATACCCGAGTTGAACAGAATCGAATAGAAAGTAATGGAATGATATGGAATCTACCCGAGTTGAACAGAATGGAATGGAATGGAATGGAATGGAATGGAATGGAATTGAATGGAATAGAATGGAACGGAATGAAACGAGATGGAATAGAATGGAATGGAATGGAATGGAATGGAATGGAATGGAATGGATTGGAATGGATTGGAATGGAAACTACCTGAGTAGGACGGAATGGAATGGAATTTAATGGAATGGAATCTACCCAAGATGAACGGAATGGAATGGAATGCAATGGAATGGAATGGAACAGAACGGAATAGAATGGAATGGAATGGAATGCAATCTACCCGTGTAGAAAGGAATGGAATGGAATGGAAAGGAATGGAACGGAAAGGTACGGAACGGAACCGAACGGAACGGAATGGAACGCTATGGAATGGAATCCACCCGAGAAGAACGGAATGGAATGGAATGGATTGGAATGGAATGGAATGGAATGGAACGGAAAGGAATGGAATGGAACAGAACCGACTGGAATGGAATGGAATGGAATGGAATGCAATGGAATGGAATGGAATGGAGTGCAATGGAATCTACCCAAGTACCACGAATCAGAACGGAACGAAAAGGAATGGAATGGAATGGAAAGGAATGGAATGGAGTTTAATAGAACGGAATTTAGTCAACCCGAGTAGAACGGAACGGAATGCAATGGAACGGAAAGGAACAGAATGGAATAGAATGGAATTTAATCCACCCGAGGAGAATGGAGTGGAATGGAATGGAATGGAATGGAAAGGAATGGAATGGAATGGAAGGGAAGGGAATGGAATAGAATGGAATGGGATGGAATGGAATGGAGTGGAATGGAATGGAATGGAATGGAATGAAACGGAATGTAAAGGAATGGAATGGAATGGAATCCACCTGAGAAGAACGGAATTTAATGGAACGGAATGGAACGGAACGTAATGGAATGGAATGGAACGGAATGGAATAGAATGGAATGGAATGGAATGGAATCTACCCAAGTAGAAAGGAATGTAATGTAATGGAATGGAATGGAATCCACCCAAGAAGAACGGAATTGAATGGAACGGAATGGAATGGAATGGTATAGAAAGGAATGGAATGGAATGGAATGGAATGGAACGGAACGGAATGGAATGGAATGGAATGGAATGGAATGGAATCCACCCGAGAAGAACGGAATGGAATGGAACGGAATGGAATGGAAAGGTATGGAATGGAATGGAATGAAATGGAATGGAATGGAACGGAACAGAATGGAACGGAACGAAGCGGACCGGAACCGGAAGGGATTGAATCTAATCGAGTAGATTGGAAAGGAAAGGAATGGAATGGAATGGAATGGAATGGAATGGAATGGAATGGAATGGAAGGGAATGGAATGGAATGGAAGGGAATGCAATGGAATGGAATGGAATCCAGCCGAGAAGAACGGAATGGAATGGAACGGAATGGAATGGAATGGAGTGGAATGGAATGGAATGGAATGGAATGGAATGGGATGGAATGGAATGCAGTGGAATAGAACGCAACTGAATCAACACGAGTAGAACGGATCAGAACGGAACGGAATGGAAAGGAATGGAATGGAACCTACCTGAGAAGAACGGATTGGAATGGAATAGAATGCAATGGAATGGAACAGAGTGGAACGGAACGGAAAGGAACGGAACAGAACGGAATGATAAGGAATGGAATGGAATGGAGTGGAATGCAGTGGAATCTACCCGAGAAGAACGGAAGGGAATGGAAAGGAATGGAATGGAATGAAATGGAATGGAATGGAACGGAACGGAACGGAATTGAATGGAATGGAATGGAATGGAATCCACCCGAGAAGAACGGAATGAAAGGGTAAGTAATGGAATGGAATGGAATGCAATTGAATCTACCCGAGTAGAACGGAATGGAATGTAACGGAATGGAATGGAATGGAATGGAGTGGAATGGAGTGTAACGGAATGGAATGGAATGAAATGGAATGGAACCTACCGGAATGGAAAGGAATGGAATGCAATGGAATGCAATGGAATGGAATCTACCAAAGAAGAACGCAATGGAATGGAATAGAATGGAATGGAATGGAATGTAATGGAATGGAATGGAATGGAATGGGATGGAATGGAATGGAATGGAATGGAATCCACCCGAGAAGAACGGAATGGAATGGAAAGGAATGGAATGGAATGGAATGGAATGGAATGGAATGCAATGGAATGGAATGGAATCAACCCGAGTAGAACGGAATGGAATGAAATGGAATGGAAAGGAGTGGTATGGAATGGAATGGAATGGTATGGAATCTACACGAGATGAAGAGAATGGAAAGGAATGGAATGGAATGGAATGGAATGGAATCAACCAGAGTTGAACAGAATCGAATGGAATGGAATGGAACGGAATGGAATGGAACGGAATGGAATAGAATGGAATGGAATGGAATGGAATGGAATGGAATCTACCCAAGTAGAACGGAATGGAATGGAATGGAATGGTATGGAATCTACACGACTAGAACCGAATGGAATGGAATGGAATGGAATGGTATGGAATTAACCCGAGTAGAACGGAATGGAATGGAATGGAGTGGAATGGAAAGGAATGGAATGGAATAGAATGGAATGGAATGAAATGGAATGGAATGGAATGGAATCTACCCTAGTAGAACGGAATGGAATAGAATGGAATGGAATGGAATGGAATGGAATCTACCTGAGAGGAACGGAATGGAATCTACCTCAGTAGAACGGAATGGAATGGAATGGAAAGGAATGGAATGGAATGGAATGGAATGGAATGGAATGGAATGGATTCAACACGAGTACAATGGAATGGAATGGAATGGAATGGAATGGAATGGAATGGAATGGAATGGAATCCACCTGAGAAGAATGGAATGGAATGGAATGGAATGGAACGGAACGGAACAGAATGGAACGGAACCGACTGGAATGGAATGGAATGGAAAGGAATTGAATGGAATGGAATGGAGTGGAATGGAATTGAATGGAATGGAATGGAGTGGAATGGAATGGAATGGAATGGAATGGAATGGGAAGAAATGGAATGGAATGGAATGGAATGGAATCAACCCAAGTAGAATGGAATGGATTGTAATGGACTGGAATGGAATGGAATGGAATGGAATCAATCCGAGTAGAATGGAATGGAATGGAATGGAATGGAATGGAATTCAATGTAATAGAATGGAATTGAATCAACCCGCGTGGAACGGAATGGAACGGAACGGAAAGGAACGGAACGGAATGGAATGGAATCAACCCGAGTACAACGGCACGGGACGGGACGGCACGGGACGGGACGGGACGGGACGGGACGGAACGGAACGGAACGGAACTCAATGGAATCAACCCGAGTAGAACGGAATAGAATGGAATGGAATGGAATGGAATGGAATGGAATGGAATGATCAACCAGAGTAGAACGGATCGGAATGGAATAGAATGGAATGGAATGAAATGGAATGGAATGAAATGGAATGAACCCGAGTAGAACGGAATGGAATGGAATGGAATGGAATGGAATGGAATGGAATGGAATGGAATGGAATGAAATGGAAAGAACCCGAGTAGAACGGAAAGGAATGGAATGGAATGGTATGGAAAGGAATGGAATGGAATGGAATGGAACGGAACGGAACGGAATGGAATGGAATGGAATGGAATGGAATGGAATCCACCCGAGAAGAACGGAATGGAATGGAACGGAATGGAATGGAAAGGTATGGAATGGAATGGAATGAAATGGAATGGAATGGAACGGAACAGAATGGAACGGAACGAAGCGGACCGGAACCGGAAGGAATTGAATCTAATCGAGTAGATTGGAAAGGAAAGGAATGGAATGGAATGGAATGGAATGGAATGGAATGGAAGGGAATGGAATGGAATGGAAGGGAATGCAATGGAATGGAATGGAATCCAGCCGAGAAGAACGGAATGGAATGGAACGGAATGGAATGGAATGGAGTGGAATGGAATGGAATGGAATGGGATGGAATGGAATGCAGTGGAATAGAACGCAACTGAATCAACACGAGTAGAACGGATCAGAGCGGAACGGAATGGAAAGGAATGGAATGGAACCTACCTGAGAAGAACGGATTGGAATGGGATAGAATGCAATGGAATGGAACAGAGTGGAACGGAACGGAAAGGAACGGAACAGAACGGAACGATAAGGAATGGAATGGAATGGAGTGGAATGCAGTGGAATCTACCCGAGAAGAACGGAAGGGAATGGAAAGGAATGGAATGGAATGAAATGGAATGGAATGGAACGGAACGGAACGGAATTGAATGGAATGGAATGGAATGGAATCCACCCGAGAAGAACGGAATGAAAGGGTAAGTAATGGAATGGAATGGAATGCAATTGAATCTACCCGAGTAGAACGGAATGGAATGTAACGGAATTGAATGGAATGGAATGGAGTGGAATGGAGTGTAACGGAATGGAATGGAATGAAATGGAATGGAACCTACCGGAATGGAAAGGAATGGAATGCAATGGAATGCAATGGAATGGAATCTACCAAAGAAGAACGCAATGGAATGGAATGGAATGGAATGGAATGGAATGGAATGGAATGGAATGGGATGGAATGGAATGGAATGGAATGGAATCCACCCGAGAAGAACGGAATGGAATGGAAAGGAATGGAATGGAATGGAATGGAATGGAATGGAATGCAATGGAATGGAATGGAATCAACCCGAGTAGAACGGAATGGAATGAAATGGAATGGAAAGGAGTGGTATGGAATGGAATGGAATGGTATGGAATCTACACGAGATGAAGAGAATGGAAAGGAATGGAATGGAATGGAATGGAATGGAATCAACCAGAGTTGAACAGAATCGAATGGAATGGAATGGAACGGAATGGAATGGAACGGAATGGAATAGAATGGAATGGAATGGAATGGAATGGAATGGAATCTACCCAAGTAGAACGGAATGGAATGGAATGGAATGGTATGGAATCTACACGACTAGAACCGAATGGAATGGAATGGAATGGAATGGTATGGAATTTACCCGAGTAGAACGGAATGGAATGGAATGGAGTGGAATGGAAAGGAATGGAATGGAATAGAATGGAATGGAATGAAATGGAATGGAATGGAATGGAATCTACCCTAGTAGAACGGAGTGGAATAGAATGGAATGGAATGGAATGGAATGGAATCTACCTGAGAGGAACGGAATGGAATCTACCTCAGTAGAACGGAATGGAATGGAATGGAAAGGAATGGAATGGAATGGAATGGAATGGAATGGAATGGAATGGAATGGATTCAACACGAGTACAATGGAATGGAATGGAATGGAATGGAATGGAATGGAATGGAATGGAATCCACCTGAGAAGAATGGAATGGAATGGAATGGAATGGAACGGAACGGAACGGAATGGAACGGAACCGACTGGAATGGAATGGAATGGAAAGGAATTGAATGGAATGGAATGGAGTGGAATGGAATGGAATGGAATGGAATGGAATGGGAAGAAATGGAATGGAATGGAATGGAATGGAATCAACCCAAGTAGAATGGAATGGATTGGAATGGACTGGAATGGAATGGAATGGAATGGAATCAATCCGAGTAGAATGGAATGGAATGGAATGGAATGGAATGGAATTCAATGTAATAGAATGGAATTGAATCAACCCGCGTGGAACGGAATGGAACGGAATGGAAAGGAACGGAACGGAATGGAATGGAATCAACCCGAGTACAACGGCACGGGACGGGACGGCACGGGACGGGACGGGACGGGACGGGACGGAACGGAACGGAACGGAACTCAATGGAATCAACCCGAGTAGAACGGAATGGAATGGAATGGAATGGAATGGAATGGAATGGAATGATCAACCAGAGTAGAACGGATCGGAATGGAATGGAATGGAATGGAATGAAATGGAATGGAATGAAATGGAATGAACCCGAGTAGAACGGAATGGAATGGAATGGAATGGAATGGAATGGAATGGAATGGAATGGAATGGAATGAAATGGAAAGAACCCGAGTAGAACGGAAAGGAATGGAATGGAATGGAATGGAATGGAATGAACCCGAGTAGAACGGAATGGAATGGAATGGAATGGAATGGAATGGAATGGAATGGAATGGAATCGAATGGAATCGAATGGAATCGAACGGAATGGAATGGAATAGAATGGAATCAACCCGAGAAGAACGGAATGGAATGGAACGGAATGGAACGGAACGGAACGGAACGGAACAGAACGGAACGGAACGGAATGGAATGGAGTGAATTGGAATGGAATCGAATGGAATCGAATGGAACCGAATGGAATGCAATGGAAGGGAATGGAATGGAATGGAATGGAATCAACCAGAGTAGAATGGATTGGATTGGAATGGAATGGAATGGAATGGAATGGAATGGAATGGAATGGAATGGAATGGAATCAACCCGAGTAGAATGGAATGGATTGGAATGGAATCCAGTGGAATGGAATGGAATTCAATAGAATATAATGGAATGGAATGGAATGGAATCGAATGGAATCGAATGGAATGGAGTGGAATAGAATGGAATCAACCCGAATAGAACGGAACGGAACGGAACGGAATGGAATGGAATGGAGTGAAATGCAATGCAATCGAATGGAATCGAATGGAATCGAATGGAATGGAACGGAAGGGAATGGAATGGAATGGAATGGAATGGAATGGAATGGAATGGAATCAACCCGAGTAGAATGGAATGGATTGGAATGGAATGGAATGGAATGGAATGGAATGGAATGGAATGGAATGGAATGGAATGGAATCGAATGGAATGGAATGGAATGGAATGGAATGGAATCAACCCGAGAAGAACGGAATGGAATGGTATGGAATGGAATAGAATGAAATGGAATGGAATGGAATGGAATGGAATGGAACGGAATGGAATCGAATGGAATCGAATGGAATCGAACGGAATGGAGTGGAATAGAATGGAATCAACCCGAGTAGAAGGGAATGGAATGGAACGGAATGGAACGGAACGGAACGGAACGGAACGGAACGGAACGGAATGGAATGGAGTGAAATGGAATGGAATGGAATGGAATGGAATGGAATGCAATGAAATGGAATGGAATGGAATCAACCCGAGTAGAATGGAACGGATTGGAATGGAACGGAATGGAACGGAATGGAACAGAACGGAATGGAATGGAATGGAATGGAATCGAATCGAATGGAGTCGAATGGAATGGAACGGAATAGAATGGAATCAACCCGAGTAGAACGGAACGGAATGGAATGGAATGGAATGGAATGGAATGGAATGGAATGGAATGGAATGGAATGGAATGGAATAGAACGGAATCAACCCGAGTAGACAGGAATGGAATGGAATGGAATGGAATGGAATGGAATGGAATGGAATGGAATGGAATGGAATGGAATGGAATGATCAACCTGAGTAGAACGGAATGGTATGGAATGGAATGGAATGCAATGGAATGGAATCGAATGGAATAGAATGGAATCAACCCGAGTAGAACGGAACTGAACGGAATGGAACGGAATGGAACGGAACGGAATGGAATGGAATGGAATCAACCCGAGTAGAACGGAACGGAATGGAATGGAATGGAATGGAATGGAATGGAATGGAATGGAATGGAATGGAATCGAATGGAATCGAACGGAATGGAATGGAAAAGAAAGGAATCAACCCAAATGAAACGGAGCGGAATGGAATGGAGTGGAATGGAATGGAATGGAATGGAATGGAATGGAATGGGAAAAAATGGAATGGAATGGAATGGAATGGAATTGAATCAACCGAAGTAGAATGGAATGGAATGGAATGGACTGGAATGGAATGGAATGGAATGGAATCAATCCGAGTAGAATGGAATGGAATGGAATGGAATGGAATTCAATGTAATAGAATGGAATTGAATCAACCCGCGTGGAACGGAATGGAACGGAACGGAAAGGAACGGAACGGAATGGAATGGAATCAACCCGAGTACAATGGCACGGGACGGGACGGCACGGGACGGGACGGGACGGGACGGGACGGAACGGAACGGAAAGGAACTCAATGGAATCAACCCGAGTAGAACGGAATGGAATGGAATGGAATGGAATGGAATGATCAACCCGAGTAGAACGGATCGGAATGGAATGGAATGGAATGGAATAAAATGGAATGGAATGAAATGGAATGAACCCGAGTAGAACGGAATGGAATGGAATGGAATGGAATGGAATGGAATGGAATGGAATGAAATAGAGAGAACCCAAGTAGAACGGAAAGGAATGGAATGGAATGGAATGGAATGGAATGGAATGGAATGGAATGAACCCGAGTAGAACGGAATGGAATGGAATGGAATGGAATGGAATGGAATGGAATGGAATGGAATGGAATGGAATGGAATGGAATGGCATGGAATGGAATGGAATCGAACGGAATGGAATGGAATAGAATGGAATCAACCCGAGTAGAACGGAAAGGAATGGAATGGAATGGAATGAAATGGAATGGAATGAAATGGAATGAACCCGAGTAGAACGGAATGGAATGGAATGGAATGGAATGGAATGGAATGGAATGGAATGGAATGGCATGGAATGGAATGGAATCGAACGGAATGGAATGGAATAGAATGGAATCAACCCGAGTAGAACGGAAAGGAATGGAATGGAATGGAATGAAATGGAATGGAATGAAATGGAATGAACCCGAGTAGAACGGAATGGAATGGAATGGAATGGAATGGAATGGAATGGAATGAAATGGAAAGAATCCGAGTAGAACGGAAAGGAATGGAATGGAATGGAATGGAATGGAATGGAATGGAATGGAATGAACCCGAGTAGAACGGAATGGAATGGAATGGAATGGAATGGAATGGAATGGAATGGAATGTAATGGAATGGAATGGCATGGAATGGAATGGAATCGAACGGAATGGAATGGAATAGAATGGAATCAACCCAAGTAGAACGGAAAGGAATGGAAGGGAATATAATCGAATGGAATGGAATGATCAACCCGAGTAGAACGGAATGGAATGGAATGGAATGGAATGGAATGGAATGAATCCGAGTAGAACGGAATGGAATGGAATGGAATTGAATGGAATGGAATGGAATGGAATGGAATGGAATGGAATGGAATGGAATTGAATGGAATCCACCCGAGAAGAATGGAATGGAATGGAACGGAACAGAATGGAATGGAAAGGAATGGAATGGAATGGAGTGGAATAGAACGGAATTGAATCAACTCGAGTAGAACGGAACGGAATGGAACAGAATGGAATTTAATCCACCCGGGGAGAATGGAATGGAATGGAATGGAAAGAAATGGAATGGAATGGAATGGAATGGAATGGAATCTACCTGAGAGGAACGGAATGGAATCTACCTCAGTAGAACGGAATGGAATGGAATGGAAAAGAATGGAATGGAATGGAACAGAATGGAGTGGAATGGAATGGAATGGAATCCACTCGAGAAGAACGGAATGGAATGGAACGGAATGGAACGGAACGGAACGGAATGGAATGGAATGGAATGGAATGGAATGGAATGGAATGGAATCGAATGGAGTCGAATGGAATGGAACGGAATAGAATGGAATCAACCCGAGTAGAACGGAACGGAATGGAATGGAATGGAATGGAATCGAATCGAATGGAGTCGAATGGAATGGAATGGAATAGAATGGAATCAACCCGAGTAGAACGGAACGGAATGGAATGGAATGGAATGGAATGGAATGGAATGGAATAGAACGGAATCAACCCGAGTAGACAGGAATGGAATGGAATGGAATGGAATGGAATGGAATGGAATGATCAACCCGAGTAGAACGGAATGGAATGGAATGGAATGGAATGGAATGGAATGGAATAGAATGGAATCAACCCGAGTAGAACAGAACGGAACGGAATGGAACGGAATGGAACGGAACGGAATGGAATGGAATGGAATCAACCCGGGTAGAACGGAATGGAATGGAATGGAATGGAATGGAATGGAATGGAATCGAATGGAATCGAACGGAATGGAATGGCATAGAAAGGAATGAACCCGAATGAAACGGAACGGAATGGAATGGAGTGGAATGGAATCGAACGGAATGGAAAGGAATGGAATGGGATGAAATGGAATGGAATGGAATGGAATGGAATCAACCCAAGTAGAATGGAATGGATTGGAATGGACTGGAATGGAATGGAATTGAATGGAATCAATCCGAGTAGAATGGAATGGAATGGAATTCAATGTAATAGAATGGAATTGAATCAACCCGCGAGAACGGAATGGAACGGAACGGAAAGGAACCGAACGGAATGGAATGGAATCAACCCGAGTACAACGGCACGGGACGGGACGGCACGGGACGGGACGGGACGGGACGGGACGGAACGGAATGGAACGGAACTCAATGGAATCAACCCGAGTAGAACGGAATGGAATGGAATGGAATGGAATGATCAACACGAGTAGAACGGAACGGAATGGAATGGAATGGAATGGAATGAAATGGAATGGAATGAAATGGAATGAACCCGAGTAGAACGGAATGGAATGGAATGGAATGGAATGGAATGGAATGGAATGGAATGGAATGGAATGGAATGGAATGGAATGAAATGGAAAGAACCCGAGTAGAACGGAAAGGAATGGAATTGAATGGAATGGAATGGAATGGAATGGAATGGAGCGAACCCGCGTAGAACGGAAAGGAATGGAATGGAATGGAAAGGAATGGAATGGAATGGAATGGAATGAACCCGAGTAGAACGGAGTGGAATGGAATGGAATGGAATGGAATGGAATGGAATGGAATGGAATGGAATCCACCCGAGAAGAATGGAATGGAATGGAACGGAACAGAATGGAATGGAAAGGAATGGAATGGAATGGAGTGGAATAGAACGGAATTGAATCAACTCGAGTAGAACGGAACGGAATGGAACAGAATGGAATTTAATCCACCCGGGGAGAATGGAATGGAATGGAATGGAAAGAAATGGAATGGAATGGAATGGAATGGAATGGAATCTACCTGAGAGGAACGGAATGGAATCTACCTCAGTAGAACGGAATGGAATGGAATGGAAAAGAATGGAATGGAATGGAACAGAATGGAATGGAATGGAATGGAATGGAATCCACTCGAGAAGAACGGAATGGAATGGAACGGAATGGAACGGAACGGAACGGAATGGAATGGAATGGAATGGAATGGAATGGAATCAACCCAAGTAGAATGGAATGGATTGGAATGGACTGGAATGGAATGGAATGGAATGGAATCAATCCGAGTAGAATGGAATGGAATGGAATGGAATGGAATGGAATTCAATGTAATAGAATGGAATTGAATCAACCCGCGTGGAACGGAATGGAACGGAATGGAAAGGAACGGAACGGAATGGAATGGAATCAACCCGAGTACAACGGCACGGGACGGGACGGCACGGGACGGGACGGGACGGGACGGGACGGAACGGAACGGAACGGAACTCAATGGAATCAACCCGAGTAGAACGGAATGGAATGGAATGGAATGGAATGGAATGGAATGGAATGATCAACCAGAGTAGAACGGATCGGAATGGAATGGAATGGAATGGAATGAAATGGAATGGAATGAAATGGAATGAACCCGAGTAGAACGGAATGGAATGGAATGGAATGGAATGGAATGGAATGGAATGGAATGGAATGGAATGAAATGGAAAGAACCCGAGTAGAACGGAAAGGAATGGAATGGAATGGAATGGAATGGAATGAACCCGAGTAGAACGGAATGGAATGGAATGGAATGGAATGGAATGGAATGGAATGGAATGGAATCGAATGGAATCGAATGGAATCGAACGGAATGGAATGGAATAGAATGGAATCAACCCGAGAAGAACGGAATGGAATGGAACGGAATGGAACGGAACGGAACGGAACGGAACAGAACGGAACGGAACGGAATGGAATGGAGTGAATTGGAATGGAATCGAATGGAATCGAATGGAACCGAATGGAATGCAATGGAAGGGAATGGAATGGAATGGAATGGAATCAACCAGAGTAGAATGGATTGGATTGGAATGGAATGGAATGGAATGGAATGGAATGGAATGGAATGGAATGGAATCAACCCGAGTAGAATGGAATGGATTGGAATGGAATCCAGTGGAATGGAATGGAATTCAATAGAATATAATGGAATGGAATGGAATGGAATCGAATGGAATCGAATGGAATGGAGTGGAATAGAATGGAATCAACCCGAATAGAACGGAACGGAACGGAACGGAATGGAATGGAATGGAGTGAAATGCAATGCAATCGAATGGAATCGAATGGAATCGAATGGAATGGAACGGAAGGGAATGGAATGGAATGGAATGGAATGGAATGGAATGGAATGGAATCAACCCGAGTAGAATGGAATGGATTGGAATGGAATGGAATGGAATGGAATGGAATGGAATGGAATGGAATGGAATGGAATGGAATCGAATGGAATGGAATGGAATGGAATGGAATGGAATCAACCCGAGAAGAACGGAATGGAATGGTATGGAATGGAATAGAATGAAATGGAATGGAATGGAATGGAATGGAATGGAACGGAATGGAATCGAATGGAATCGAATGGAATCGAACGGAATGGAGTGGAATAGAATGGAATCAACCCGAGTAGAAGGGAATGGAATGGAACGGAATGGAACGGAACGGAACGGAACGGAACGGAACGGAACGGAATGGAATGGAGTGAAATGGAATGGAATGGAATGGAATGGAATGGAATGCAATGAAATGGAATGGAATGGAATCAACCCGAGTAGAATGGAACGGATTGGAATGGAACGGAATGGAACGGAATGGAACAGAACGGAATGGAATGGAATGGAATGGAATCGAATCGAATGGAGTCGAATGGAATGGAACGGAATAGAATGGAATCAACCCGAGTAGAACGGAACGGAATGGAATGGAATGGAATGGAATGGAATGGAATGGAATGGAATGGAATGGAATGGAATAGAACGGAATCAACCCGAGTAGACAGGAATGGAATGGAATGGAATGGAATGGAATGGAATGGAATGGAATGGAATGGAATGGAATGGAATGGAATGATCAACCTGAGTAGAACGGAATGGTATGGAATGGAATGGAATGCAATGGAATGGAATCGAATGGAATAGAATGGAATCAACCCGAGTAGAACGGAACTGAACGGAATGGAACGGAATGGAACGGAACGGAATGGAATGGAATGGAATCAACCCGAGTAGAACGGAACGGAATGGAATGGAATGGAATGGAATGGAATGGAATGGAATGGAATGGAATGGAATCGAATGGAATCGAACGGAATGGAATGGAAAAGAAAGGAATCAACCCAAATGAAACGGAGCGGAATGGAATGGAGTGGAATGGAATGGAATGGAATGGAATGGAATGGAATGGGAAAAAATGGAATGGAATGGAATGGAATGGAATTGAATCAACCGAAGTAGAATGGAATGGAATGGAATGGAATCAATCCGAGTAGAATGGAATGGAATGGAATGGAATGGAATTCAATGTAATAGAATGGAATTGAATCAACCCGCGTGGAACGGAATGGAACGGAACGGAAAGGAACGGAACGGAATGGAATGGAATCAACCCGAGTACAATGGCACGGGACGGGACGGCACGGGACGGGACGGGACGGGACGGGACGGAACGGAACGGAAAGGAACTCAATGGAATCAACCCGAGTAGAACGGAATGGAATGGAATGGAATGGAATGGAATGATCAACCCGAGTAGAACGGATCGGAATGGAATGGAATGGAATGGAATAAAATGGAATGGAATGAAATGGAATGAACCCGAGTAGAACGGAATGGAATGGAATGGAATGGAATGGAATGGAATGGAATGGAATGAAATAGAGAGAACCCAAGTAGAACGGAAAGGAATGGAATGGAATGGAATGGAATGGAATGGAATGGAATGGAATGAACCCGAGTAGAACGGAATGGAATGGAATGGAATGGAATGGAATGGAATGGAATGGAATGGAATGGAATGGAATGGCATGGAATGGAATGGAATCGAACGGAATGGAATGGAATAGAATGGAATCAACCCGAGTAGAACGGAAAGGAATGGAATGGAATGGAATGAAATGGAATGGAATGAAATGGAATGAACCCGAGTAGAACGGAATGGAATGGAATGGAATGGAATGGAATGGAATGGAATGGAATGGAATGGCATGGAATGGAATGGAATCGAACGGAATGGAATGGAATAGAATGGAATCAACCCGAGTAGAACGGAAAGGAATGGAATGGAATGGAATGAAATGGAATGGAATGAAATGGAATGAACCCGAGTAGAACGGAATGGAATGGAATGGAATGGAATGGAATGGAATGGAATGAAATGGAAAGAATCCGAGTAGAACGGAAAGGAATGGAATGGAATGGAATGGAATGGAATGGAATGGAATGGAATGAACCCGAGTAGAACGGAATGGAATGGAATGGAATGGAATGGAATGGAATGGAATGGAATGTAATGGAATGGAATGGCATGGAATGGAATGGAATCGAACGGAATGGAATGGAATAGAATGGAATCAACCCAAGTAGAACGGAAAGGAATGGAAGGGAATATAATCGAATGGAATGGAATGATCAACCCGAGTAGAACGGAATGGAATGGAATGGAATGGAATGGAATGGAATGAATCCGAGTAGAACGGAATGGAATGGAATGGAATTGAATGGAATGGAATGGAATGGAATGGAATGGAATGGAATGGAATGGAATTGAATGGAATCCACCCGAGAAGAATGGAATGGAATGGAACGGAACAGAATGGAATGGAAAGGAATGGAATGGAATGGAGTGGAATAGAACGGAATTGAATCAACTCGAGTAGAACGGAACGGAATGGAACAGAATGGAATTTAATCCACCCGGGGAGAATGGAATGGAATGGAATGGAAAGAAATGGAATGGAATGGAATGGAATGGAATGGAATCTACCTGAGAGGAACGGAATGGAATCTACCTCAGTAGAACGGAATGGAATGGAATGGAAAAGAATGGAATGGAATGGAACAGAATGGAGTGGAATGGAATGGAATGGAATCCACTCGAGAAGAACGGAATGGAATGGAACGGAATGGAACGGAACGGAACGGAATGGAATGGAATGGAATGGAATGGAATGGAATGGAATGGAATCGAATGGAGTCGAATGGAATGGAACGGAATAGAATGGAATCAACCCGAGTAGAACGGAACGGAATGGAATGGAATGGAATGGAATCGAATCGAATGGAGTCGAATGGAATGGAATGGAATAGAATGGAATCAACCCGAGTAGAACGGAACGGAATGGAATGGAATGGAATGGAATGGAATGGAATGGAATGGAATGGAATAGAACGGAATCAACCCGAGTAGACAGGAATGGAATGGAATGGAATGGAATGGAATGGAATGGAATGATCAACCCGAGTAGAACGGAATGGAATGGAATGGAATGGAATGGAATGGAATGGAATAGAATGGAATCAACCCGAGTAGAACAGAACGGAACGGAATGGAACGGAATGGAACGGAACGGAATGGAATGGAATGGAATCAACCCGGGTAGAACGGAATGGAATGGAATGGAATGGAATGGAATGGAATGGAATCGAATGGAATCGAACGGAATGGAATGGCATAGAAAGGAATGAACCCGAATGAAACGGAACGGAATGGAATGGAGTGGAATGGAATCGAACGGAATGGAAAGGAATGGAATGGGATGAAATGGAATGGAATGGAATGGAATGGAATCAACCCAAGTAGAATGGAATGGATTGGAATGGACTGGAATGGAATGGAATTGAATGGAATCAATCCGAGTAGAATGGAATGGAATGGAATTCAATGTAATAGAATGGAATTGAATCAACCCGCGAGAACGGAATGGAACGGAACGGAAAGGAACCGAACGGAATGGAATGGAATCAACCCGAGTACAACGGCACGGGACGGGACGGCACGGGACGGGACGGGACGGGACGGGACGGAACGGAATGGAACGGAACTCAATGGAATCAACCCGAGTAGAACGGAATGGAATGGAATGGAATGGAATGATCAACACGAGTAGAACGGAACGGAATGGAATGGAATGGAATGGAATGAAATGGAATGGAATGAAATGGAATGAACCCGAGTAGAACGGAATGGAATGGAATGGAATGGAATGGAATGGAATGGAATGGAATGGAATGGAATGGAATGGAATGGAATGAAATGGAAAGAACCCGAGTAGAACGGAAAGGAATGGAATTGAATGGAATGGAATGGAATGGAATGGAATGGAGCGAACCCGCGTAGAACGGAAAGGAATGGAATGGAATGGAAAGGAATGGAATGGAATGGAATGGAATGAACCCGAGTAGAACGGAGTGGAATGGAATGGAATGGAATGGAATGGAATGGAATGGAATGGAATGGCATGGAATGGAATGGAATCGAACGGAATGGAATGGAATAGAATGGAATCAACCCGAGTAGAACGGAAAGGAATGGAATGGAATGGAATGAAATGGAATGGAATGAAATGGAAAGAATCCGAGTAGAACGGAAAGGAATGGAATGGAATGGAATGGAATGGAATGGAATGGAATGGAATGAACCCGAGTAGAACGGAATGGAATGGAATGGAATGGAATGGAATGGAATGGAATGAAATGGAAAGAATCCGATTAGAACGGAAAGGAATGGAATGGAATGGAATGGAATGGAATGGAATGGAATGGAATGAACCCGAGTAGAACGGAATGGAATGGAATGGAATGGAATGGAATGGAATGGAATGGAATGGCATGGAATGGAATGGAATCGAACGGAATGGAATGGAATAGAATGGAATCAACCCAAGTAGAACGGAAAGGAATGGAATGGAATGGAATCGAATGGAATGGAATGGAATGGAATGGAATGGAATGATCAACCCGAGTAGAACGGAATGGAATGGAATGGAATGGAATGGAATGGAATGAATCCGAGTAGAACGGAATGGAATGGAATGGAATTGAATGGAATGGAATGGAATGGAATGGAATGGAATGGAATGGAATGGAATGGAATGGAATGGAATGGAATGGAATCCACCCGAGAAGAATGGAATGGAATGGAACGGAACAGAATGGAATGGAAAGGAATGGAATGGAATGGAGTGGAATAGAACGGAATTGAATCAACTCGAGTAGAACGGAACGGAATGGAACAGAATGGAATTTAATCCACCCGGGGAGAATGGAATGGAATGGAATGGAAAGAAATGGAATGGAATGGAATGGAATGGAATGGAATCTACCTGAGAGGAACGGAATGGAATCTACCTCAGTAGAACGGAATGGAATGGAATGGAAAAGAATGGAATGGAATGGAACAGAATGGAATGGAATGGAATGGAATGGAATCCACTCGAGAAGAACGGAATGGAATGGAACGGAATGGAACGGAACGGAACGGAATGGAATGGAATGGAATGGAATGGAATGGAATCGAATGGAGTCGAATGGAATGGAACGGAATAGAATGGAATCAACCCGAGTAGAACGGAACGGAATGGAATGGAATGGAATGGAATCGAATCGAATGGAGTCGAATGGAATGGAATGGAATAGAATGGAATCAACCCGAGTAGAACGGAACGGAATGGAATGGAATGGAATGGAATGGAATGGAATGGAATGGAATAGAATGGAATCAACCCGAGTAGACAGGAATGGAATGGAATGGAATGGAATGGAATGGAATGGAATGATCAACCCGAGTAGAACGGAATGGAATGGAATGGAATGGAATGGAATGGAATGGAATGGAATGGAATGGAATGGATTGGAATGGAATGGAATGGAATCGAATGGAATCGAACGGAATGGAATGGAATAGAAAGGAATGAACCCGAATGAAACGGAACGGAATGGAATGGAGTGGAATGGAATCGAATGGAATGGAAAGGAATGGAATGGGATGAAATGGAATGGAAAGGAATGGAATGGAATCAACCCAAGTAGAATGGAATGGATTGGAATGGACTGGAATGGAATGGAATTGAATGGAATCAATCCGAGTAGAATGGAATGGAATGGAATTCAATGTAATAGAATGGAATTGAATCAACCCGCGAGAACGGAATGGAACGGAACGGAAAGGAACCGAACGGAATGGAATGGAATCAACCCGAGTACAACGGCACGGGACGGGACGGCACGGGACGGGACGGGACGGGACGGGACGGAACGGAATGGAACGGAACTCAATGGAATCAACCCGAGTAGAACGGAATGGAATGGAATGGAATGGAATGATCAACACGAGTAGAACGGAACGGAATGGAATGGAATGGAATGGAATGAAATGGAATGGAGTGAAATGGAATGAACCAGAGTAGAACGGAATGGAATGGAATGGAATGGAATGGAATGGAATGGAATGGAATGGAATGGAATGGAATGAAATGGAAAGAACCAGAGTAGAACGGAAAGGAATGGAATGGAATGGAATGGAATGGAATGGAATGGAATGGAATGGAATGGAACGAACCCGAGTAGAACGGATAGGAATGGAATGGAATGGAATGGAATGGAATGGAATGGAATGGAATGGAATGAACCCGAGTAGAACGGAATGGAATGGAATGGAATGGAATGGAATGGAATGGCATGGAATGGAATGGAATCGAACGGAATGGAATGGAATAGAATGGAATCAACCCGAGTAGAACGGAAAGGAATGGAATGGAATGGAATGAAATGGAATGGAATGAAATGGAAGGAACCCGAGTAGAACGGAATGGAATGGAATGGAATGGAATGGAATGGAATGGAATGGAATGAACTGGAAAGAATCCGAGTAGAACGGAAAGGAATGGAATGGAATGGAATGGAATGGAATGGAATGGAATGAACCCGAGTAGAACGGAATGGAATGGAATGGAATGGAATGGAATGGAATGGAATGGAATGGAATGGCATGGAATGGAATGGAATCGAACGGAATGGAATGGAATACAATGGAATCAACCCAAGTAGAACGGAAAGGAATGGAATGGAATGGAATGGAATGGAATCGAATGGAATGGAATGGGATGGAATGGAATGGAATGATCAACCCGAGTGGAACGGAATGGAATGGAATGGAATGGAATGGAATGGAATGAATCCGAGTAGAACGGAATGGAATGGAATGGAATTGAATGGAATGGAATGGAATGGAATGGAATGGAATGGAATGGAATTGAATGGAATCCACCCGAGAAGAACGGAATGGAATGGAATGGAACAGAATGGAATGGAAAGGAATGGAATGGAATGGAGTGGAATAGAACGGAATTGAATCAACTCGAGTAGAACGGAACGGAATGGAACAGAATGGAATTTAATCCACCCGGGGAGAATGGAATGGAATGGAATGGAAAGAAATGGAATGGAATGGAATCGAATGGAATGGAATCTACCTGAGAGGAACGGAATGGAATCTACCTCAGTAGAACGGAATGGAATGGAATGGAAAAGAATGGAATGGAATGGAACAGAATGGAATGAAATGGAATGGAATGGAATCCACTCGAGAAGAACGGAATGGAATGGAACGGAATGGAACGGAACGGAATGGAATGGAATGGAATGGAATGGAATGGAATGGAATGGAATCGAATCGAATGGAGTCGAATGGAATGGAACGGAATAGAATGGAATCAACCCGAGTAGAACGGAACAGAATGGAATGGAATGGAATGGAATCGAATCAAATGGAGTCAAATGGAATGGAATGGAATAGAATGGAATCAACCCGAGTAGAACGGAACGGAATGGAATGGAATGGAATGGAATGGAATGGAATGGAATGGAATGGAATGGAATGGAATGGAATGGAATGGAATGGAATCGAACGGAATGGAATGGAATAGAAAGGAATGAACCCGAATGAAACGGAACGGAATGGAATGGAGTGGAATGGAATCGAATGGAATGGAAAGGAATGGAATGGGATGAAATGGAATGGAATGGAATGGAATGGAATCAACGCAACTAGAATGGAATGGATTGGAATGGACTGGAATGGAATGGAATTGAATGGAATCAATCCGAGTAGAATGGAATGGAATGGAATTCAATGTAATAGAATGGAATTGAATCAACCCGCGAGAACGGAATGGAACGGAACGGAAAGGAACGGAACGGAATGGAATGGAATCAACCCGAATACAACGGCACGGACGAGACGGCACGGGACGGGACGGGACGGGACGGGACGGAACGGAATGGAACGGAACTCAATGGAATCAACCCGAGTAGAACGGAATGGAATGGAATGGAATGGAATGATCAACCAGAGTAGAACGGAACGGAATGGAATGGAATGGAATGGAATGAAATGGAATGGAATGAAATGGAATGAACACGAGTAGAATGGAATGGAATGGAATGGAATGGAATGGAATGGAATGGAATGGAATGGAATGGAATGGAATGAAATGGAAAGAACACGAGTAGAACGGAAAGGAATGGAATGGAATGGAATGGAATGGAATGGAATGGAACGAACCCGAGTAGAACGGAATGGAATGGAATGGAATGGAATGGAATGGAAAGGAATGGAATGGAATGGAATGGAATGGAATGGAATCGAATGGAGTGGAATGGAATAGAATGGAATCAAGCCGAGTAGAATGGAATGGAATGGAATGGAATGGAATGGAATGGAATGGAATGGAATGGAATGGAATCGATTGGAATGGAATGGAATGGAATGGAATGGAATGATCAACCCGAGTAGAACGGAATGGAAGGGAATGGAATGGAATGGAATGGAATGGAATGGAATGGAATGGAATGGAATGGAATGGAATGGAATCAACCCGAGTAGAATGGAATGGATTGGAATGGAATGGAATGGAATGGAATGGAATTCAATGGAATAGAATGAAATGGAATGGAATGGAATGGAATGGAATCGAATGGAATCGAATGGAATCGAAAGGAATGGAATGGAATGGAATGGAATGGAATGGAATGGAATGGAATGGAATGGAATGGAATCAACCTGAGTAGAACGGAATGGAATAGAATGCAATGGATTGGAATGGAATGGAATGGAATGGAATGGAATGGAATAGAACGGAATCAACCCGAGTAGACAGGAATGGAATGGAATGGAATGGAATGGAATGGAATGGAATGGAATGGAATAGAATGGAATCAACCCGAGTAGACAGGAATGGAATGGAATGGAATGGAATGGAATGGAATGGAATGGAATGGAATGGAATGATCAACCCGAGTAGAACGGAATGGAATGGAATGGAATGGAATGGAATGGAATGGAATGGAATGGAATAGAACGGAATCAACCCGAGTAGACAGGAATGGAATGGAATGGAATGGAATGGAATGGAATGGAATGGAATGGAATGGAATGGAATGGAATGGAATGGAATGGAATGGAATGGAAAGGAATGGAATGGAATGGAATGATCAACCCGAGTAGAACGGAATGGAATGGAATGGAATGGAATGGAATGGAATGGAATGGAATAGAATGGAATCAACCCGAGTAGAACAGAACGGAACGGAATGGAACGGAATGGAACGGAACGGAATGGAATGGAATGGAATCAACCAGAGTAGAACGGAATGGAATGGAATGGAATGGAATGGAATGGAATGGAATGGATTGGAATGGAATGGAATGGAATCGAATGGAATCGAACGGAATGGAATGGAATAGAAAGGAATGAACCCGAATGAAACGGAACGGAATGGAATGGAGTGGAATGGAATCGAATGGAAAGGAAAGGAATGGAATGGGATGAAATGGAATGGAATGGAATGGAATGGAATCAACCCAAGTAGAATGGAATGGATTGGAATGGACTGGAATGGAATGGAATTGAATGGAATCAATCCGAGTAGAGTGGAATGGAATGGAATTCAATGTAATAGAATGGAATTGAATCAACCCGCGAGAACGGAATGGAACGGAACGGAAAGGAACCGAACGGAATGGAATGGAATCAACCCGAGTACAACGGCACGGGACGGGACGGCACGGGACGGGACGGGACGGGACGGGACGGAACGGAATGGAACGGAACTCAATGGAATCAACCCGAGTAGAACGGAATGGAATGGAATGGAATGGAATGATCAACACGAGTAGAACGGAACGGAATGGAATGGAATGGAATGGAATGAAATGGAATGGAATGAAATGGAATGAACCAGAGTAGAACGGAATGGAATGGAATGGAATGGAATGGAATGGAATGGAATGGAATGGAATGAAATGGAAAGAACCAGAGTAGAACGGAAAGGAATGGAATGGAATGGAATGGAATGGAATGGAATGGAATGGAACGAACCCGAGTAGAACGGATAGGAATGGAATGGAATGGAATGGAATGGAATGGAATGGAATGAACCCGAGTAGAACGGAATGGAATGGAATGGAATGGAATGGAATGGAATGGCATGGAATGGAATGGAATCGAACGGAATGGAATGGAATAGAATGGAATCAACCCGAGTAGAACGGAAAGAAATGGAACGGAATGGAATGAAATGGAATGGAATGAAATGGAATGAACCCGAGTAGAACGGAATGGAATGGAATGGAATGGAATGGAATGGAATGGAATGGAATGGAATGGAATGAAATGGAAAGAATCCGAGTAGAACGGAAAGGAATGGAATGGAATGGAATGGAATGGAATGGAATGGAATGGAATGGAATGAACCCGAGTAGAATGGAATGGAATGGAATGGAATGGAATGGAATGGAATGGAATGGAATGGCATGGAATGGAATGGAATCGAACGGAATGGAATGGAATACAATGGAATCAACCCAAGTAGAACAGAAAGGAATGGAATGGAATGGAATGGAATCGAATGGAATGGAATGGGATGGAATGGAATGGAATGATCAACCCGAGTAGAACGGAATGGAATGGAATGGAATGGAATGGAATGGAATGAATCCGAGTAGAATGGAATGGAATGGAATGGAATGGAATGGAATGGAATTGAATGGAATCCACCCGAGAAGAACGGAATGGAATGGAACGGAACAGAATGGAATGGAAAGGAATGGAATGGAATGGAGTGGAATAGAACGGAATTTAATCAACTCGAGTAGAACGGAACGGAATGGAACAGAATGGAATTTAATCCACCAGGGGAGAATGGAATGGAATGGAATGGAAAGAAATGGAATGGAATGGAATCGAATGGAATGGAATCTACCTGAGAGGAACGGAATGGAATCTACCTCAGTAGAACGGAATGGAATGGAATGGAAAAGAATGGAATGGAATGGAACAGAATGGAATGAAATGGAATGGAATGGAATCCACTCGAGAAGAACGGAATGGAATGGAACGGAATGGAACGGAACGGAACGGAATGGAATGGAATGGAATGGAAAGGAATGGAATGGAATCGAATCGAATGGAGTCGAATGGAATGGAACGGAATAGAATGGAATCAACCCGAGTAGAACGGAACGGAATGGAATGGAATGGAATGCAATGGAATCGAATCGAATGGAGTCGAATGGAATGGAACGGAATAGAATGGAATCAACCCGAGTAGAACGGAACGGAATGGAATGGAATGGAATGGAATGGAATGGAATGGAATGGAATGGAATGGAATGGAATGGAATGGAATGGAATGGAATAGAACGGAATTAACCCGAGTAGACAGGAATGGAATGGAATGGAATGGAATGGAATGGAATGGAATGGAATGATCAACCCGAGTAGAACTGAACGGAACGGAATGGAATGGAATGGAATGGAATGGAATGGAATGGAATGGAATCGAATGGAATCGAATGGAATGGAATGGAATAGAAAGGAATGAACCCGAATGAAACGGAACGGAATGGAATGGAGTGGAATGAAATCGAATGGAATGGAAAGGAATGGAATGGGATGAAATGGAATGGAATGGAATGGAATGGAATCAACCCAAGTAGAATGGAATGGATTGGAATGGACTGGAATGGAATGGAATTGAATGGAATCAATCCGAGTAGAATGGAATGGAATGGAATTCAATGGAATAGAATGGAATTGAATCAACCCGCGAGAACGGAATGGAACGGAACGGAAAGGAACGGAACGGAATGGAATAGAATCAACCCGAATACAACGGCACGGACGGGACGGCACGGGACGGGACGGGACGGGACGGGACGGAACGGAATGGAATGGAACTCAATGGAATCAACCCGAGTAGAACGGAATGGAATGGAATGGAATGGAATGATCAACACGAGTAGAACGGAATGGAATGGAATGGAATGGAATGGAATGGAATGGAATGGAATGAAATGGAATGAACACGAGTAGAACGGAATGGAATGGAATGGAATGGAATGGAATGGAATGGAATGGAATGAAATGGAAAGAACACGAGTAGAACGGAAAGGAATGGAATGGAATGGAATGGAATGGAATGGAATGGAATGGAATGGAATCAACCCGAGTAGAATGGAATGGATAGGAATGGAACGGAATGGAATGGAATGGAATACAATAGAATAGAATGGAATGGAACGGCATGGAATGGAATGGAATGGAATGGCATGGAATGGAATGGAATGGAATCGAATGGAATCGAATGGAATCGAATGGTATGGAGTGGAATAGAATGGAATCAACCCGAATAGAACGGAACGGAACGGAACGGAACGGAATGGAACGGAATGGAATGGAGTGAAATGGAATGGAATCGAATGGAATCGAATGGAACCGAATGGAATGGAATGGAAGGGAATGGAATGGAAAGGAATGGAATGGAATGGAATCAACCCGAGTAGACTGGAATGGATTGGAATGGAATGGAATGGAATGGAATGGAATGGAAAGGAATCGAATGGAATGGAATGGAATGGAATGGAATGGAATGGAATGGAATTGAATGGAATGGAATCAACCCGAGTAGAACGGAATGGAATGGAATGGAATGGAATGGAATTTAATGGAATTCAATGGAATGGAATGGAATGGAATGGAATGGAATGGAATGGAATGGAATGGAATGGAATTCAATGGAATAGAATTGAATGGAATGGAATGGAATGGAATGAACCCGAGTAGAACGGAATGGAATGGAATGGAATGGAATGGAATGGAATGGAATGGAATCGAATGGAATCGAATGGAATGGAATGGAATGGAATGGAATGGAATGGAATGGATTCGAAAGGAATGGAATGGAATGGAATGGAATGGAATAGAACGGAATTAACCCGAGTAGACAGGAATGGAATGGAATGGAATGGAATGGAATGGAATGGAATGGAATGGAATGATCAACCCGAGTAGAACGGAATGGAATGGAATGGAATGGAATGGAATGGAATGGAATGGAATAGAATGGAATCAACCCGAGTAGAACGGAACGGAACGGAATGGAATGGAATGGAATGGAATGGAATGGAATGGAATCGAACGGAATGGAATGGAATAGAAAGGAATGAACCCGAATGAAACGGAACGGAATGGAATGGAATGGAATGGAATCGAATGGAATGGAATGGAATGGAATGGAATGAAATGGAATGGAATGGAATGGAATGGAATCAACCCAAGTAGAATGGAATGGATTGGAATGGAATGGAATGGAATGGAATGGAATGGAATCAATCCGAGTAGAATGGAATGGAATGGAATTCAATGTAATAGAATGGAATTGAATCAACCCGCGAGAACGGAATGGAACGGAACGGAAAGGAACGGAACGGAATGGAAAAGAATCAACCCGAATACAACGGCACGGACGGGACGGCACGGGACGGGACGGGACGGGACGGGACGGAATGGAATGGAACGGAACTCAATGGAATCAACCCGAGTAGAATGGAATGGAATGGAATGGAATGGAATGATCAACACGAGTAGAACGGAATGGAATGGAATGGAATGGAATGGAATGGAATGGAATGGAATGGAATGGAATGAACACGAGTAGAACGGAATGGAATGGAATGGAATGGAATGGAATGGAATGGAATGGAATGGAATGGAATGGAATGGAAAGAACACGAGTAGAACGGAAAGGAATGGAATGGAATGGAATGGAATGGAATGGAATGGAATGGAACGAACCCGAGTAGAACGGAATGGAATGGAATGGAATGGAATGGAATGGAATGGAATGGAATGGAATGGAATTGAATGGAATGGAATGGAATCGAATGGAGTGGAATGGAATAGAATGGAATCAACCCGAGTAGAATGGAATGGAATGGAATGGAATGGAATGGAATGGAATGGAATGGAATGGAATCGATTGGAATGGAATGGAATGGAATGGAATGGAATGATCAACCCGAGTAGAACGGAATGGAAGGGAATGGAATGGAATGGAATGGAATGGAATGGAATGGAATGGAATGGAATGGAATCAACCCGAGTAGAATGGAATGGATTGGAATGGAATGGAATGGAATGGAATGGAATTCAATGGAATAGAATGGAATGGAATGGAATGGAATGGAATGGAATGGAATGGAATCGAATGGAATCGAAAGGAATGGAATGGAATGGAATGGAATGGAATGGAATGGAATGGAATGGAATCAACCCGAGTAGAACGGAATGGAATAGAATGGAATGGATTGGAATGGAATGGAATGGAAAGGAATGGAATTCAATGGAATAGAATGGAATGGAATGGAATGGAATGGAATGGAATGGAATGGAATGGAATGGAATGGAATGAAATGGAATGGAATGGAATGGAATCGAATGGAATGGACTGGAATGGAATGGAATGGAATGGAATGGAATAGAATGGAATGGAATGGAATCAACCCGAGTAGAATGGAATGGATTGGAATGGAATGGAATGGAATCGAATGGAATGGAAGGGAATCGAAAGGAATGGAATGGAATGGAATGGACCCGAGTAGAACGGAATGGATTGGAATGGAATGGAATGGAATGGAATGGAATGAACCCGAGTAGAACGGAATGGAATGGAATGGAATGGAATGGAATGGAATCAACCCGAGTAGAATGGAATGGATAGGAATGGAATGGAATGGAATGGAATGGAATACAATAGAATAGAATGGAATGGAACGGCATGGAATGGAATGGAATGGAATGGCATGGAATGGAATGGAATGGAATCGAATGGAATCGAATGGAATCGAATGGTATGGAGTGGAATAGAATGGAATCAACCCGAATAGAACGGAACGGAACGGAACGGAATGGAATGGAACGGAATGGAATGGAGTGAAATGGAATGGAATCGAATGGAATCGAATGGAACCGAATGGAATGGAATGGAAGGGAATGGAATGGAAAGGAATGGAATGGAATGGAATCAACCCGAGTAGAATGGAATGGATTGGAATGGAGTGGAATGGAATGGAATGGAATGGAATGGAATCGAATGGAATCGAATGGAATGGAATGGAATGGAATGGAATGGAATGGAATGGAATGGAATAAACCCGAGTAGAACGGAATGGAATGGAATGGAATGGAATGGAATGTAATGGAATTCAATGGAATGGAATGGAATGGAATGGAATGGAATGGAATGGAATGGAATGGAATTCAATGGAATAGAATGGAATGGAATGGAATGGAATGGAATGAACCCGAGTAGAACGGAATGGAATGGAATGGAATGGAATGGAATGGAATGGAATGGAATCGAATGGAATCGAATGGAATGGAATGGAATGGAATGGAATGGAATGGAATGGATTCGAAAGGAATGGAATGGAATGGAATGGAATGGAATGGAATGGAATGGAATGGAATGGAATGGAATGGAATGGAATGGAATGGAATGGAATGGAATGGAATGGAATGGAATGGAATCAACCCGAGTAGAATGGAATGGATTGGAATGGAATGGAATGGAATGGAATTCAATGGAATAGAATGGAATGGAATGGAATGGAATGGAATGGAATGGAATGGAATGGAATCGAATGGAATCGAATGGAATCGAATGGAATGGAGTGGAATAGAATGGAATCAACCCGAGTAGAACGGAATGGAATGGAACGAAATGGAACGGAACGGATCGGAACGGAACGGAATGGAATGGAATGGAATGAAATGGAATGGAATGGAATGGAATCGAATGGAACCGAATGGAATGGAATGGAATGGAATGGAATGGAATGGAATGGAATGGAATGGAATGGAATCAACCAGAGTAGAATGGAATGGATTGGAATGGAATGGAATGGAATGGAATGGAATGGAATGGAATGGAATGGAATCAACCCGAGTAGAATGGAATGGATTGGAATGGAATGGAATGGAATGGAATGGAATTCAATAGAATATAATGGAATGGAATGGAATGGAATGGAATGGAATGGAATGGAATGGAATCGAATGGAATCGAATGGAATGGAGTGGAATAGAATGGAATCAACCCGAATAGAACGGAACGGAACGGAACAGAATGGAATGGAATGGAGTGAAATGGAATGGAATCGAATGGAATCGAATGGAATCGAATGGAATGGAATGGAAGGGAAAGGAATGGAATGGAATGGAATGGAATGGAATGGAATCAACCCGAGTAGAATGGAATGGATTGGAATGGAATGGAATGGAATGGAATGGAATGGAATCGAATGGAATCGAATGGAATGGAATGGAATGGAATGGAATGGAATGGAATGGAATCAACCCGAGTAGAACGGAATGGAATGGAATGGAATGGAATGGAATGGAATGGAATGGAATGGAATGGAATGGAATGGAATGGAATGGAATGGAATGCAATGGAATAGAATGGAATGGAATGGAATGGAATGGAATGAACCCGAGTAGAACGGAATGGAATGGAATGGAATTAAATGGAATGGAATGGAATCAACCCGAGTAGAATGGAACGGATTGGAATGGAATGGAATGGAACGGAATGGAACGGAACAGAATGGAATGGAATAGAATGGATATGAATCCACCCGAGAAGAATGGAATGGAATGGAATGGAATGGAATGGAATGGAATGGAATGGAATTGAATGGAATGGAATGGAACAGAACGGAACGAAAAGGAATGGTATAGAATGGAATTGAATCTACCCGAGTAGAACGGAATGGATTGGAATGGAATGGAATGGAATGGAATGGAATGGAATGGAATGGAATGGAATGGAATCCACTCGAGAAGAACGGAATGGAATGGAATGGAATGGAATGGAACGGAATGGAATGGAATGGAATGGAATGGAATGGAATGGAATGGAATGGAATGGAATGGAATGGAATGGAATGGAATGGAATGGAATGGAATGGAATGGAATGGAATGGAATGGAATAGAACGGAATCAACCCGAGTAGAACGGAATGGAATGGAATGGAATGGAATGGAATGGAATGGAATGGAATGGAATGGAATGGAATGGAATGGAATGGAATGGAATGGAATGGAATGGAATGGAATGGAATCAACCCGAGTAGAACGGAATGGAATGGAATGGAATGGAATGGAATGGAATGGAATGGAATGGAATGGAATAGAATGGAATCAACCCGAGTAGAACGGAACGGAATGGAATGGAATGGAATGGAACGGAATGGAATGGAATGGAATGGAATCAACCCGAGTAGAACGGAACGGAATGGAATGGAATGGAATGGAATGGAATGGAATCGAATGGAATCGAATGGAATGGAATGGAATAGAATGGAATCAACCCGAATGAAACGGAATGGAATGGAATGGAATGGAATGGAATCGAATGGAATGGAATGGAATGGAATGGAATGGAATGGAATGGAATGGAATGGAATGGAATCAACCCGAGTAGAATGGAATGGATTGGAATGGAATGGAATGGAATGGAATGGAATGGAATCAATCCGAGTAGAATGGAATGGAATGGAATGGAATGGAATTGAATGGAATAGAATGGAATTGAATCAACCCGCGTGGGACGGAATGGAACGGAACGGAATGGAATGGAATGGAATGGAATGGAATCAACCCGAGTACAACGGCATGGGACGGGACGGCACGGGACGGGACGGGACGGGACGGGACGGAACGGAACGGAATGGAACTCAATGGAATCAACCCGAGTAGAATGGAATGGAATGGAATGGAATGGAATGGAATGGAATGGAATGGAAAGATCAACCCGAGTAGAATGGAATGGAATGGAATGGAATGGAATGGAATGGAATGGAATGGAATGAACCCGAGTAGAATGGAATCGAATGGAATGGAATGGAATGGAATGGAATGGAATGAAATGGAACGAACCCGAGTAGAACGGAATGGAATGGAATGGAATGGAATGGAATGGAATGGAATGGAATGGAATGGAATGGAATGAACCCGAGTAGAACGGAATGGAATGGAATGGAATGGAATGGAATGGAATGGAATGGAATGGAATGGAATGGAATGGAATGGAATGGAATCGAATGGAATGGAATGGAATGGAATGGAATCCACGCGAGTAGAACGGAATGGAATGGAATGGAATGGAATGGAATCGAATGGAATGGAATGGAATGGAATGGAATGGAATGATCAACCCGAGTAGAACGGAATGGAATGGAATGGAATGGAATGGAATGGAATGGAATGGAATGGAATGAATCCGAGTAGAATGGAAAGGAATGGAATGGAATGGAATGGAATGGAATGGAATGGAATGGAATGGAATCGAATGGAATCGAATGGAATGGAATGGAATGGAATGGAATGGAATGGAATGGAATTGAATGGAATCGAATGGAATGGAATGGAATGGAATGGAATGGAATGGAATGGAATGGAATGGAATGGAATGGAATCAACCCGAGTAGAATGGAATGGATTGGAATGGAATGGAATGGAATGGAAATGAATTCAATGGAATAGAATGGAATGGAATGGAATGGAATGGAATGGAATGGAATGGAATGGAATCGAATGGAATCGAACGGAATGGAGTGGAATAGAATGGAATCAACCCGAGTAGAAGGGAATGGAATGGAACGGAATGGAACGGAACGGAACGGAACAGAACGGAACGCATCGGAATGGAATGGAGTGAAATGGAATGGAATCGAATGGAATCGAATGGAACCGAATGGAATGGAATGGAATGGAATGGCATGGAATGGAATGGAATCAACCCGAGTAGAATGGAATGGATTGGAATGGAATGGAGTGGAATGGAATGGAATGGAATCGAATGGAATCGAATGGAATCGAAAGGAATGGAATGGAATGGAATGGAATGGAATTCAATGGAATAGAATGGAATGGAATGGAATGGAATCGAATCGAATGGAATCGAATGGAATCGAATGGAATGGAATGGAATAGAATGGAATCAACCCGAGTAGAAAGGAATGGAATGGAATGGAATGGAATGGAATGGAATGGAATGGAATGGAATGGAATGGAATGGAATGGAATGGAATGGAATCAACCCGAGTAGAAAGGAACGGATTGGAATGGAATGGAATGGAATCGAATGGAATGGCCTGGAATGGAATGGAATGGAATGGAATGGAATGGAATGGAATGGAATGGAATCAACTGGAGTAGAATGGAACGCTTTGGAATGGAATGGAATGGAATCGAATGGACTGGAAGGGAATGGAATGGAATGGAATGGAATGGACCCGAGTAGAACGGAATGGAATGGAATGGAATGGAATGGAATGGAATGGAATGAACCCGAGTAGAACGGAATGGAATGGAATGGAATGGAATGGAATTGAATGGAATGGAATGGAATGGAATGGAATGGAATCAACCCGATTAGAATGGAATGGATAGGAATGGAATGGAATGGAATGGAATGGAATACAATAGAATAGAATGGAATGGAATGGAATGGAATGGAATGGAATGGAATCGAATGGAATCGAATGGAATCGAATGGTATGGAGTGGAATAGAATGGAGTCAACCCGAATAGAACGGAACGGAACGGAACAGAATGGAATGGAATGGAGTGAAATGGAATGGAATAGAATGGAATCGAATGGAACCGAATGGAATGGAATGGAAGGGAATGGAATGGAATGGAATGGAATGGAATCAACCCGAGGAGAATGGAATGGATTGGAATGGAGTGGAACGGAATGGAATCGAGAGGAATCGAATGGAATGGAAAGGAATGGAATGGAATGGAATGGAATGGAATGGAATGGAATGGAATGGAATGGAATGGAATGGAATCAACCCGAGTAGAATGGAATGGATTGGAATGGAATGGAATGGAATGGAATGGAATGGAATTCAATAGAATATAATGGAATGGAATGGAATGGAATGGAATGGAATGGAATGGAATGGAATGGAATCGAATGGAATCGAATGGAATCGAATGGTATGGAGTGGAATAGAAAGGAATCAACACGAATAGAACGGAACGGAATGGAACGGAATGGAATGGAACGGAGTGAAATGGAATGGAATCGAATGGAATCGAATGGAACAGAATGGAATGGAACCGAAGGGAATGGAATGGAATGGAATGGAATGGAATGGAATGAAATGGAATCAACCCGAGTAGAATGGAATGGATTGGAATGGAATGGAATGGAATGGAATGGAATGGAATGGAATGGAATGGAATGGAATGGAATGGAATCAACACGAGTAGAAAGGAATGGAATGGAAAGGAATGGAATGGAATGGAATGGAATGGAATTCAATTGAATGGAATGGAATGGAATGGAATGGAATGGAATGGAATGAACCCGAGTAGAACTTAATGGAATGGAATGGAACGGAATGGAATGGAATGGAATGGAATGGAATGGAATGGAATGGAATGGAATGGAATGGAATCGAATGGAATCGAATGCAATGGAATGGAATGGAATGGAATGGAATGGAATGGAATGGAATGGAATGGAATCAACCCGAGTCGAATGGAATGGATTGGAATGGAATGGAATGGAATGGAATGGAATTCAATGGAATAGAATGAAATGGAATGGAATGGAATGGAATGGAATCGAATGGAATCGAATGGAATCGAACGGAATGGAGTGGAATAGAATGGAATCAACCCGAGAAGAACGGAATGGATTGGAATGGAATGGAATGGAATGGAATGGAATGGAATCGAATGGAATCGAATGGAATAGAATGGAATGGAATGGAATGGAATGGACCCGAGTAGAACGGAATGGAATGGAATGGAATGGAATGGAATGGAATGGAATGGAATGGAATCGAATGGAATAGAATGGAATGGAATGGAATGGAATGGACCCGAGTAGAACGGAATGGAATGGAATGGAATGGAATGGAATCAACCCGAGTAGAATGGAATGGATAGGAATGGAATGGAATGGAATGGAATGGAATTCAATAGAATAGAATGGAAGGGAATGGGATGGAATGGAATGGAATGGAATGGAATGGAATGGAATCGAATGGAATCGAATGGAATCGAATGGAATGGAATGGAATAGAATGGAATCAACCCGAGTAGAACGGAACGGAAAGGAACGGAACGGAACGGAATGGAATGGAGTGAAATGGAATGGAATCGAATGGAATCGAATGGAAAAGAATGGATTGGAATGGAAGGGAATGGAATGGAATGGACTGGAATGGAATGGAATGGAATCAACCCGAGTAGAATGGAATGGATTGGAATGGAATGGAATGGAATGGAATGGAATCGAATCGAATGGAATCGAGTGGAATCGAATGGAATGGAATGGAATGGAATGGAATGGAATCAACCCGAGTAGAACGGAATGGAATGGAATGGAATGGAATGGAATGGAATGGAATGGAATTCAATGGAATAGAATGGAATGGAATGGAATGGAATGGAATGGAATAGAATGGAATCGAATGGAATCGAATGGAATGGAGTGGAATAGAATGGAATCAACCCGAGTAGAATGGAATGGATTGGAATGGAATGGAATGGAATGGAATGGAATCGAATCGAATGGAATCGAATGGAATCGAATGGAAGGGAATGGAATGGAATCAACCCGAGTAGAACGGAATGGAATGGAATGGAATGGAATGGAATTCAATGGAATAGAATGGAATGGAATGGAATGGAATGGAATGGAATGGAATGGAATGGAATTCAATTGAATGGAATGGAATGGAATGGAATGGAATGGAATGGAATGGAATGAACCCGAGTGGAACTTAATGGAATGGAATGGAATGGAATGGAATGGAATGGAATGGAATGGAATGGAATGGAATGGAATCAACCCGAGTCGAATGGAATGGATTGGAATGGAATGGAATGGAATCGAATGGAATCGAATGGAATGGAATGGAATGGAATGGAATGGAATGGAATGGAATGGAATGGAATCAACCCGAGTCGAATGGAATGGATTGGAATGGAATGGAATGGAATGGAATGGAATTCAATGGAATAGAACGAAATGGAATGGAATGGAATGGAATGGAATCGAATGGAATGGAGTGGAATAGAATGGAATCAACCCGAGTAGAACGGAATGGATTGGAATGGAATGGAATGGAATGGAATGGAATGGAATGGAATGGAATGGAATCGAATGGAATAGAATGGAATGGAATGGAATGGAATGGACCCGAGTAGAACGGAATGGAATGGAATGGAATGGAATGGAATGGAATGGAATGGAATGGAATGGAATGGAATGAACCCGAGTAGAACGGAATGGAATGGAATGGAATGGAATGGAATCAACCCGAGTAGAATGGAATGGATAGGAATGGAATGGAATGGAATGGAATGGAATTCAATAGAATAGAAGGGAAGGGAATGGGATGGAATGGAATGGAATGGAATGGAATGGAATGGAATAGAATGGAATCAACCCGAGTAGAACGGAAAGGAAAGGAATGGAACGGAATGGAATGGAATGGAGTGAAATGGAATGGAATCGAATGGAATCGAATGGAACCGAATGGATTGGAATGGAAGGGAATGGAATGGAATGGAATGGAATGGAATGGAATGGAATGGAATGGAATGGAATCAACCCGAGTAGAATGGAATGGATTGGAATGGAATGGAATGGAATGGAATGGAATGGAATGGAATGGAATCGAATCGAATGGAATCGAGTGGAATGGAATGGAATGGAATGGAATGGAATGGAATGGAATCAACCCGAGTAGAACGGAATGGAATGGAATGGAATGGAATGGAATGGAATGGAATGGAATCTAATGGAATCGAATGGAATGGAGTGGAATAGAATGGAATCAACCCGAGTAGATTGGAATGGATTGGAATGGAATGGAATGGAATGGATTCGAATCGAATGGAATCGAATGGAATCGAATTGAAGGGAATGGAATGGAATGGAATGGAATGGAATGGAATGGAATGGAATCAAGCCGAGTAGAACGGAATGGAATGGAATGGAATGGAATGGAATGGAATGGAATGGAATGGAATGGAATCGAATGGAATGGAATGGAATGGAATGGAAAGGAATGGAATGGAATGGAATGGAATGGAATCAACCCGAGTAGAATGGAAAGAATTGGAATGGAATGGAATGGAATGGAATGGAATTCAATGGAATAGAATGGAATGGAATGGAATGGAATGGAATGGAATGGAATGGAATGGCATGGAATCGAATGGAATCGAATGGAATCGAATGGAATGGAGTGGAATAGAATGGAATCAACCTGAGTAGAACGGAACGGAACGGAACGGAACGGAACGGAATGGAGTGAAATGGAATGGAATCGAATGGAATTGAATGGAACCGAATGGAATGGAATGGAAGGGAATGGAATGGCATGGAATGGAATGGAATGGAGTCGAATGGAATCGAATGGAATGGAATGGAATGGAATGGAATGGAATGGAATGGAATGGAATCAACCCGAGTAGAACGGAATGGAATGGAATGGAATGGAATGGAATGGAATGGAATGGAATGGAATGGAATTCAAAGGAATAGAATGGAATGCAATGGAATGGAATGGAATGAACCCGAGTAGAACGGAATGGAACGAGACGGAATGGAACGGAACGGAATGGAATGGAATCAACCCGAGTAGACTGGAATGGTTTGGAATGGAATGGAATGGAATGGAATGGAGTTCAATGGAATAGAATGGAATGGAATGGAATGGAAAGGAATGGAATGGAATGGAATGGAATGGAATTGAATGGAATCGAATGGAATCGAATGGAATGGAGTGGAATAGAATGGAATCAACCCGAGTAGAACGGAATGGAATGGAATGGAATGGAACGGAACGGAACGGAACGGAACGGAATGGAATGGAGTGAAACGGAATGGAGCCGAGTGGAATCGAATGGAACCGAAAGGCATGGAATGGCATGGAATGGAATGGAATGGAATGGAATGGAATGGAATGGAATGGAATGGAATGGAATGGAATGGAATCAACCCGAGTAGAACGGAATGGAATGGAATGGAATGGAATGGAATGGAATGGAATGGAATGGAATGGAATGGAATGGAATGGAATGGAATGGAATGGAATGGAATGGAATGGAATTCAATGGAATAGAATGGAATGGAATGGATTGGAATGGAATGGAATGGAATGGAATGGAATGGAATGGAATGGAATGGAATGGAATGGAATGGAATGGAATGGAATGGAATGGAATGGAATGGAATGGAATTCAATGGAATAGAATGGAATGGAATGGAATGGAATGGAATGGAATGGAATGGAATGGAATTCAATTGAATGGAATGGAATGGAATGGAATGGAATGGAATGGAATGGAATGAACCCGAGTGGAAATTAATGGAATGGAATGGAATGGAATGGAATGGAATGGAATGGAATGGAATGGAATCAACCCGAGTCGAATGGAATGGATTGGAATGGAATGGAATGGAATCGAATGGAATCGAATGGAATGGAATGGAATGGAATGGAATGGAATGGAATGGAATGGAATGGAATCAACCCGAGTCGAATGGAATGGATTGGAATGGAATGGAATGGAATGGAATGGAATTCAATGGAATAGAACGAAATGGAATGGAATGGAATGGAATGGAATCGAATGGAATGGAGTGGAATAGAATGGAATCAACCCGAGTAGAACGGAATGGATTGGAATGGAATGGAATGGAATGGAATGGAATGGAATGGAATGGAATGGAATCGAATGGAATAGAATGGAATGGAATGGAATGGAATGGACCCGAGTAGAACGGAATGGAATGGAATGGAATGGAATGGAATGGAATGGAATGGAATGGAATGGAATGGAATGAACCCGAGTAGAACGGAATGGAATGGAATGGAATGGAATGGAATCAACCCGAGTAGAATGGAATGGATAGGAATGGAATGGAATGGAATGGAATGGAATTCAATAGAATAGAAGGGAAGGGAATGGGATGGAATGGAATGGAATGGAATGGAATGGAATGGAATAGAATGGAATCAACCCGAGTAGAACGGAAAGGAAAGGAATGGAACGGAATGGAATGGAATGGAGTGAAATGGAATGGAATCGAATGGAATCGAATGGAACCGAATGGATTGGAATGGAAGGGAATGGAATGGAATGGAATGGAATGGAATGGAATGGAATGGAATGGAATCAACCCGAGTAGAATGGAATGGATTGGAATGGAATGGAATGGAATGGAATGGAATGGAATGGAATCGAATCGAATGGAATCGAGTGGAATGGAATGGAATGGAATGGAATGGAATGGAATGGAATCAACCCGAGTAGAACGGAATGGAATGGAATGGAATGGAATGGAATGGAATGGAATGGAATGGAATGGAATCGAATGGAATCGAATGGAATGGAGTGGAATAGAATGGAATCAACCCGAGTAGAATGGAATGGATTGGAATGGAATGGAATGGAATGGAATCGAATCAAATGGAATCGAATGGAATCGAATTGAAGGGAATGGAATGGAATGGAATGGAATGGAATGGAATGGAATCAAGCCGAGTAGAACGGAATGGAATGGAATGGAATGGAATGGAATGGAATGGAATGGAATGGAATGGAATCGAATGGAATCGAATGGAATGGAATGGAAAGGAATGGAATGGAATGGAATGGAATGGAATCAACCCGAGTAGAATGGAAAGAATTGGAATGGAATGGAATGGAATGGAATGGAATTCAATGGAATAGAATGGAATGGAATGGAATGGAATGGAATGGAATGGAATGGAATGGAATGGCATGGAATCTAATGGAATCGAATGGAATCGAATGGAATGGAGTGGAATAGAATGGAATCAACCTGAGTAGAACGGAACGGAACGGAACGGAACGGAACGGAATGGAGTGAAATGGAATGGAATCGAATGGAATTGAATGGAACCGAATGGAATGGAATGGAAGGGAATGGAATGGCATGGAATGGAATGGAATGGAGTCGAATGGAATCGAATGGAATGGAATGGAATGGAATGGAATGGAATGGAATGGAATGGAATCAACCAGAGTAGAACGGAATGGAATGGAATGGAATGGAATGGAATGGAATGGAATGGAAGGGAATGGAATGGAATGGAATTCAAAGGAATAGAATGGAATGCAATGGAATGGAATGGAATGAACCCGAGTAGAACGGAATGGAACGAGACGGAACGGAACGGAACGGAATGGAATGGAATCAACCCGAGTAGACTGGAATGGTTTGGAATGGAATGGAATGGAATGGAATGGAGTTCAATGGAATAGAATGGAATGGAATGGAATGGAAAGGAATGGAATGGAATGGAATGGAATGGAATTGAATGGAATCGAATGGAATCGAACGGAATGGAGTGGAGTAGAATGGAATCAACCCGAGTAGAACGGAATGGAATGGAACGGAATGGAACGGAACGGAACGGAACGGAACGGAACGGAATGGAATGGAGTGAAACGGAATGGAATCGAATGTAATCGAATGGAACCGAAAGGCATGGAATGGCATGGAATGGAATGGAATGGAATGGAATGGAATGGAATGGAATGGAATGGAATGGAATCAACCCGAGTAGAACGGAATGGAATGGAATGGAATGGAATGGAATGGAATGGAATGGAATGGAATGGAATGGAATTCAATGGAATGGAATGGAATGGAATGGAATGGAATGGAATGGAATGGAATGGAATTCAATGGAATAGAATGGAATGGAATGGATTGGAATGGAATGGAATGGAATGGAATGGAAAGGAATGGAATGGAATGGAATGGAATGGAATGGAATGCAATGGAATGGAATAGAATGGAATTCAATGGAATAGAATGGAATGGAATGGAATGGAATGGAATGAACCCGAGTGGAATGGAATGGAATGGAATGGAATCGAATGGAATGGAATGGAATGGAATGGAATGGAATGGAATCAACCCGAGTAGAATGAAATGGATTGGAATGGAATGGAATGGAATGGAATGGAATTCAATAGAATAGAATGGAATGGAATGGAATGGAATGGAATGGAATGGAATGGAATTCAATGGAATAGAATGGAATGGAATGGAATGGAATGGAATGAACCCGAATAGAACGGAATGGAATGGAATGGAATGGAATGGAATGGAATGGAATGGAATGGAATGGAATGGAATCGAATGGAATCGAATGGAATGGAATGGAAAGGAATGGAATGGAATGGAATGGAATGGAATCAACCCGAGTAGAATGGAAAGGATTGGAATGGAATGGAATGGAATGAAATGGAATTCAATGGAATAGAATGGAATGGAATGGAATGGAATGGAATGGAATGGAATGGAATGGAATCGAATGGAATCGAATGGAATCGAATGGAATGGAGTGGAATAGAATGGAATCAACCTGAGTAGAATGGAACGGAACGGAACGGAACGGAATGGAGTGAAATGGAATGGAATCGAATGGAATTGAATGGAACCGAATGGAATGGAATGGAAGGGAATGGAATGGAATGGAATGGAATGGAATGGAATGGAATGGAATCGAATGGAATCGAATGGAATCGAATGAAATGGAATGGAATGGAATGGAATGGAATGGAATGGAATGGAATGTAATCAACCCGAGTAGAACGGAATGGATTGGAATGGAATGGAATGGAATGGAATGGAATGGAATGGAATGGAATCGAATGGAATCGAATGGAATAGAATGGAATGGAATGGAATGGAATGGACCCGAGTAGAACGGAATGGAATGGAATGGAATGGAATGGAATGGAATGGAATGGAATGGAATGGAATGGAATGGAATGGAATGAACCCGAGTAGAACGGAATGGAATGGAATGGAATGGAATGGAATCAACCCGAGTAGAATGGAATGGATAGGAATGGAATGGAATGGAATGGAATGGAATGGAATTCAATAGAATAGAAGGGAAGGGAATGGGATGGAATGGAATGGAATGGAATGGAATGGAATGGAATGGAATGGAATAGAATGGAATCGAATGGAATGGAATGGAATGGAGTGGAATAGAATGGAATCAACCCGAGTAGAACGGAAAGGAAAGGAATGGAACGGAACGGAATGGAATGGAGTGAAATGGAATGGAATCGAATGGAATCGAATGGAACCGAATGGATTGGAATGGAATCGAATGGAATCGAATGGAATCGAATGGAATGGAGTGGAATAGAATGGAATCAACCCGAGTAGAATGGAATGGATTGGAATGGAATGGAATGGAATGGAATGGAATGGAATCGAATCGAATGGAATCGAATGGAATCGAATTGAAGGGAATGGAATGGAATGGAATGGAATGGAATGGAATGGAATGGAATCAACCCGAGTAGAACGGAATGGAATGGAATGGAATGGAATGGAATGGAATGGAATTCCATGGAATAGAATGGAATGGAATGGAATGGAATGGAATGGAATGAACCCGAATAGAACGGAATGGAATGGAATGGAATGGAATGGAATGGAATGGAATGGAATGGAATGGAATCGAATGGAATCGAATGGAATGGAATGGAAAGGAATGGAATGGAATGGAATGGAATGGAATCAACCCGAGTAGAATGGAAAGGATTGGAATGGAATGGAATGGAATGGAATGGAATTCAATGGAATAGAATGGAATGGAATGGAATGGAATGGAATGGAATGGAATGGAATGGAATGGAATCGAATGGAATCGAATGGAATCGAATGGAATGGAGTGGAATAGAATGGAATCAACCTGAGTAGAACGGAACGGAACGGAACGGAACGGAACGGAATGGAGTGAAATGGAATGGAATCGAATGGAATTGAATGGAACCGAATGGAATGGAATGGAATGGAATGGAATGGAATGGAATGGAATGGAATGGAATGGAATGGAATGGAATGGAATGGAATGGAATCAACCCGAGTAGAACGGAATGGAATGGAATGGAATGGAATGGAATGGAATGGAATGGAATGGAATTCAAAGGAATAGAATGGAATGGAATGGAATGAACCCGAGTAGAACGGAATGGAACAGAACGGAACGGAACGGAACGGAATGGAATGGAATCAACCCCAGTAGACTGGAATGGATTGGAATGGAATGGAATGGAATGGAATGGAGTTCAATGGAATAGAATGGAATGGAATGGAATGGAAAGGAATGGAATGGAATGGAATGGAATGGAATCGAATGGAATCGAACGGAATGGAGTGGAGTAGAATGGAATCAACCCGAGTAGAACGGAATGGAATGGAACGGAATGGAACGGAACGGAACGGAACGGAACGGAACGGAATGGAATGGAGTGAAATGGAATGGAATCGAATTAAATCGAATGGAACCGAAAGGCATGGAATGGCATGGAATGGAATGGAATGGAATGGAATGGAATGGAATGGAATGGAATGGAATCAACCCGAGTAGAACGGAATGGAATGGAATGGAATGGAATGGAATGGAATGGAATGGAATGGAATGGAATGGAATGGAATTCAATGGAATAGAATGGAATGGAATGGATTGGAATGGAATGGCATGGAATGGAATGGAAAGGAATGGAATGGAATGGAATGGAATGGAATGGAATGGAATGGAATGCAATGGAATGGAATAGAATGGAATTCAATGGAATAGAATGGAATGGAATGGAATGGAATGAACCCGAGTGGAATGGAATGGAATGAAATGGAATCGAATGGAATGGAATGGAATGGAATGGAATGGAATGGAATCAACCCGAGTAGAATGAAATGGATTGGAATGGAATGGAATGGAATGGAATGGAATTCAATAGAATAGAATGGAATGGAATGGAATGGAATGGAATGGAATGGAATGGAATGGAATGGAATCGAATGGAATTGAATGGAATCGAATGGAATGGAATGGAATAGAATTGAATCAACCCGAATAGAACGGAACGGAACCGAACGGAACCGAACGGAACGGAACGGAACGGAACGGAATGGAATGGAATGGAGTGAAATGGAATGGAATCGAATGGAATCGAATGGAATCGAATGGAATCGAATGGAATGGAGTGGAATAGAATGGAATCAACCCGAGTAGAATGGAATGGATTGGAATGGAATGGAATGGAATGGAAGGGAATGGAATCGAATGGAATGGAATGGAATGGAATGGAATGGAATGGAATGGAATGGAATGGAATGGAATGGAATGGAATGGAATGGAATGGAATGGAATCAACCCGAGTAGAACGGAATGGAATGGAATGGAATGGAATGGAATGGAATGGAATGGAATGGAATGGAATGGAATGGAATGGAATGGAATTCATTGGAATAGAATGGAATGGAAAGGAATGGAATGGAATTCATTGGAATAGAATGGAATGGAATGGAATGGAATGGAATGAACCCGAGTGGAATGGAAAGGAATGGAATGGAATGGAGTGGAGTGGAATGGATTGGAGTGGAATGGAATGGAATGGAATTGAATGGAATGGAATGGAATGGAATGGAATGGAGTGGAATGGAATGGAATGGAATGGAATGGAATGGAATGGAATGGAATGGAATCAACCCGAGTAGAACGGAATGGAATGGAATGGAATGGAATGGAATGGAATGGAATTCAATGGAATGGAATGGAATGGAATGGAATGGAGTGGAATTCAATGGAATGGAATGGAATGGAATGGAATGGAATCGAATGGAATCGAATGGAATTGAATGGAATCGAATGGAATCGAATAGAATGGAATGGAATAGAATGGAATCAACCCGAGTAGAACGGAACGGAACGCAACGGAACGGAATGGAACGGAACGGGATGGAACGGAACGGAATGGAATGGAATGGAACGGAATTCAATGGAATGGAATGGAATGGAATGGAACGGAACGGAATGGAATGGAATGGAATGGAATGGAATTCAATGGAATGGAATGGAATGGAATGGAATGGAATGGAATTCCATGGAATGGAATGGAATGGAATCGAATGGAATCGAATGGAATCGAATGGAATCGAATGGAATCGAATGAGATCGAATGGAATGGAATGGAATAGAATGGAATCAACCCGAGTAGAACGGAATGGAATGGAATGGAATGGAATGGAATGGAATGGAATGGAATGGAATGGAATGGAATGGAATGGAATGGAATTCAATGGAATGGAATGGAATGGAATGGAATGGAATGGAATCAACCCGAGTAGAATGGAATGGATTGGAATGGAATGGAATGGAATGGAATGGAATGGAATGGAATGGAATGCAATGGAATGGAGTGGAATGGAGTAGAATGGAATGGAATCAACCCGAGTACAATGGAATGGAATGGAATGGAATGGAAAGGAGTGGAATGGAATGGAATGGAATCAACCAGAGTAGAACGGAATGGAATGGAATGGAATGGAATGGAATGGAATGGAATGGAATGGAATGGAATTCAAAGGAATAGAATGGAATGCAATGGAATGGAATGGAATGAACCCGAGTAGAACGGAATGGAACGAGACGGAACGGAACGGAACGGAATGGAATGGAATCAACCCGAGTAGACTGGAATGGTTTGGAATGGAATGGAATGGAATGGAATGGAGTTCAATGGAATAGAATGGAATGGAATGGAATGGAAAGGAATGGAATGGAATGGAATGGAATGGAATTGAATGGAATCGAATGGAATCGAACGGAATGGAGTGGAGTAGAATGGAATCAACCCGAGTAGAACGGAATGGAATGGAACGGAATGGAACGGAACGGAACGGAACGGAACGGAACGGAATGGAATGGAGTGAAACGGAATGGAATGGAGTGAAACGGAATGGAGTCGAGTGGAATCGAATGGAACCGAAAGGCATGGAATGGAATGGAATGGAATGGAATGGAATGGAATGGAATGGAATGGAATGGAATGGAATGGAATGGAATCAACCCGAGTAGAACGGAATGGAATGGAATGGAATGGAATGGAATGGAATGGAATGGAATGGAATGGAATTCAATGGAATGGAATGGAATGGAATGGAATGGAATGGAATGGAATGGAATGGAATGGAATTCAATGGAATAGAATGGAATGGAATGGATTGGAATGGAATGGAATGGAATGGAATGGAAAGGAATGGAATGGAATGGAATGGAATGGAATGGAATGGAATGGAATGGAATGGAATGGAATGGAATGGAATTCAATGGAATAGAATGGAATGGAATGGAATGGAATGGAATGGAATGGAATGGAATGGAATTCAATTGAATGGAATGGAATGGAATGGAATGGAATGGAATGGAATGGAATGAACCCGAGTGGAACTTAATGGAATGGAATGGAATGGAATGGAATCAACCGGAGTCGAATGGAATGGATTGGAATGGAATGGAATGGAATCGAATGGAATCGAATGGAATGGAATGGAATGGAATGGAATGGAATGGAATGGAATGGAATGGAATCAACCCGAGTCGAATGGAATGGATTGGAATGGAATGGAATGGAATGGAATGGAATTCAATGGAATAGAACGAAATGGAATGGAATGGAATGGAATGGAATCGAATGGAATGGAGTGGAATAGAATGGAATCAACCCGAGTAGAACGGAATGGATTGGAATGGAATGGAATGGAATGGAATGGAATGGAATGGAATGGAATGGAATGGAATCGAATGGAATAGAATGGAATGGAATGGAATGGAATGGACCCGAGTAGAACGGAATGGAATGGAATGGAATGGAATGGAATGGAATGGAATGGAATGGAATGGAATGAACCCGAGTAGAACGGAATGGAATGGAATGGAATGGAATGGAATCAACCCGAGTAGAATGGAATGGATAGGAATGGAATGGAATGGAATGGAATGGAATTCAATAGAATAGAAGGGAAGGGAATGGGATGGAATGGAATGGAATGGAATGGAATGGAATGGAATAGAATGGAATCAACCCGAGTAGAACGGAAAGGAAAGGAATGGAACGGAATGGAAAGGAATGGAGTGAAATGGAATGGAATCGAATGGAATCGAATGGAACCGAATGGATTGGAATGGAAGGGAATGGAATGGAATGGAATGGAATGGAATGGAATGGAATGGAATGGAATGGAATCAACCCGAGTAGAATGGAATGGATTGGAATGGAATGGAATGGAATGGAATGGAATGGAATGGAATCGAATCGAATGGAATCGAGTGGAATGGAATGGAATGGAATGGAATGGAATGGAATGGAATCAACCCGAGTAGAACGGAATGGAATGGAATGGAATGGAATGGAATGGAATGGAATGGAATGGAATGGAATCGAATGGAATCGAATGGAATGGAGTGGAATAGAATGGAATCAACCCGAGTAGAATGGAATGGATTGGAATGGAATGGAATGGAATGGAATCGAATCAAATGGAATCGAATGGAATCGAATTGAAGGGAATGGAATGGAATGGAATGGAATGGAATGGAATGGAATCAAGCCGAGTAGAACGGAATGGAATGGAATGGAATGGAATGGAATGGAATGGAATGGAATGGAATGGAATCGAATGGAATCGAATGGAATGGAATGGAAAGGAATGGAATGGAATGGAATGGAATGGAATCAACCCGAGTAGAATGGAAAGAATTGGAATGGAATGGAATGGAATGGAATGGAATTCAATGGAATAGAATGGAAAGAAATGGAATGGAATGGAATGGAATGGAATGGAATGGAATGGCATGGAATCGAATGGAATCGAATGGAATCGAATGGAATGGAGTGGAATAGAATGGAATCAACCTGAGTAGAACGGAACGGAACGGAACGGAACGGAACGGAATGGAGTGAAATGGAATGGAATCGAATGGAATTGAATGGAACCGAATGGAATGGAATGGAAGGGAATGGAATGGCATGGAATGGAATGGAATGGAGTCGAATGGAATCAAATGGAATCGAATGGAATGGAATGGAATGGAATGGAATGGAATGGAATCAACCAGAGTAGAACGGAATGGAATGGAATGGAATGGAATGGAATGGAATGGAATGGAATGGAATGGAATGGAATTCAAAGGAATAGAATGGAATGCAATGGAATGGAATGGAATGAACCCGAGTAGAACGGAATGGAACGAGACGGAACGGAACGGAACGGAATGGAATGGAATCAACCCGAGTAGACTGGAATGGTTTGGAATGGAATGGAATGGAATGGAATGGAGTTCAATGGAATAGAATGGAATGGAATGGAATGGAAAGGAATGGAATGGAATGGAATGGAATGGAATTGAATGGAATCGAATGGAATCGAACGGAATGGAGTGGAGTAGAATAGAATCAACACGAGTAGAACGGAATGGAATGGAACGGAATGGAACGGAACGGAACGGAACGGAACGGAACGGAATGGAATGGAGTGAAACGGAATGGAGTCGAATGGAATCGAATGGAACCGAAAGGCATGGAATGGCATGGAATGGAATGGAATGGAATGGAATGGAATGGAATGGAATGGAATGGAATGGAATGGAATCAACCCGAGTAGAACGGAATGGAATGGAATGGAATGGAATGGAATGGAATGGAATGGAATGGAATTCAATGGAATAGAATGGAATGGAATGGATTGGAATGGAATGGAATGGAATGGAATGGAAAGGAATGGAATGGAATGGAATGGAATGGAATGGAATGGAATGGAATGGAATGCAATGGAATGGAATAGAATGGAATTCAATGGAATAGAATGGAATGGAATGGAATGGAATGGAATGAACCCGAGTGGAATGGAATGGAATGGAATGGAATCGAATGGAATGGAATGGAATGGAATGGAATGGAATGGAATCAACCCGAGTAGAATGAAATGGATTGGAATGGAATGGAATGGAATGGAATGGAATTCAATAGAATAGAATGGAATGGAATGGAATGGAATGGAATGGAATGGAATGGAATGGAATCGAATGGAATTGAATGTAATCGAATGGAATGGAATGGAATGGAATAGAATGGAATCGAATGGAATCGAATGGAATGGAGTGGAATAGAATGGAATCAACCCGAGTAGAACGGAAAGGAACGGAATGGAACGGAACGGAATGGAATGGAATGGAGTGAAATGGAATGGAATCGAATGGAATGGAATGGAACGGAATGGAATGGAATGGAATGGAATGGAATGGAATGGAATGGAATGGAATGGAATGGAATCAACCCGAGTAGAATGGAATGGATTGGAATGGAATGGAATGGAATGGAATGGAATGGAATCGAATCGAATGGAATCGAGTGGAATGGAATGGAATGGAATGGAATGGAATGGAATGGAATGGAATCAACCCGAGTAGAACGGAATGGAATGGAATGGAATGGAATGGAATGGAATGGAATGGAAAGGAATTCAATGGAATAGAATGGAATGGAATGGAATGGAATTGAATGGAATGGAATGGAATCGAATAGAATCGAATGGAATTGAATGGAATGGAGTGGAATAGAATGGAATCAACCCGAGTAGAATGGAATGGATTGGAATGGAATGGAATGGAATGCAATGGAATGGAATGGAATCGAATCGAATGGAATCGAATGGAATCGAATTGAAGGGAATGGAATGGAATGGAATGGAATGGAATCAACCCGAGTAGAACGGAATGGAATGGAATGGAATGGAATGGAATGGAATGGAATGGAATGGAATTCAATGGAATAGAATGGAATGGAATGGAATGGAATGGAATGAACCCGAATAGAACGGAATGGAATGGAATGGAATGGAATGGAATGGAATGGAATGGAATGGAATGGAATGGAATGGAATGGAATCGAATGGAATCGAATGGAATGGAATGGAAAGGAATGGAATGGAATGGAATGGAATGGAATCAACCCGAGTAGAATGGAAAGGATTGGAATGGAATGGAATGGAATGAAATGGAATTCAATGGAATAGAATGAAATGGAATGGAATGGAATGGAATGGAATGGAATGGAATGGAATCGAATGGAATCGAATGGAATCGAATGGAATGGAGTGGAATAGAATGGAATCAACCTGAGTAGAACGGAACGGAACGGAACAGAACGGAATGGAGTGAAATGGAATGGAATCGAATGGAATTGAATGGAACCGAATGGAATGGAATGGAAGGGAATGGAATGGAATGGAATGGAATGGAATGGAATCGAATGGAATCGAATGGAATCGAATGAAATGGAATGGAATGGAATGGAATGGAATGGAATGGAATGGAATGTAATCAACCCGAGTAGAACGGAATGGATTGGAATGGAATGGAATGGAATGGAATGGAATGGAATGGAATGGAATGGAATGGAATTGAATGGAATGGAATCGAATGGAATCGAATGGAATAGAATGGAATGGAATGGAATGGAATGGACCCGAGTAGAACGGAATGGAATGGAATGGAATGGAATGGAATGGAATGGAATGGAATGGAATGGAATGGAATGAACCCAAGTAGTACGGAATGGAATGGAATGGAATGGAATGGAATCAACCCGAGTAGAATGGAATGGATAGGAATGGAATGGAATGGAATGGAATGGAATGGAATTCAATAGAATAGAAGGGAAGGGAATGGGATGGAATGGAATGGAATGGATTGGAATGGAATGGAATGGAATAGAATGGAATCGAATGGAATGGAATGGAATGGAGTGGAATAGAATGGAATCAACCCAAGTAGAACGGAAAGGAAAGGAATGGAACGGAACGGAATGGAATGGAGTGAAATGGAATGGAATCGAATGGAATCGAATGGAACCGAATGGATTGGAATGGAATCGAATGGAATCGAATGGAATCGAATGGAATGGAGTGGAATAGAATGGAATCAACCTGAGTAGAATGGAATGGATTGGAATGGAATGGAATGGAATGGAATGGAATGGAATCGAATCGAATGGAATCGAATGGAATCGAATTGAAGGGAATGGAATGGAATGGAATGGAATGGAATGGAATGGAATCAACCAGAGTAGAACGGAATGGAATGGAATGGAATGGAATGGAATGGAATGGAATGGAATGGAATGGAATGGAATGGAATTCCATGGAATAGAATGGAATGGAATGGAATGGAATGGAATGGAATGAACCCGAATAGAACGGAATGGAATGGAATGGAATGGAATGGAATGGAATGGAATGGAATGGAATGGAATCGAATGGAATCGAATGGAATGGAATGGAAAGGAATGGAATGGAATGGAATGGAATGGAATAAACCAGAGTATAATGGAAAGGATTGGAATGGAATGGAATGGAATGGAATGGAATTCAATGGAATAGAATGGAATGGAATGGAATGGAATGGAATGGAATGGAATCGAATGGAATCGAATGGAATCGAATGGAATGGAGTGGAATAGAATGGAATCAACCTGAGTAGAACGGAACGGAACGGAACGGAACGGAACGGAATGGAGTGAAATGGAATGGAATCGAATGGAATTGAATGGAACCGAATGGAATGGAACGGAAGGGAATGGAATGGAATGGAATGGAATGGAATGGAATCGAATGGAATGGAATGGAATGGAATGGAATGGAATGGAATGGAATGGAATGGAATGGAATGGAATGGAATCAACCCGAGTAGAACGGAATGGAATGGAATGGAATGGAATGGAATGGAATGGAATGGAATGGAATGGAATTCAAAGGAATAGAATGGAATGGAATGGAATGGAATGGAATGAACACGAGTAGAACGGAATGGAACGGAACGGAACGGAACGGAACGGAATGGAATGGAATCAACCCCAGTAGACAGGAATGGATTGGAATGGAATGGAATGGAATGGAATGTAGTTCAATGGAATAGAATGGAATGGAATGGAATGGAAAGGAATGGAATGGAATGGAATGGAATGGAATCGAATGGAATCGAACGGAATGGAGTGGAGTAGAATGGAATCAACCCGAGTAGAACGGAATGGAATGGAACGGAATGGAACGGAACGGAACGGAACGGAACGGAACGGAATGGAATGGAGTGAAATGGAATGGAATCGAATTAAATCGAATGGAACCGAAAGGCATGGAATGGCATGGAATGGAATGGAATGGAATGGAATGGAATGGAATGGAATGGAATGGAATGGAATGGAATGGAATCAACCCTAGTAGAACGGAATGGAATGGAATGGAATGGAATGGAATGGAATGGAATGGAATGGAATGGAATGGAATGGAATGGAATTCAATGGAATAGAATGGAATGGAATGGATTGGAATGGAATGGCATGGAATGGAATGGAAAGGAATGGAATGGAATGGAATGGAATGGAATGGAATGGAATGGAGTGGAATGCAATGGAATGGAATAGAATGGAATTCAAAGGAATAGAATGGAATGGAATGGAATGGAATGAACCCGAGTGGAATGGAATGGAATGAAATGGAATCGAATGGAATGGAATGGAATGGAATGGAATGGAATGGAATCAACCCGAGTAGAATGAAATGGATTGGAATGGAATGGAATGGAATGGAATGGAATGGAATTCAATAGAATAGAATGGAATGGAATGGAATGGAATGGAATGGAATGGAATGGAATGGAATGGAATCGAATGGAATTGAATGGAATCGAATGGAATGGAATGGAATAGAATTGAATCAACCCGAATAGAACGGAACGGAACCGAACGGAACCGAACGGAACGGAACGGAACGGAACGGAATGGAATGGAATGGAGTGAAATGGAATGGAATCGAATGGAATCGAATGGAATCGAATGGAATCGAATGGAATGGAGTGGAATAGAATGGAATCAACCCGAGTAGAATGGAATGGATTGGAATGGAATGGAATGGAATGGAAGGGAATGGAATCGAATGGAATGGAATGGAATGGAATGGAATGGAATGGAATGGAATGGAATGGAATGGAATCAACCCGAGTAGAACGGAATGGAATGGAATGGAATGGAATGGAATGGAATGGAATGGAATGGAATGGAATTCATTGGAATAGAATGGAATGGAATGGAATGGAATGGAATTCATTGGAATAGAATGGAATGGAATGGAATGGAATGGAAAGAACCCGAGTGGAATGGAAAGGAATGGAATGGAATGGAGTGGAGTGGAGTGGATTGGAGTGGAGTGGAGTGGAGTGGAGTTGAGTGGAGTGGAATGGAATGGAATGGAGTGGAGTGGAATGGAATGGAATGGAATGGAATGGAATGGAATGGAATGGAATGGAATCAACCCGAGTAGAACGGAATGGAATGGAATGGAATGGAATGGAATGGAATGGAATTCAATGGAATGGAATGGAATGGAATGGAGTGGAATTCAATGGAATGGAATGGAATGGAATCGAATGGAATCGAATGGAATCGAATGGAATCGATTGGAATCGAATGGAATCGAATAGAATGGAATGGAATAGAATGGAATCAACCCGAGTAGAACGGAACAGAACGCAACGGAACGGAACGGAACGGAACGGGATGGAACGGAACGGAATGGAATGGAATGGAACGGAATTCAATGGAATGGAATGGAATGGAATGGAACGGAATGGAATGGAATGGAATGGAATGGAATGGAATTCAATGGAATGGAATGGAATGGAATGGAATGGAATGGAATTCCATGGAATGGAATGGAGTGGAATCGAATGGAATCGAATGGAATCGAATGGAATCGAATGGAATCGAATGAGATCGAATGGAATGGAATGGAATAGAATGGAATCAACCCGAGTAGAACGGAATGGAATGGAATGGAATGGAATGGAATGGAATGGAATGGAATGGAATGGAATGGAATGGAATGGAATTCAATGGAATGGAATGGAATGGAATGGAATGGAATGGAATTCAATGGAATGGAATGGAATGGAATGGAATGGAATGGAATGGAATTCAATGGAATGGAATGGAATGGAATCGAATGGAATCGAATGGAATCGAATGGAATGGAATGGAATAGAATGGAATCAACCCGAGTAGAACGGAACGGCACGCAACGGAACGGAACGGAATGGAACGGGGCGGAACGGAACGGAATGGAATGGAATGGAACGGAATTCAATGGAATGGAATGGAATGGAATGGAATTCAATGGAATGGAATGGAATGGAATGGAATTCAATGGAATGGAATGGAATGGAATGGAATCAACCCGAGTGGAGTGGAATGGAATGGAATGGAATGGAATGGAATGGAATGGAATGGAATGGAATGGAATGGAATGGAATGGAATTCAATAGAATGGAATGGAATGGAATCGAATGGAATCGAATGGAATCGAATGGAATCGATTGGAATCGAATGGAATCGAATAGAATGGAATGGAATAGAATGGAATCAACCCGAGTAGAACGGAACGGAACGCAACGGAACGGAATGGAACTGAACGGGACGGAACGGAACGGAATGGAATGGAATGGAACGGAATTCAATGGAATGGAATGGAATGGAATGGAACGGAATGGAATGGAATGGAATGGAATGGAATGGAATGGAATGGAATGGAATGGAATGGAATGGAATGGAATGGAATGGAATGGAATGGAATTCCATGGAATGGAATGGAATGGAATGGAATGGAATGGAATTCCATGGAATGGAATGGAGTGGAATCGAATGGAATCGAATGGAATCGAATGGAATCGAATGGAATCGAATGAGATCGAATGGAATGGAATGGAATAGAATGGAATCAACCCGAGTAGAACGGAATGGAATGGAATGGAATGGAATGGAATGGAATGGAATGGAAAGGAATGGAATGGAATGGAATGGAATGGAATTCAATGGAATGGAATGGAATGGAATGGAATTCAATGGAATGGAATGGAATGGAATGGAATGGAATGGAATGGAATGGAATTCGATGGAATGGAATGGAATGGAATCGAATGGAATCGAATGGAATCGAATGGAATCAATTGGAATCGAATGGAATCGAATGGAATGGAATGGAATAGAAGGAATCAACCCGAGTAGAACGGAACGGCACGCAACGGAACGGAACGGAATGGAACGGGACGGAACGGAACGGAATGGAATGGAATGGAACGGAATTCAATGGAATGGAATGGAATGGAATGGAATTCAATGGAATGGAATGGAATGGAATGGAATTCAATGGAATGGAATGGAATGGAATGGAATGGAATGGAATGGAATGGAATGGAATGGAATAGAATGGAATAAACCCGAGTAGAACGGAACGGAACGCAACGGAACGAAACGGAACGCAACGGAAAGGAACGGAAAGGAAAGGAACGGAACGGAATGGAATGGAATGGAACGGAATGGAATGGAATGGAATGGAATGGAATTCCATGGAATGGAATGGAACTCAATGGAATGGAATGGAATGGAATGGAATGGAATGGAATGGAATTCAATGGAATGGAATGGAATGGAATGGAGTGGAATTCAATGGAATGGAATGGAATGGAATCGAATGGAATCGAATGGAATCGAATGGAATCGATTGGAATCGAATGGAATCGAATAGAATGGAATGGAATAGAATGGAATCAACCCGAGTAGAACGGAACGGAACGCAACGGAACGGAACGGAACGGGACGGAACGGAACGGAATGGAATGGAATGGAACGGAATTCAATGGAATGGAACGGAATGGAATGGAATGGAATGGAATGGAATGGAATGGAATGGAATGGAATGGAATTCAATGGAATGGAATGGAATGGAATGGAATGGAATGGAATTCCATGGAATGGAATGGAGTGGAATCGAATGGAATCGAATGGAATCGAATGGAATCAAATGGAATCGAATGAGATCGAATGGAATGGAATGGAATAGAATGGAATCAACCCGAGTAGAACGGAATGGAATGGAATGGAATGGAATGGAATGGAATGGAATGGAATGGAATTCAATGGAATGGAATGGAATGGAATGGAATGGAATGGAATGGAAAGGAATGGAATGGAATTCAATGGAATGGAATGGAATGGAATGGAATGGAATGGAATGGAATGGAATTCTATGGAATGGAACGGAATGGAATGGAATGGAATGGAATGGAATGGAATGGAATTCAATGGAATGGAATGGAATGGAATGGAATGGAATTCAATGGAATGGAATGGAATGGAATGGAATGGAATGGAATGGAATTCCATGGAATGGAATGGAATGGAATCGAATGGAATCGAATGGAATCGAATGGAATCAATTGGAATCGAATGGAATCGAATGGAATGGAATGGAATAGAATGGAATCAACCCGAGTAGAACGGAACGGCACGCAACGGAACGGAACGGAATGGAACGGGACGGAACGGAACGGAATGGAATGGAATGGAACGGAATTCAATGGAATGGAATGGAATGGAATGGAATTCAATGGAATGGAATGGAATGGAATGGAATTCCATGGAATGGAATGGAATGGAATGGAATGGAATGGAATGGAATGGAATAGAATGGAATCAACCCGAGTAGAACGGAACGGAACGCAACGGAACGAAATGGAACGCAACGGAAAGGAACGGAACGGAAAGGAACGGAACGGAATGGAATGGAATGGAACGGAATTCAATGGAATGGAATGGAATGGAATGGAATTCAATGGAATGGAATGGAACTCAATGGAATGGAATGGAATGGAATGGAATGGAATTCAATGGAATGGAATGGAATGGAATGGAGTGGAATTCAATGGAATGGAATGGAATGGAATAGAATGGAATCGAATGGAATCGAATGGAATCGATTGGAATCGAATGGAATCGAATAGAATGGAATGGAATAGAATGGAATCAACCCGAGTAGAACGGAACGGAACGCAACGGAATGGAACGGAACGGAACGGGACGGAACGGAACGGAATGGAATGGAATGGAATGGAATTCAATGGAATGGAATGGAATGGAATGGAATGGAATGGAGTGGAATGGAATGGAATTCAATGGAATGGAATGGAATGGAATGGAATGGAATGGAATGGAATTCCATGGAATGGACTGGAATGGAACGGAATGGAATTCAATGGAATGGAATTCCATGGAATTCAATGGAATGGAATGGAATGGAATGGAATTCAATGGAATTCAATGGAATGGAATGGAATGGAATGGAATGGAATGGAATGGAATGGCATTCAATGGAATGGAATGGAATGGAATGGAATTCAATGGAATGGAATGGAATCGAATGGAATCGAATGGAATCGAATGGAATCGAATGGAATCGAATGGAATGGAATGGAATAGAATGGAATCAACCCGAGTAGAACGGAACGGAACGCAACGGAACGGAACGGAACGGAACGGAACGGAACGGAATGGAATGGAATGGAACGGAATTCAATGGAATGGAATGGAACGGAATGGAATTCAATGGAATGGAACGGAATGGAATGGAATGGAATTCAATGGAATGGAATGGAATGGAATGGAATGGAATGGAATGGAATGGAATGGAATTCCATGGAATGGAATGGAATGGAATGCAATTCAATGGAATGGAATGGAATGGAATGGAATGGAATTCAATGGAATGGAATGGAATGGAATGGAATTCAATGGAATGGAATGGAATGGAATCGAATGGAATCGAATGGAATCGAATGGAGTCGAATGGAATCGAATGGAATGGAATGGAATAGAATGGAATCAACCCGAGTAGAACGGAACGGAACGGAACGGAACGGAACGGAACGGAACGGGATGGAACGCAACGGAACGGAACGGAACGGAACGGGACGGAACGGAATGGAATGGAATGGAATGGAACGGAATTCAATGGAATGGAATGGAATGGAATTCAATGGAAAGGAATGGAATGGAATGGAATGGAATTCAATGGAATGGAATGGAATGGAACGGAATGGAAAGGAATGGAATGGAATGGAATTCAATGGAATGGAATGGAATCGAAAGGGATCGAATGGAATGGAATGGAATAGAATGGAATTAACCCGAGTAGAACGGAATGGAATGGAATGGAATGGAATTCAATAGAATTCAATGGAATGGAATGGAAGGGAATGGAATGGAGTGGAGTGGAGTCGAGTGGAGTGGAGTGCAGTGGAATGGAATGGAGTGGAATGGAATGGAATGGAATGGAATGGAATTCAATGGAATGGAATGGAATGGAATGGAATGGAATGGAATGGAATTCAATGGAATGGAATGGAATTCAATGGAAAGGAATTCAATGGAATTGAATGGAATGGAATGGAATGGAATTCCATGGAATGGAATGGAATGGAACGGAATGGAATTCAATTGAATGGAATTCAATGGAATTCAATGGAATGGAATGGAATGGAATGGATTGGAATTCAATGGAATTCAATGGAATGGAATAGAATGGAATGGAATGGAATGGAATGGAATGGCATTCAATGGAATGGAATGGAATGGAATCGAATGGAATCGAATGGAATCAAATGGAATCGAATGGAATGGAATGCAATGGAATGGAATAGAATGGAATCAACCCGAATAGAACGGAACGGAACCCAACGGAACGGAACGGAATGGAACGGGACGGAACGGAAGGGAATGGAACGGAATGGAACGGAATTCAATGGAATGGAATGGAATGGAATGGAATTCAATGGAATGGAATGGAATTCAATGGAATGGAATGGAATGGAATGGAATTCAATGGAATGGAATGGAATGGAATGGAATGGAATGGAATGGAATTCAATGGAATGGAATTCAAAGGAATGGAATGGAATGGAATTCAATGGAATGGAATGGAATGGAATGGAATGGAATCGAATGGAATCGAATGGAATCGAATGGAATCGAATGGGATCGAATGGAATGGAATGGAATGGAATAGAATGGAATCAACCCGAGTAGAACGGAATAGAATGGAATGGAATGGAATGGAATGGAATGGAATGGAATGGAATGGATTTCAATGGAATTCAATGGAATGGAATGGACTGGAATGGAATTCCATGGAATGGAATGGAATGGAATGGAATGGAATGGAATGGAATTCGATGGAATGGAATTCTATGGAATTCAATGGAATGGAATGGAATGGAATGGAATGGAATGGAATGGAATGGAATTGAATGGAATTCAATGGAATGGAATTCAATGGAATGGAATGGAATGGAATTCAATGGAATGGAATGGAATGGAATGGAATGGAATGGAATGGAATAGAATGGAATCAACCCGAGTAGAACGGAACGGAACGCAACGGAACGGAACGGAACGGAACGGAACGGAATGGAATGGAATGGAACGGAATTCAATGGAATGGAATGGAATGGAATGGAATGGAATGGAATTCAATGGAATGGAATGGAATGGAATGGAATTCAATGGAATGGAATGGAATGGAATGGAATGGAATGGAATGGAATGGAATGGAATTCAATGGAATGGAATGGAATGGAATCGAATGGAATGGAATGGAATCGAATGGAATCGAATGGAATCGAATGGAATCGAATGGAATCGAATGGAATCGAATGGAATGGAATGGAATGGAATGGAATTCAATGGAATGGAATGGAATCGAATGGGATCGAATGGAATGGAATGGAATAGAATGGAATTAACCCGAGTAGAACGGAATGGAATGGAATGGAATGGAATTCAATAGAATTCAATGGAATGGAATGGAAGGGAATGGAATGGAGTGGAGTGGAGTCGAGTGGAGTGGAGTGCAGTGGAATGGAATGGAGTGGAATGGAATGGAATGGAATGGAATGGAATTCAATGGAATGGAATGGAATGGAATGGAATGGAATGGAATGGAATGGAATTCAATGGAATGGAATGGAATTCAATGGAAAGGAATGGAATTCAATGGAATGGAATGGAATGGAATTCCATGGAATGGAATGGAATGGAACGGAATGGAATTCAATGGAATGGAATTCAATGGAATTCAATGGAATGGAATGGAATGGAATGGAATTCAATGGAATTCAATGGAATGGAATAGAATGGAATGGAATGGAATGGAATGGAATGGCATTCAATGGAATGGAATGGAATGGAATCGAATGGAATCGAATGGAATCAAATGGAATCAAATGGAATGGAATGCAATGGAATGGAATAGAATGGAATCAACCCGAATAGAACGGAACGGAACCCAACGGAACGGAAAGGAATGGAACGGGACGGAACGGAACGGAATGGAACGGAATTCAATGGAATGGAATGGAATGGAATGGAATTCAATGGAATGGAATGGAATTCAATGGAATGGAATGGAATGGAATGGAATTCAATGGAATGGAATGGAATGGAATGGAATGGAATTCAATGGAATGGAATTCAATGGAATGGAATGGAATGGAATTCAATGGAATGGAATGGAATGGAATGGAATGGAATCGAATGGAATCGAATGAAATCGAATGGAATCGAATGGGATCGAATGGAATGGAATGGAATGGAATAGAATGGAATCAACCCGAGTAGAACGGAATAGAATGGAATGGAATGGAATGGAATGGATTTCAATGGAATTCAATGGAATGGAATGGACTGGAATGGAATTCCATGGAATGGAATGGAATGGAATGGAATGGAATGGAATGGAATGGAATGGAATTCGATGGATTGGAATTCAATGGAATTCAATGGAATGGAATGGAATGGAATGGAATGGAATGGAATGGAATGGAATGGAATTCAATGGAATGGAATGGAATGGAATGGAATGGAATGGAATGGAATGGAATGGAATGGAATAGAATGGAATCAACCCGAGTAGAACGGAACGGAACGCAACGGAAAGGAACGGAACGGAACGGAACGGAACGGAATGGAATGTAATGGAACGGAATTCAATGGAATGGAATGGAATGGAATGGAATTCCATGGAATGGAATGGAATGGAATGGAATGGAATGGAATGGAATGGAATGGAATGGAATTCCATGGAATGGAATGGAATGGAATGGAATGGAATGGAATTCCATGGAATGGAATGGAATGGAATGGAATGGAATGGAATAGAATGGAATGGAATGGAATGGAATGGAATCAACCCGAGTGGAGTGGAATGGAATGGAATGGAATGGAATGGAATCGAATGGAATGGAATGGAATAGAATGGAATGGAATGGAATGGAATGGAATCAACCCGAGTTGAGTGGAATGGAATGGAATGGAATGGAATGGAATGGAATGGAATGGAATGGAATCGAATGGAATGGAATGGAATGGAATGGAATGGAATTCAATGGAATGGAATGGAATGGAATCGAATGGAATTGAATGGAATGGAATGGAATCGATTGGAATCGAATGGAATCGAATAGAATGGAATGGAATAGAATGGAATCAACCCGAGTAGAACGGAACGGAACGCAACGGAACGGAACGGAACGGAACGGGACGGAACGGAATGGAATAGAATGGAATGGAATGGAATGGAACGGAATGGAATGGAATGGAATGGAATGGAATGGAATGGAATGGAATGGAATGGAATTCAATGGAATGGAATGGAATGGAATGGAATTCCATGGAATGGAATGGAGTGGAATCGAATGGAATCGAATGGAATCGAATGGAATCTAATGGAATCGAATGAGATCGAATGGAATGGAATGGAATAGAATGGAATCAACCCGAGTAGAACGGAATGGAATGGAATGGAATGGAATGGAATGGAATGGAATGGAATGGAATGGAATGGAATGGAATGGAATGGAATTCAATGGAATGGAATGGAATGGAATGGAATGGAATGGAATTCAATGGAATGGAATGGAATGGAAAGGAGTGGAATTCAATGGAATGCAATGGAATGGAATCGAATGGAATCGAATGGAATCGAATGGAATCAATTGGAATCGAATGGAATCGAATGGAATGGAATGGAATAGAATGGAATCAACCCGAGTAGAACGGAACGGCACGCAACGGAACGGAACGGAATGGAACGGGATGGAACGGAACGGAATGGAATGGAATGGAACGGAATTCAATGGAATGGAATGGAATGGAATGGAATTCAATGGAATGGAATGGAATGGAATGGAATTCAATGGAATGGAATGGAATGGAATGGAATGGAATGGAATGGAATGGAATGGAATGGAATAGAATGGAATCAACCCAAGTAGAACGGAACGGAACGCAACGGAACGAAACGGAACGCAACGGAACGGAACGGAACGGAAAGGAATGGAACGGAATGGAATGGAATGGAACGGAATGGAATGGAATGGAATGGAATGGAGTGGAATTCAATGGAATGGAATGGAATTAAATGGAATGGAATGGAATGGAATGGAATGGAATTCAATGGAATGGAATGGAATGGAATGGAGTGGAATTCAATGGAATGGAATGGAATGGAATCGAATGGAATCGAATGGAATTGAATGGAATCGATTGGAATCGAATGGAATCGAATAGAATGGAATGGAATAGAATGGAATCAACCCGAGTAGAACGGAACGGAACGCAACGGGACGGAACGGAACGGAACGGGACGGAACGGAACGGAATGGAATGGAATGGAACGGAATTCAATGGAATGGAATGGAATGGAATGGAACGGAATGGAATGGAATGGAATGGAATGGAATGGAATGGAATTCAATGGAATGGAATGGAATGGAATGGAATGGAATGGAGTGGAATCGAATGGAATCGAATGGAATCGAATGGAATCAATTGGAATCGAATGGAATCGAATGGAATGGAATGGAATAGAATGGAATCAACCCGAGTAGAACGGAACGGCACGCAACGGAACGGAACGGAATGGAACGGGACGGAACGGAACGGAATGGAATGGAATGGAACGGAATTCAATGGAATGGAATGGAATGGAATGGAATTCAATGGAATGGACTGGAATGGAATGGAATTCAATGGAATGGAATGGAATGGAATGGAATGGAATGGAATAGAATGGAATCAACCCGAGTAGAACGGAACGGAACGCAACGGAATGAAACGGAACGCAACGGAAAGGAACGGAACGGGAAGGAACGGAACGGAATGGAATGGAATGGAACGGAATGGAATGGAATGGAATGGAATGGAATGGAATGGAATTCAATGGAATGGAATGGAACTCAATGGAATGGAATGGAATGGAATGGAATGGAATGGAATGGAATTCAGTGGAATGGAATGGAATGGAATGGAGTGGAATTCAATGGAATGGAATGGAATGGAATCGAATGGAATCGAATGGAATCGAATGGAATCGATTGGAATCGAATGGAATCGAATAGAATGGAATGTAATAGAATGGAATCAACCCGAGTAGAACGGAACTGAACGCAACGGAACGGAACGGAACGGAACGGGACGGAACGGAACGGAATGGAATGGAATGGAACGGAATTCAATGGAATGGAATGGAATGGAATGGAACGGAATGGAATGGAATGGAATGGAATGGAATGGAATGGAATGGAATTCAATGGAATTCAATGGAATGGAATGGAATTCCATGGAATGGAATGGAGTGGAATCGAATGGAATCGAATGGAATCGAATGGAATCGAATGGAATCGAATGAGATCGAATGGAATGGAATGGAATCGAATGGAATCAACCCGATTAGAACGGAATGGAATGGAATCGAATGGAATGGAATGGAATGGAATGGAATGGAATGGAATGGAATGGAATGGAATTCAATGGAATGGAATGGAATGGAATGGAATGGAATGGAATGGAATGGAATGGAATGGAATTCAATGGAATGGAATGGAATGGAATGGAATGGAATGGAATGGAATTCTATGGAACGGAATGGAATGGAATGGAATGGAATGGAATGGAATGGAATGGAATTCGATGGAATGGAATGGAATGGAATGGAATGGAATTCAATGGAATGGAATGGAATGGAATGGAATGGAATGGAATGGAATGGAATTCAATGGAATGGAATGGAATGGAATCGAATGGAATCGAATGGAATCGAATGGAATCAATTGGAATCGAATGGAATGGAATGGAATGGAATGGAATAGAATGGAATCAACCCGAGTAGAACGGAACGGAACGCAACGGAACGGAACGGAATGGAACGGGACGGAACGGAACGGAATGGAATGGAATGGAACGGAATTCAATGGAATGGAATGGAATGGAATGGAATTCAATGGAATGGAATGGAACTCAATGGAATGGAATGGAATGGAATGGAATGGAATGGAATTCAATGGAATGGAATGGAATGGAATGGAGTGGAATTCAATGGAATGGAATGGAATGGAATCGAATGGAATCGAATAGAATGGAATGGAATAGAATGGAATCAACCCGAGTAGAACGGAACGGAATGCAACGGAACGGAACGGAACGGAACGGGACGGAACGGAACGGAATGGAATGGAATGGAATGGAATTCAATGGAATGGAATGGAATGGAATGGAATTCCATGGAATGGACTGGAATGGAACGGAATGGAATTCAATGGAATGGAATTCCATGGAATTCAATGGAATGGAATGGAATGGAATGGAATTCAATGGAATTCAATGGAATGGAATGGAATGGAATGGAATGGAATGGAATGGAATGGCATTCAATGGAATGGAATGGAATGGAATGGAATTCAATGGAATGGAATGGAATCGAATGGAATCGAATGGAATCGAATGGAATGGAATGGAATAGGATGGAATCAACCCAAGTAGAACGGAACGGAACGCAACGGAACGGAACGGAACGGAACGGAACGGAATGGAATGGAACGGAATTCAATGGAATGGAATGGAACGGAATGGAATTCAATGGAATGGAACGGAATGGAATGGAATGGAATTCAATGGAATGGAATGGAATGGAATGGAATTCCATGGAATGGAATGGAATGGAATGGAATTCAATGGAATGGAATGGAATGGAATGCAATTCAATGGAATGGAATGGAATGGAATGGAATGGAATTCAATGGAATGGAATGGAATGGAATCGAATGGAATCGAATGGAATCGAATGGAGTCGAATGGAATCGAATGGAATGGAATGGAATAGAATGGAATCAACCCGAGTGGAACGGAACGGAACGCAACGGAACGGAACGGAACGGAACGGGATGGAACGCAACGGAACGGAACGGAACGGAACGGGACGGAACGGAATGGAATGGAATGGAATGGAACGGAATTCAATGGAATGGAATGGAATGGAATTCAATGGAAAGGAATGGAATGGAATGGAATGGAATTCAATGGAATGGAATGGAATGGAACGGAATGGAAAGGAATGGAATGGAATGGAATTCAATGGAATGGAATGGAATCGAATGGGATCGAATGGAATGGAATGAAATAGAATGGAATTAACCCGAGTAGAACGGAATGGAATGGAATGGAATGGAATTCAATAGAATTCAATGGAATGGAATGGAAAGAGTGGAGTGGAGTCGAGTGGAGTGGAGTGCAGTGGAATGGAATGGAGTGGAATGGAATGGAATGGAATGGAATGGAATTCAATGGAATAGAATGGAATGGAATGGAATGGAATGGAATGGAATGGAATTCAATGGAATGGAATGGAATTCAATGGAAAGGAATACAATGGAATTCAATGGAATGGAATGGAATGGAATTCCATGGAATGGAATGGAATGGAACGGAATGGAATTCAATGGAATGGAATTCAATGGAATGGAATGGAATGGAATGGAATTCAATGGAATTCAATGGAATGGAATAGAATGGAATGGAATGGAATGGAATGGAATGGCATTCAATGGAATGGAATGGAATGGAATCGAATGGAATCGAATGGAATCAAATGGAATCGAATGGAATGGAATGCAATGGAATGGAATAGAATGGAATCAACCCGAATAGAACGGAACGGAACCCAACGGAACGGAACGGAATGGAACGGGACGGAACGGAACGGAATGGAACGGAATGGAACGGAATTCAATGGAATGGAATGGAATGGAATGGAATTCAATGGAATGGAATGGAATTCAATGGAATGGAATGGAATGGAATGGAATTCAATGGAATGGAATGGAATGGAATGGAATGGAATGGAATTCAATGGAATGGAATTCAATGGAATGGAATGGAATGGAATGGAATGGAATGGAATGGAATTCAATGGAATGGAATGGAATGGAATGGAATGGAATGGAATGGAATGGAATTCAATGGAATGGAATGGAATGGAATGGAATGGAATGGAATGGAATGGAATGGAATGGAATGGAATGGAATTCAATGGAATGGAATGGAATGGAATGGATTGGAATGGAATGGAATTCCATGGAATGGAATGGAATGGAACGGAATTCTATGGAATGGAATGGAATGGAATTCAATGGAATGGAATGGAATGGAATGGAATGGAATGGAATGGAATGGAATTCAATGGAATGGAATGGAATGGAATGGAATGGAATGGAATTCAATGGAATGGAATGGAATGGAATGGAATGGAATGGAATTCAATGGAATGGAATGGAATGGAATCGAATGGAATCGAATGGAATCGAATGGAATCAATTGGAATCGAATGGAATCGAATGGAATGGAATGGAATAGAATGGAATCAACCCGAGTAGAACGGAACGGCACGCAACGGAACGGAACGGAATGGAACGGGACGGAACGGAACGGAATGGAATGGAATGGAACGGAATTCAATGGAATGGAATGGAATGGAATGGAATTCAATGGAATGGAATGGAATGGAATGGAATTCAATGGAATGGAATGGAATGGAATGGAATGGAATGGAATGGAATGGAATAGAATGGAATCAACCCGAGTAGAACGGAACGGAACGCAACGGAACGAAACGGAACGCAACGGAAAGGAACGGAACGGAAAGGAACGGAACGGAATGGAATGGAATGGAACGGAATGGAATGGAATGGAATGGAATGGAATGGAATGGAATGGAATTCAATGGAATGGAATGGAACTCAATGGAATGGAATGGAATGGAATGGAATGGAATGGAATGGAATGGAATTCAATGGAATGGAATGGAATGGAATGGAGTGGAATTCAATGGAATGGAATGGAATGGAATCGAATGGAATCGAATGGAATCGAATGGAATCGATTGGAATCGAATGGAATCGAATAGAATGGAATGGAATAGAATGGAATCAACCCGAGTAGAACGGAACGGAACGCAACGGAACGGAACGGAACGGAACGGGACGGAACGGAATGGAATGGAATGGAATGGAACGGAATTCAATGGAATGGAATGGAATGGAATGGAACGGAATGGAATGGAATGGAATGGAATGGAATGGAATGGAATGGAATGGAATTCAATGGAATGGAATGGAATGGAATGGAATGGAATGGAATTCCATGGAATGGAATGGAGTGGAATCGAATGGAATCGAATGGAATCGAATGGAATCGAATGAGATCGAATGGAATGGAATGGAATAGAATGGAATCAACCCGAGTAGAACGGAATGGAATGGAATGGAATGGAATGGAATGGAATGGAATGGAATGGAATGGAATTCAATGGAATGGAATGGAATGGAATGGAATGGAATGGAATGGAATTCAATGGAATGGAATGGAATGGAATGGAATGGAATGGAATGTAATTCTATGGAATGGAATTCAATGGAATGGAATGGAATGGAATGGAATGGAATGGAATGGAATGGAATGGAATGGAACGGAATTCTATGGAATGGAAGGCAATGGAATTCAATGGAATGGAATGGAATGGAATGGAATGGAATTGAATGGAATGGAATGGAATTCAATGGAATGGAATGGAATGGAATGGAATGGAATGGAACGGAATTCTATGTAATGGAAGGCAATGGAATTCAATGGAATGGAATGGAATGGAATGGAATGGAATGGAATGGTATGGAATGGAATGGAATTCAATGGAATGGAATGGAATGGAATGGAATGGAATTCAATGGAATGGAATGGAATGGAGTGGAATGGAATGGAATGGAATGGAATTCAATGGAATGGAATGGAATGGAATCTAATGGAATCGAATGGAATCGAATGGAAAAAATTGGAATCGAATGGAATCGAATGGAATGGAATGGAATAGAATGGAATCAACCCGAGTAGAACGGAACGGCACGCAACGGAACGGAACGGAATGGAACGGGACGGAATGGAACGGAATGGAATGGAATGGAACGGAGTTCAATGGAATGGAATGGAATGGAATGGAATTCAATGGAATGGAATGGAATGGAATGGAATTCAATGGAATGGAATGGAATGGAATGGAATGGAATGGAATGGAATGGAATGGAATGGAATGGAATAGAATGGAATCAACCCGAGTAGAACGGAACGGAACGCAACGGAAAGGAACGGAACGGAAAGGAACGGAACGGAATGGAATGGAATGGAACGGAATTCAATGGAATGGAATGGAATTCAATGGAATGGAATGGAACTCAATGGAATGGAATGGAATGGAATGGAATGGAATGGAATGGAATGGAATGGAATGGAATGGAATTCAATGGAATGGAATGGAATGGAATCGAATGGAATCGAATGGAATCGAATGGAATCAATTGGAATCGAATGGAATCGAATGGAATGGAATGGAATAGAATGGAATCAACCCGAGTAGAACGGAACGGCACGCAACGGAATGGAACGGAATGGAACGGGACGGAACGGAACGGAATGGAATGGAATGGAACGGAATTCAATGGAATGGAATGGAATGGAATGGAATTCAATGGAATGGAATGGAATGGAATGGAATGGAATGGAATTCCATGGAATGGACTGGAATGGAACGGAATGGAATGGCATTCAATGGAATGGAATGGAATGGAATGGAATTCAATGGAATGGAATGGAATGGAATGGAATGGAATGGCATTCAATGGAATGGAATGGAATGGAATGGAATTCAATGGAATGGAATGGAATGGAATGGAATGGAATGGAATGGAATGGAATGGAATAGAATGGAATCAACCCGAGTAGAACGGAACGGAACGCAACGGAACGAAACGGAACGCAACGGAAAGGAACGGAACGGAAAGGAACGGAACGGAATGGAATGGAATGGAACGGAATGGAATGGAGTGGAATGGAATGGAATGGAATGGAATGGAATTCAATGGAATGGAATGGAACTCAATGGAATGGAATGGAATGGAATGGAATGGAATGGAATGGAATTCAATGGAATGGAATGGAATGGAATGGAGTGGAATTCAATGGAATGGAATGGAATGGAATCGAATGGAATCGAATGGAATCGAATGGAATCGATTGGAATCGAATGGAATCGAATAGAATGGAATGGAATAGAATGGAATCAACCCGAGTAGAACGGAACGGAACGCAACGGAACGGAACGGAACGGAACGGGACGGAACGGAATGGAATGGAATGGAATGGAACGGAATTCAATGGAATGGAATGGAATGGAATGGAACGGAATGGAATGGAATGGAATGGAATGGAATGGAATGGAATGGAATGGAATGGAATTCAATGGAATGGAATGGAATGGAATGGAATTCCATGGAATGGAATGGAGTGGAATCGAATGGAATCGAATGGAATCGAATGGAATCGAATGAGATCGAATGGAATGGAATGGAATAGAATGGAATCAACCCGAGTAGAACGGAATGGAATGGAATGGAATGGAATGGAATGGAATGGAATGGAATGGAATGGAATGGAATGGAATGGAATTCAATGGAATGGAATGGAATGGAATGGAATGGAATGGAATGGAATGGAATGGAATTCAATGGAATGGAATGGAATGGAATGGAATGGAATGGAATGGAATTCTATGGAATGGAATTCAATGGAATGGAATGGAATGGAATGGAATGGAATGGAATGGAACGGAATTCTATGGAATGGAAGGCAATGGAATTCAATGGAATGGAATGGAATGGAATGGAATGGAATTGAATGGAATGGAATGGAATTCAATGGAATGGAATGGAATGGAATGGAACGGAATTCTATGGAATGGAAGGCAATGGAATTCAATGGAATGGAATGGAATGGAATGGAATGGAATGGAATGGTATGGAATGGAATGGAATTCAATGGAATGGAATGGAATGGAATGGAATGGAATGGAATTCAATGGAATGGAATGGAATGGAGTGGAATGGAATTCAATGGAATGGAATGGAATGGAATCTAATGGAATCGAATGGAATCGAATGGAATCGATTGGAATCGAATGGAATCGAATAGAATGGAGTGGAATAGAATGGAATCAACCCGAGTAGAACGGAACGGAACGCAACGGAACGGAACGGAACGGAACGGGACGGAATGGAACGGAATGGAATGGAATGGAACGGAATTCAATGGAATGGAATGGAATGGAATGGAATTCAATGGAATGGAATGGAATGGAATGGAATTCAATGGAATGGAATGGAATGGAATGGAATGGAATGGAATGGAATGGAATAGAATGGAATCAACCCGAGTAGAACGGAACGGAACGCAACGGAACGAAACGGAACGCAACGGAAAGGAACGGAACGGAAAGGAACGGAACGGAATGGAATGGAATGGAACGGAATTCAATGGAATGGAATGGAATTCAATGGAATGGAATGGAACTCAATGGAATGGAATGGAATGGAATGGAATGGAATGGAATGGAATGGAATGGAATGGAATGGAATGGAATGGAATTCAATGGAATGGAATGGAATGGAATGGAATGGAATCGAATGGAATCGAATGGAATCAATTGGAATCGAATGGAATCGAATGGAATGGAATGGAATAGAATGGAATCAACCCGAGTAGAACGGAACGGCACGCAACGGAATGGAACGGAATGGAACGGGACGGAACGGAACGGAATGGAATGGAATGGAACGGAATTCAATGGAATGGAATGGAATGGAATGGAATTCAATGGAATGGAATGGAATGGAATGGAATAGAATGGAATCAACCCGAGTAGAACGGAACGGAACGCAACGGAACGGAACGGAACGGAACGGAACGGAATGGAATGGAATGGAACGGAATTCAATGGAATGGAATGGAATGGAATGGAATTCCATGGAATGGAATGGAATTCAATGGAATGGAATGGAACTCAATGGAATGGAATGGAATGGAATGGAATGGAATGGAATGGAATTCAATGGAATGGAATGGAATGGAATGGAGTGGAATTCAATGGAATGGAATGGAATGGAATGGAATCGAATGGAATCGAAAGGAATGGAATGGAATGGAATGGAATAGAATGGAATCAACCCGTGTGGAGTGGAGTGGAGTGGAGTGGAGTGGAGTGGAGTGGAATGGAATCAACCCGAGTAGAATGGAATTGATTGGAATGGACTGGAATGGAATGGAATGGAATGGAATCAATCCGAGTAGAAAGGAATGGAATGGAATGGAATGGAATTCAATGTAATAGAATGGAATTGAATCAACCCGCGTGGAACGGAACGGAACGGAACGGAACGGAATGGAACGCAATTCAATGCAACGGAACGGAATAGAACGGAATGGAACGGAAAGGAATGGAACGGAATGGAATGGAATCAACCCGAGTAGAATGGAATGGATTGGAATGGAATGGAATGGAATGGAATGGAATGGAATAGAATAGAATCAACATGAATAGAACGGAATGGAATGGAATGGAATGGAAAGGAATGGAATAGAATAGAATCAACCCGAATAGAACGGAATGGAATGGAATGGAATGGAAAGGAATGGAATGGAATGGAATGGAATGGAATGGAATGGAATGGAATGGTATCAACCTGAGTGGAATGGAATGGAATGGAATGGAATGCAATGGAATGGAATGGAATGGAATCGAATGGAATCGAATGGAATGGAATGGAATCAACCCGAGTAGAATGGAATGGATTGGAATGGAATGGAATGGAATGAAATGGAATGGAATCGAATGGAATCGAACGGAATGGAATGGAATGGAATGGAATGGAATGGAATCGAATGGAATGGAATGGAATAGAATGGAATGGAATGGAATGGAATGGAATGGAATCAACCCGAGTGGAGTGGAGTGGAATGGAATGGAATGGAATGGAATGGAATGGAATGGAATGGAATCGAATGGAATGGAATGGAATGGAATGGAATCGAATGGAATGGAATGGAATGGAATGGAATGGAATGGAATTCAATGGAATGGAATGGAATGGAATCGAATGGAATCGAATGGAATCGAATGGAATCGATTGGAATCTAATGGAATCGAATAGAATGGAATGGAATAGAATGGAATCAACCCGAGTAGAACGGAACGGAACGCAACGGAACGGAACGGAACGGAACGGGACGGAACGGAACGGAATGGAATGGAATGGAACGGAATTCAATGGAATGGAATGGAATGGAATGGAACGGAATGGAATGGAATGGAATGGAATGGAATGGAATGGAATGGAATTCAATGGAATGGAATGGAATGGAATGGAATGGAATTCCATGGAATGGAATGGAGTGGAATCGAATGGAATCGAATGGAATCGAATGGAATCGAATGAGATCGAATGGAATGGAATGGAATAGAATGGAATCAACCCGAGTAGAACGGAATGGAATGGAATGGAATGGAATGGAATGGAATGGAATGGAATGGAATGGAATTCAATGGAATGGAATGGAATGGAATGGAATGGAATGGAATGGAATGGAATTCAATGGAATGGAATGGAATGGAATGGAATGGAATGGAATGGAATGGAATGGAATGGAATGGAATGGAATTCAATGGAATGGAATGGAATGGAATGGATTGGAATGGAATGGAATTCCATGGAATGGAATGGAATGGAACGGAATTCTATGGAATGGAATGGAATGGAATTCAATGGAATGGAATGGAATGGAATGGAATGGAATGGAATGGAATGGAACGGAATTCTATGGAATGGAAGGCAATGGAATTCAATGGAATGGAATGGAATGGAATGGAATGGAATTGAATGGAATGGAATGGAATTCAATGGAATGGAATGGAATGGAATGGAATGGAATGGAACGGAATTCTATGTAATGGAAGGCAATGGAATTCAATGGAATGGAATGGAATGGAATGGAATGGAATGGAATGGTATGGAATGGAATGGAATTCAATGGAATGGAATGGAATGGAATGGAATGGAATTCAATGGAATGGAATGGAATGGAATGGAATGGAATGGAATGGAATGGAATTCAATGGAATGGAATGGAATGGAATCTAATGGAATCGAATGGAATCGAATGGAAAAAATTGGAATCGAATGGAATCGAATGGAATGGAATGGAATAGAATGGAATCAACCCGAGTAGAACGGAACGGCACGCAACGGAACGGAACGGAATGGAACGGGACGGAATGGAACGGAATGGAATGGAATGGAACGGAATTCAATGGAATGGAATGGAATGGAATGGAATTCAATGGAATGGAATGGAATGGAATGGAGTTCAATGGAATGGAATGGAATGGAATGGAATGGAATGGAATGGAATGGAATGGAATAGAATGGAATCAACCCGAGTAGAACGGAACGGAACGCAACGGAACGAAACGGAACGCAACGGAAAGGAACGGAACGGAAAGGAACGGAACGGAATGGAATGGAATGGAACGGAATTCAATGGAATGGAATGGAATTCAATGGAATGGAATGGAACTCAATGGAATGGAATGGAATGGAATGGAATGGAATGGAATGGAATGGAATGGAATGGAATGGAATTCAATGGAATGGAATGGAATGGAATCGAATGGAATCGAATGGAATCGAATGGAATCAATTGGAATCGAATGGAATCGAATGGAATGGAATGGAATAGAATGGAATCAACCCGAGTAGAACGGAACGGCACGCAACGGAATGGAACGGAATGGAACGGGACGGAACGGAACGGAATGGAATGGAATGGAACGGAATTCAATGGAATGGAATGGAATGGAATGGAATGGAATGGAATGGAATGGAATGGAATGGAATGGAATTCCATGGAATGGACTGGAATGGAACGGAATGGAACGGAATTCAATGGAATGGAATGGAATGGAATGGAATTCAATGGAATGGAATGGAATGGAATGGAATGGAATGGCATTCAATGGAATGGAATGGAATGGAATGGAATTCAATGGAATGGAATGGAATGGAATGGAATGGAATGGAATGGAATGGAATGGAATGGAATAGAATGGAATCAACCCGAGTAGAACGGAACGGAACGCAACGGAACGAAACGGAACGCAACGGAAAGGAACGGAACGGAAAGGAACGGAACGGAATGGAATGGAATGGAACGGAATGGAATGGAGTGGAATGGAATGGAATGGAATGGAATGGAATTCAATGGAATGGAATGGAACTCAATGGAATGGAATGGAATGGAATGGAATGGAATGGAATGGAATTCAATGGAATGGAATGGAATGGAATGGAGTGGAATTCAATGGAATGGAATGGAATGGAATCGAATGGAATCGAATGGAATCGAATGGAATCGATTGGAATCGAATGGAATCGAATAGAATGGAATGGAATAGAATGGAATCAACCCGAGTAGAACGGAACGGAACGCAACGGAACGGAACGGAACGGAACGGGACGGAACGGAATGGAATGGAATGGAATGGAACGGAATTCAATGGAATGGAATGGAATGGAATGGAACGGAATGGAATGGAATGGAATGGAATGGAATGGAATGGAATGGAATTCAATGGAATGGAATGGAATGGAATGGAATTCCATGGAATGGAATGGAGTGGAATCGAATGGAATCGAATGGAATCGAATGGAATCGAATGAGATCGAATGGAATGGAATGGAATAGAATGGAATCAACCCGAGTAGAACGGAATGGAATGGAATGGAATGGAATGGAATGGAATGGAATGGAATGGAATGGAATGGAATTCAATGGAATGGAATGGAATGGAATGGAATGGAATGGAATGGAATGGAATGGAATTCAATGGAATGGAATGGAATGGAATGGAATGGAATGGAATGGAATTCTATGGAATGGAATTCAATGGAATGGAATGGAATGGAATGGAATGGAATGGAATGGAACGGAATTCTATGGAATGGAAGGCAATGGAATTCAATGGAATGGAATGGAATGGAATGGAATGGAATTGAATGGAATGGAATGGAATTCAATGGAATGGAATGGAATGGAATGGAATGGAATGGAACGGAATTCTATGGAATGGAAGGCAATGGAATTCAATGGAATGGAATGGAATGGAATGGAATGGAATGGAATGGTATGGAATGGAATGGAATTCAATGGAATGGAATGGAATGGAATGGAATGGAATGGAATTCAATGGAATGGAATGGAATGGAATGGAATGGAATGGAATGGAATTCAATGGAATGGAATGGAATGGAATCTAATGGAATCGAATGGAATCGAATGGAATCGATTGGAATCGAATGGAATCGAATAGAATGGAGTGGAATAGAATGGAATCAACCCGAGTAGAACGGAACGGAACGCAACGGAACGGAACGGAACGGAACGGGACGGAATGGAACGGAATGGAATGGAATGGAACGGAATTCAATGGAATGGAATGGAATGGAATGGAATTCAATGGAATGGAATGGAATGGAATGGAATTCAATGGAATGGAATGGAATGGAATGGAATGGAATGGAATGGAATGGAATGGAATGGAATAGAATGGAATCAACCCGAGTAGAACGGAACGGAACGCAACGGAACGAAACGGAACGCAACGGAAAGGAACGGAACGGAAAGGAACGGAACGGAATGGAATGGAATGGAACGGAATTCAATGGAATGGAATGGAATTCAATGGAATGGAATGGAACTCAATGGAATGGAATGGAATGGAATGGAATGGAATGGAATGGAATGGAATGGAATGGAATGGAATGGAATTCAATGGAATGGAATGGAATGGAATCGAATGGAATCGAATGGAATCGAATGGAATCAATTGGAATCGAATGGAATCGAATGGAATGGAATGGAATAGAATGGAATCAACCCGAGTAGAACGGAACGGCACGCAACGGAATGGAACGGAATGGAACGGGACGGAACGGAACGGAATGGAATGGAATGGAACGGAATTCAATGGAATGGAATGGAATGGAATGGAATTCAATGGAATGGAATGGAATGGAATGGAATAGAATGGAATCAACCCGAGTAGAACGGAACGGAACGCAACGGAACGGAACGGAACGGAACGGAACGGAATGGAATGGAATGGAACGGAATTCAATGGAATGGAATGGAATGGAATGGAATTCCATGGAATGGAATGGAATTCAATGGAATGGAATGGAACTCAATGGAATGGAATGGAATGGAATGGAATGGAATGGAATGGAATTCAATGGAATGGAATGGAATGGAATGGAGTGGAATTCAATGGAATGGAATGGAATGGAATGGAATCGAATGGAATCGAAAGGAATGGAATGGAATGGAATGGAATAGAATGGAATCAACCCGTGTGGAGTGGAGTGGAGTGGAGTGGAGTGGAGTGGAGTGGAATGGAATCAACCCGAGTAGAATGGAATGGATTGGAATGGACTGGAATGGAATGGAATGGAATGGTATCAATCCGAGTAGAAAGGAATGGAATGGAATGGAATGGAATTCAATGTAATAGAATGGAATTGAATCAACCCGCGTGGAACGGAACGGAACGGAACGGAACGGAATGGAACGCAATTCAATGCAACGGAACGGAATAGAACGGAATGGAACGGAAAGGAATGGAACGGAATGGAATGGAATCAACCCGAGTAGAATGGAATGGATTGGAATGGAATGGAATGGAATGGAATGGAATGGAATGGAATGGAATAGAATAGAATCAACATGAATAGAACGGAATGGAATGGAATGGAATGGAAAGGAATGGAATAGAATAGAATCAACCCGAATAGAACGGAATGGAATGGAATGGAATGGAAAGGAATGGAATGGAATGGAATGGAATGGAATGGAATGGAATGGTATCAACCTGAGTGGAATGGAATGGAATGGAATGGAATGCAATGGAATGGAATGGAATGGAATCGAATGGAATCGAATGGAATGGAATGGAATCAACCCGAGTAGAATGGAATGGATTGGAATGGAATGGAATGGAATGAAATGGAATGGAATCGAATGGAATCGAACGGAATGGAATGGAATGGAATGGAATGGAATGGAATCGAATGGAATGGAATGGAATAGAATGGAATGGAATGGAATGGAATGGAATGGAATCAACCCGAGTGGAGTGGAGTGGAATGGAATGGAATGGAATGGAATGGAATGGAATGGAATGGAATCGAATGGAATGGAATGGAATGGAATGGAATCGAATGGAATGGAATGGAATGGAATGGAATGGAATGGAATTCAATGGAATGGAATGGAATGGAATCGAATGGAATCGAATGGAATCGAATGGAATCGATTGGAATCTAATGGAATCGAATAGAATGGAATGGAATAGAATGGAATCAACCCGAGTAGAACGGAACGGAACGCAACGGAACGGAACGGAACGGAACGGGACGGAACGGAACGGAATGGAATGGAATGGAACGGAATTCAATGGAATGGAATGGAATGGAATGGAACGGAATGGAATGGAATGGAATGGAATGGAATGGAATGGAATGGAATTCAATGGAATGGAATGGAATGGAATGGAATGGAATTCCATGGAATGGAATGGAGTGGAATCGAATGGAATCGAATGGAATCGAATGGAATCGAATGAGATCGAATGGAATGGAATGGAATAGAATGGAATCAACCCGAGTAGAACGGAATGGAATGGAATGGAATGGAATGGAATGGAATGGAATGGAATGGAATGGAATTCAATGGAATGGAATGGAATGGAATGGAATGGAATGGAATGGAATGGAATTCAATGGAATGGAATGGAATGGAATGGAATGGAATGGAATGGAATGGAATGGAATGGAATGGAATGGAATGGAATTCAATGGAATGGAATGGAATGGAATGGATTGGAATGGAATGGAATTCCATGGAATGGAATGGAATGGAACGGAATTCTATGGAATGGAATGGAATGGAATTCAATGGAATGGAATGGAATGGAATGGAATGGAATGGAATGGAATGGAATTCAATGGAATGGAATGGAATGGAATGGAATGGAATGGAATTCAATGGAATGGAATGGAATGGAATGGAATGGAATGGAATTCAATGGAATGGAATGGAATGGAATCGAATGGAATCGAATGGAATCGAATGGAATCAATTGGAATCGAATGGAATCGAATGGAATGGAATGGAATAGAATGGAATCAACCCGAGTAGAACGGAACGGCACGCAACGGAACGGAACGGAATGGAACGGGACGGAACGGAACGGAATGGAATGGAATGGAACGGAATTCAATGGAATGGAATGGAATGGAATGGAATTCAATGGAATGGAATGGAATGGAATGGAATTCAATGGAATGGAATGGAATGGAATGGAATGGAATGGAATGGAATGGAATGGAATAGAATGGAATCAACCCGAGTAGAACGGAACGGAACGCAACGGAACGAAACGGAACGCAACGGAAAGGAACGGAACGGAAAGGAACGGAACGGAATGGAATGGAATGGAACGGAATGGAATGGAATGGAATGGAATGGAATGGAATGGAATTCAATGGAATGGAATGGAACTCAATGGAATGGAATGGAATGGAATGGAATGGAATGGAATGGAATTCAATGGAATGGAATGGAATGGAATGGAGTGGAATTCAATGGAATGGAATGGAATGGAATCGAATGGAATCGAATGGAATCGAATGGAATCGATTGGAATCGAATGGAATCGAATAGAATGGAATGGAATAGAATGGAATCAACCCGAGTAGAACGGAACGGAACGCAACGGAACGGAACGGAACGGAACGGGACGGAACGGAATGGAATGGAATGGAATGGAACGGAATTCAATGGAATGGAATGGAATGGAATGGAACGGAATGGAATGGAATGGAATGGAATGGAATGGAATGGAATGGAATGGAATTCAATGGAATGGAATGGAATGGAATGGAATGGAATGGAATGGAATTCCATGGAATGGAATGGAGTGGAATCGAATGGAATCGAATGGAATCGAATGGAATCGAATGAGATCGAATGGAATGGAATGGAATAGAATGGAATCAACCCGAGTAGAACGGAATGGAATGGAATGGAATGGAATGGAATGGAATGGAATGGAATGGAATGGAATGGAATTCAATGGAATGGAATGGAATGGAATGGAATGGAATGGAATGGAATGGAATGGAATTCAATGGAATGGAATGGAATGGAATGGAATGGAATGGAATGGAATGGAATGGAATGGAATGTAATTCTATGGAATGGAATTCAATGGAATGGAATGGAATGGAATGGAATGGAATGGAATGGAATGGAATGGAATGGAACGGAATTCTATGGAATGGAAGGCAATGGAATTCAATGGAATGGAATGGAATGGAATGGAATGGAATTGAATGGAATGGAATGGAATTCAATGGAATGGAATGGAATGGAATGGAATGGAATGGAACGGAATTCTATGTAATGGAAGGCAATGGAATTCAATGGAATGGAATGGAATGGAATGGAATGGAATGGAATGGTATGGAATGGAATGGAATTCAATGGAATGGAATGGAATGGAATGGAATGGAATTCAATGGAATGGAATGGAATGGAATGGAATGGAATGGAATGGAATGGAATTCAATGGAATGGAATGGAATGGAATCTAATGGAATCGAATGGAATCGAATGGAAAAAATTGGAATCGAATGGAATCGAATGGAATGGAATGGAATAGAATGGAATCAACCCGAGTAGAACGGAACGGCACGCAACGGAACGGAACGGAATGGAACGGGACGGAATGGAACGGAATGGAATGGAATGGAACGGAATTCAATGGAATGGAATGGAATGGAATGGAATTCAATGGAATGGAATGGAATGGAATGGAATTCAATGGAATGGAATGGAATGGAATGGAATGGAATGGAATGGAATGGAATGGAATAGAATGGAATCAACCCGAGTAGAACGGAACGGAACGCAACGGAACGAAACGGAACGCAACGGAAAGGAACGGAACGGAAAGGAACGGAACGGAATGGAATGGAATGGAACGGAATTCAATGGAATGGAATGGAATTCAATGGAATGGAATGGAACTCAATGGAATGGAATGGAATGGAATGGAATGGAATGGAATGGAATGGAATGGAATGGAATGGAATTCAATGGAATGGAATGGAATGGAATCGAATGGAATCGAATGGAATCGAATGGAATCAATTGGAATCGAATGGAATCGAATGGAATGGAATGGAATAGAATGGAATCAACCCGAGTAGAACGGAACGGCACGCAACGGAATGGAACGGAATGGAACGGGACGGAACGGAACGGAATGGAATGGAATGGAACGGAATTCAATGGAATGGAATGGAATGGAATGGAATTCAATGGAATGGAATGGAATGGAATGGAATGGAATGGAATTCCATGGAATGGACTGGAATGGAACGGAATGGAATGGCATTCAATGGAATGGAATGGAATGGAATGGAATTCAATGGAATGGAATGGAATGGAATGGAATGGAATGGCATTCAATGGAATGGAATGGAATGGAATGGAATTCAATGGAATGGAATGGAATGGAATGGAATGGAATGGAATGGAATGGAATGGAATAGAATGGAATCAACCCGAGTAGAACGGAACGGAATGCAACGGAACGAAACGGAACGCAACGGAAAGGAACGGAACGGAAAGGAACGGAACGGAATGGAATGGAATGGAACGGAATGGAATGGAGTGGAATGGAATGGAATGGAATGGAATGGAATTCAATGGAATGGAATGGAACTCAATGGAATGGAATGGAATGGAATGGAATGGAATGGAATGGAATTCAATGGAATGGAATGGAATGGAATGGAGTGGAATTCAATGGAATGGAATGGAATGGAATCGAATGGAATCGAATGGAATCGAATGGAATCGATTGGAATCGAATGGAATCGAATAGAATGGAATGGAATAGAATGGAATCAACCCGAGTAGAACGGAACGGAACGCAACGGAACGGAACGGAACGGAACGGGACGGAACAGAATGGAATGGAATGGAATGGAACGGAATTCAATGGAATGGAATGGAATGGAATGGAACGGAATGGAATGGAATGGAATGGAATGGAATGGAATGGAATGGAATTCAATGGAATGGAATGGAATGGAATGGAATTCCATGGAATGGAATGGAGTGGAATCGAATGGAATCGAATGGAATCGAATGGAATCGAATGAGATCGAATGGAATGGAATGGAATAGAATGGAATCAACCCGAGTAGAACGGAATGGAATGGAATGGAATGGAATGGAATGGAATGGAATGGAATGGAATGGAATGGAATGGAATTCAATGGAATGGAATGGAATGGAATGGAATGGAATGGAATGGAATGGAATTCAATGGAATGGAATGGAATGGAATGGAATGGAATGGAATGGAATTCTATGGAATGGCATTCAATGGAATGGAATGGAATGGAATGGAATGGAATGGAATGGAACGGAATTCTATGGAATGGAAGGCAATGGAATTCAATGGAATGGAATGGAATGGAATGGAATGGAATTGAATGGAATGGAATGGAATTCAATGGAATGGAATGGAATGGAATGGAATGGAATGGAACGGAATTCTATGGAATGGAAGGCAATGGAATTCAATGGAATGGAATGGAATGGAATGGAATGGAATGGAATGGTATGGAATGGAATGGAATTCAATGGAATGGAATGGAATGGAATGGAATGGAATTCAATGGAATGGAATGGAATGGAATGGAATGGAATGGAATGGAATTCAATGGAATGGAATGGAATGGAATCTAATGGAATCGAATGGAATCGAATGGAATCGATTGGAATCGAATGGAATCGAATAGAATGGAGTGGAATAGAATGGAATCAACCCGAGTAGAACGGAACGGAACGCAACGGAACGGAACGGAACGGAACGGGACGGAATGGAACGGAATGGAATGGAATGGAACGGAATTCAATGGAATGGAATGGAATGGAATGGAATTCAATGGAATGGAATGGAATGGAATGGAATTCAATGGAATGGAATGGAATGGAATGGAATGGAATGGAATGGAATGGAATGGAATAGAATGGAATCAACCCGAGTAGAACGGAACGGAACGCAACGGAACGAAACGGAACGCAACGGAAAGGAACGGAACGGAAAGGAACGGAACGGAATGGAATGGAATGGAACGGAATTCAATGGAATGGAATGGAATTCAATGGAATGGAATGGAACTCAATGGAATGGAATGGAATGGAATGGAATGGAATGGAATGGAATGGAATGGAATGGAATGGAATTCAATGGAATGGAATGGAATGGAATCGAATGGAATCGAATGGAATCGAATGGAATCAATTGGAATCGAATGGAATCGAATGGAATGGAATGGAATAGAATGGAATCAACCCGAGTAGAACGGAACGGCACGCAACGGAATGGAACGGAATGGAACGGGACGGAACGGAACGGAATGGAATGGAATGGAACGGAATTCAATGGAATGGAATGGAATGGAATGGAATTCAATGGAATGGAATGGAATGGAATGGAATAGAATGGAATCAACCCGAGTAGAACGGAACGGAACGCAACGGAACGGAACGGAACGGAACGGAACGGAATGGAATGGAATGGAACGGAATTCAATGGAATGGAATGGAATGGAATGGAATTCAATGGAATGGAATGGAACTCAATGGAATGGAATGGAATGGAATGGAATGGAATGGAATGGAATTCAATGGAATGGAATGGAATGGAATGGAGTGGAATTCAATGGAATGGAATGGAATGGAATGGAATCGAATGGAATCGAAAGGAATGGAATGGAATGGAATGGAATAGAATGGAATCAACCCGTGTGGAGTGGAGTGGAGTGGAGTGGAGTGGAGTGGAGTGGAATGGAATCAACCCGAGTAGAATGGAATGGATTGGAATGGACTGGAATGGAATGGAATGGAATGGAATCAATCCGAGTAGAAAGGAATGGAATGGAATGGAATGGAATTCAATGTAATAGAATGGAATTGAATCAACCCGCGTGGAACGGAACGGAACGGAACGGAACGGAATGGAACGCAATTCAATGCAACGGAACGGAATAGAACGGAATGGAACGGAAAGGAATGGAACGGAATGGAATGGAATCAACCCGAGTAGAATGGAATGGATTGGAATGGAATGGAATGGAATGGAATGGAATGGAATGGAATGGAATAGAATAGAATCAACATGAATAGAACGGAATGGAATGGAATGGAATGGAAAGGAATGGAATAGAATAGAATCAACCCGAATAGAACGGAATGGAATGGAATGGAATGGAAAGGAATGGAATGGAATGGAATGGAATGGAATGGTATCAACCTGAGTGGAATGGAATGGAATGGAATGGAATGGAATGGAATGGAATGGAATGGAATCGAATGGAATCGAATGGAATGGAATGGAATCAACCCGAGTAGAATGGAATGGATTGGAATGGAATGGAATGGAATGGAATGGAATGGAATCGAATGGAATCGAACGGAATGGAATGGAATGGAATGGAATGGAATGGAATCGAATGGAATGGAATGGAATAGAATGGAATGGAATTGAATGGAATGGAATGGAATGGAATCAACCCGAGTGGAGTGGAGTGGAATGGAATGGAATGGAATGGAATGGAATGGAATGGAATCGAATGGAATGGAATGGAATGGAATGGAATCGAATGGAATGGAATGGAATGGAATGGAATGGAATGGAATTCAATGGAATGGAATGGAATGGAATCGAATGGAATCGAATGGAATCGAATGGAATCGATTGGAATCTAATGGAATCGAATAGAATGGAATGGAATAGAATGGAATCAACCCGAGTAGAACGGAACGGAACGCAATGGAACGGAACGGAACGGAACGGGACGGAACGGAACGGAATGGAATGGAATGGAACGGAATTCAATGGAATGGAATGGAATGGAATGGAACGGAACGGAATGGAATGGAATGGAATGGAATGGAATGGAATGGAATGGAATTCAATGGAATGGAATGGAATGGAATGGAATGGAATTCCATGGAATGGAATGGAGTGGAATCGAATGGAATCGAATGGAATCGAATGGAATCGAATGAGATCGAATGGAATGGAATGGAATAGAATGGAATCAACCCGAGTAGAACGGAATGGAATGGAATGGAATGGAATGGAATGGAATGGAATGGAATGGAATGGAATTCAATGGAATGGAATGGAATGGAATGGAATGGAATGGAATTCAATGGAATGGAATGGAATGGAATGGAATGGAATGGAATGGAATGGAATGGAATGGAATGGAATGGAATGGAATTCAATGGAATGGAATGGAATGGAATGGATTGGAATGGAATGGAATTCCATGGAATGGAATGGAATGGAACGGAATTCTATGGAATGGAATGGAATGGAATTCAATGGAATGGAATGGAATGGAATGGAATGGAATGGAATGGAATGGAATTCAATGGAATGGAATGGAATGGAATGGAATGGAATGGAATTCAATGGAATGGAATGGAATGGAATGGAATGGAATGGAATTCAATGGAATGGAATGGAATGGAATCGAATGGAATCGAATGGAATGGAATGGAATAGAATGGAATCAACCCGAGTAGAACGGAACGGCACGCAACGGAACGGAACGGAATGGAACGGGACGGAACGGAACGGAATGGAATGGAATGGAACGGAATTCAATGGAATGGAATGGAATGGAATGGAATTCAATGGAATGGAATGGAATGGAATGGAATTCAATGGAATGGAATGGAATGGAATGGAATGGAATGGAATGGAATGGAATGGAATAGAATGGAATCAACCCGAGTAGAACGGAACGGAACGCAACGGAACGAAACGGAACGCAACGGAAAGGAACGGAACGGAAAGGAACGGAACGGAATGGAATGGAATGGAACGGAATGGAATGGAATGGAATGGAATGGAATGGAATGGAATGGAACTCAATGGAATGGAATGGAATGGAATGGAATGGAATGGAATGGAATGGAATGGAATGGAATGGAATGGAATGGAATTCAATGGAATGGAATGGAATGGAATGGAGTGGAATTCAATGGAATGGAATGGAATGGAATCGAATGGAATCGAATGGAATCGAATGGAATCGATTGGAATCGAATGGAATCGAATAGAATGGAATGGAATAGAATGGAATCAACCCGAGTAGAACGGAACGGAACGCAACGGAACGGAACGGAACGGAACGGGACGGAACGGAATGGAATGGAATGGAATGGAACGGAATTCAATGGAATGGAATGGAATGGAATGGAACGGAATGGAATGGAATGGAATGGAATGGAATGGAATGGAATGGAATGGAATTCAATGGAATGGAATGGAATGGAATGGAATGGAATGGAATTCCATGGAATGGAATGGAGTGGAATCGAATGGAATCGAATGGAATCGAATGGAATCGAATGAGATCGAATGGAATGGAATGGAATAGAATGGAATCAACCCGAGTAGAATGGAATGGAATGGAATGGAATGGAATGGAATGGAATGGAATGGAATGGAATGGAATGGAATTCAATGGAATGGAATGGAATGGAATGGAATGGAATGGAATGGAATGGAATGGAATTCAATGGAATGGAATGGAATGGAATGGAATGGAATGGAATGTAATTCTATGGAATGGAATTCAATGGAATGGAATGGAATGGAATGGAATGGAATGGAATGGAATGGAATGGAACGGAATTCTATGGAATGGAAGGCAATGGAATTCAATGGAATGGAATGGAATGGAATGGAATGGAATTGAATGGAATGGAATGGAATTCAATGGAATGGAATGGAATGGAATGGAATGGAATGGAACGGAATTCTATGTAATGGAAGGCAATGGAATTCAATGGAATGGAATGGAATGGAATGGAATGGAATGGAATGGTATGGAATGGAATGGAATTCAATGGAATGGAATGGAATGGAATGGAATGGAATTCAATGGAATGGAATGGAATTCAATGGAATGGAATGGAATGGAATGGAATGGAATTCAATGGAATGGAATGGAATGGAATCTAATGGAATCGAATGGAATCGAATGGAAAAAATTGGAATCGAATGGAATCGAAAGGAATGGAATGGAATAGAATGGAATCAACCCGAGTAGAACGGAACGGCACGCAACGGAACGGAACGGAATGGAACGGGACGGAATGGAACGGAATGGAATGGAATGGAACGGAATTCAATGGAATGGAATGGAATGGAATGGAATTCAATGGAATGGAATGGAATGGAATGGAATTCAATGGAATGGAATGGAATGGAATGGAATGGAATGGAATGGAATGGAATAGAATGGAATCAACCCGAGTAGAACGGAACGGAACGCAACGGAACGAAACGGAACGCAACGGAAAGGAACGGAACGGAAAGGAACGGAACGGAATGGAATGGAATGGAACGGAATTCAATGGAATGGAATGGAATTCAATGGAATGGAATGGAACTCAATGGAATGGAATGGAATGGAATGGAATGGAATGGAATGGAATGGAATGGAATGGAATTCAATGGAATGGAATGGAATGGAATCGAATGGAATCGAATGGAATCGAATGGAATCAATTGGAATCGAATGGAATCGAATGGAATGGAATGGAATAGAATGGAATCAACCCGAGTAGAACGGAACGGAACGCAACGGAATGGAACGGAATGGAACGGGACGGAACGGAACGGAATGGAATGGAATGGAACGGAATTCAATGGAATGGAATGGAATGGAATGGAATTCAATGGAATGGAATGGAATGGAATGGAATGGAATGGAATTCCATGGAATGGACTGGAATGGAACGGAATGGAATGGCATTCAATGGAATGGAATGGAATGGAATGGAATTCAATGGAATGGAATGGAATGGAATGGAATGGAATGGCATTCAATGGAATGGAATGGAATGGAATGGAATTCAATGGAATGGAATGGAATGGAATGGAATGGAATGGAATGGAATGGAATAGAATGGAATCAACCCGAGTAGAACGGAACGGAACGCAACGGAACGAAACGGAACGCAACGGAAAGGAACGGAACGGAAAGGAACGGAACGGAATGGAATGGAATGGAACGGAATGGAATGGAGTGGAATGGAATGGAATGGAATGGAATGGAATTCAATGGAATGGAATGGAACTCAATGGAATGGAATGGAATGGAATGGAATGGAATGGAATGGAATTCAATGGAATGGAATGGAATGGAATGGAGTGGAATTCAATGGAATGGAATGGAATGGAATCGAATGGAATCGAATGGAATCGAATGGAATCGATTGGAATCGAATGGAATCGAATAGAATGGAATGGAATAGAATGGAATCAACCCGAGTAGAACGGAACGGAACGCAACGGAACGGAACGGAACGGGACGGAACGGAATGGAATGGAATGGAATGGAACGGAATTCAATGGAATGGAATGGAATGGAATGGAACGGAATGGAATGGAATGGAATGGAATGGAATGGAATGGAATGGAATGGAATGGAATGGAATGGAATTCAATGGAATGGAATGGAATGGAATGGAATTCCATGGAATGGAATGGAGTGGAATCGAATGGAATCGAATGGAATCGAATGGAATCGAATGAGATCGAATGGAATGGAATGGAATAGAATGGAATCAACCCGAGTAGAACGGAATGGAATGGAATGGAATGGAATGGAATGGAATGGAATGGAATGGAATGGAATGGAATTCAATGGAATGGAATGGAATGGAATGGAATGGAATGGAATGGAATGGAATTCAATGGAATGGAATGGAATGGAATGGAATGGAATGGAATGGAATTCTATGGAATGGAATTCAATGGAATGGAATGGAATGGAATGGAATGGAATGGAATGGAACGGAATTCTATGGAATGGAAGGCAATGGAATTCAATGGAATGGAATGGAATGGAATGGAATGGAATTGAATGGAATGGAATGGAATTCAATGGAATGGAATGGAATGGAATGGAATGGAATGGAACGGAATTCTATGGAATGGAAGGCAATGGAATTCAATGGAATGGAATGGAATGGAATGGAATGGAATGGAATGGTATGGAATGGAATGGAATTCAATGGAATGGAATGGAATGGAATGGAATGGAATTCAATGGAATGGAATGGAATGGAATGGAATGGAATGGAATGGAATTCAATGGAATGGAATGGAATGGAATCTAATGGAATCGAATGGAATCGAATGGAATCGATTGGAATCGAATGGAATCGAATAGAATGGAGTGGAATAGAATGGAATCAACCCGAGTAGAACGGAACGGAACGCAACGGAACGGAACGGAACGGAACGGGACGGAATGGAACGGAATGGAATGGAATGGAACGGAATTCAATGGAATGGAATGGAATGGAATGGAATTCAATGGAATGGAATGGAATGGAATGGAATTCAATGGAATGGAATGGAATGGAATGGAATGGAATGGAATGGAATGGAATGGAATAGAATGGAATCAACCCGAGTAGAACGGAACGGAACGCAACGGAACGAAACGGAACGCAACGGAAAGGAACGGAACGGAAAGGAACGGAACGGAATGGAATGGAATGGAACGGAATTCAATGGAATGGAATGGAATTCAATGGAATGGAATGGAACTCAATGGAATGGAATGGAATGGAATGGAATGGAATGGAATGGAATGGAATGGAATGGAATGGAATGGAATGGAATTCAATGGAATGGAATGGAATGGAATCGAATGGAATCGAATGGAATCGAATGGAATCAATTGGAATCGAATGGAATCGAATGGAATGGAATGGAATAGAATGGAATCAACCCGAGTAGAACGGAACGGAACGCAACGGAACGGAACGGAACGGAACGGGACGGAACGGAACGGAATGGAATGGAATGGAACGGAATTCAATGGAATGGAATGGAATGGAATGGAATTCAATGGAATGGAATGGAATGGAATGGAATAGAATGGAATCAACCCGAGTAGAACGGAACGGAACGCAACGGAACGGAACGGAACGGAACGGAACGGAATGGAATGGAATGGAACGGAATTCAATGGAATGGAATGGAATGGAATGGAATTCCATGGAATGGAATGGAATTCAATGGAATGGAATGGAACTCAATGGAATGGAATGGAATGGAATGGAATGGAATGGAATGGAATGGAATTCATTGGAATGGAATGGAATGGAATGGAGTGGAATTCAATGGAATGGAATGGAATGGAATGGAATCGAATGGAATCGAAAGGAATGGAATGGAATGGAATGGAATAGAATGGAATCAACCCGTGTGGAGTGGAGTGGAGTGGAGTGGAGTGGAGTGGAGTGGAATGGAATCAACCCGAGTAGAATGGAATGGATTGGAATGGACTGGAATGGAATGGAATGGAATGGAATCAATCCGAGTAGAAAGGAATGGAATGGAATGGAATGGAATTCAATGTAATAGAATGGAATTGAATCAACCCGCGTGGAACGGAACGGAACGGAACGGAACGGAATGGAACGCAATTCAATGCAACGGAACGGAATAGAACGGAATGGAACGGAAAGGAATGGAACGGAATGGAATGGAATCAACCCGAGTAGAATGGAATGGATTGGAATGGAATGGAATGGAATGGAATGGAATGGAATGGAATGGAATGGAATAGAATAGAATCAACATGAATAGAACGGAATGGAATGGAATGGAATGGAAAGGAATGGAATAGAATAGAATCAACCCGAATAGAACGGAATGGAATGGAATGGAATGGAAAGGAATGGAATGGAATGGAATGGAATGGAATGGAATGGAATGGTATCAACCTGAGTGGAATGGAATGGAATGGAATGGAATGCAATGGAATGGAATGGAATGGAATGGAATCGAATGGAATCGAATGGAATGGAATGGAATCAACCCGAGTAGAATGGAATGGATTGGAATGGAATGGAATGGAATGAAATGGAATGGAATCGAATGGAATCGAACGGAATGGAATGGAATGGAATGGAATGGAATGGAATCGAATGGAATGGAATGGAATAGAATGGAATGGAATGGAATGGAATGGAATGGAATCAACCCGAGTGGAGTGGAGTGGAATGGAATGGAATGGAATGGAATGGAATGGAATGGAATGGAATCGAATGGAATGGAATGGAATGGAATGGAATCGAATGGAATGGAATGGAATGGAATGGAATGGAATGGAATTCAATGGAATGGAATGGAATGGAATCGAATGGAATCGAATGGAATCGAATGGAATCGATTGGAATCTAATGGAATCGAATAGAATGGAATGGAATAGAATGGAATCAACCCGAGTAGAACGGAACGGAACGCAACGGAACGGAACGGAACGGAACGGGACGGAACGGAACGGAATGGAATGGAATGGAACGGAATTCAATGGAATGGAATGGAATGGAATGGAACGGAATGGAATGGAATGGAATGGAATGGAATGGAATGGAATGGAATTCAATGGAATGGAATGGAATGGAATGGAATGGAATTCCATGGAATGGAATGGAGTGGAATCGAATGGAATCGAATGGAATCGAATGGAATCGAATGAGATCGAATGGAATGGAATGGAATAGAATGGAATCAACCCGAGTAGAACGGAATGGAATGGAATGGAATGGAATGGAATGGAATGGAATGGAATGGAATGGAATGGAATTCAATGGAATGGAATGGAATGGAATGGAATGGAATGGAATGGAATGGAATTCAATGGAATGGAATGGAATGGAATGGAATGGAATGGAATGGAATGGAATGGAATGGAATGGAATGGAATGGAATTCAATGGAATGGAATGGAATGGAATGGATTGGAATGGAATGGAATTCCATGGAATGGAATGGAATGGAACGGAATTCTATGGAATGGAATGGAATGGAATTCAATGGAATGGAATGGAATGGAATGGAATGGAATGGAATGGAATGGAATTCAATGGAATGGAATGGAATGGAATGGAATGGAATGGAATTCAATGGAATGGAATGGAATGGAATGGAATGGAATGGAATTCAATGGAATGGAATGGAATGGAATCGAATGGAATCGAATGGAATCGAATGGAATCAATTGGAATCGAATGGAATCGAATGGAATGGAATGGAATAGAATGGAATCAACCCGAGTAGAACGGAACGGCACGCAACGGAACGGAACGGAATGGAACGGGACGGAACGGAACGGAAAGGAACGGAACGGAATGGAATGGAATGGAACGGAATGGAATGGAATGGAATGGAATGGAATGGAATGGAATGGAATTCAATGGAATGGAATGGAACTCAATGGAATGGAATGGAATGGAATGGAATGGAATGGAATGGAATGGAATTCAATGGAATGGAGTGGAATTCAATGGAATGGAATGGAATGGAATCGAATGGAATCGATTGGAATCGAATGGAATCGAATAGAATGGAATGGAATAGAATGGAATCAACCCGAGTAGAACGGAACGGAACGCAACGGAACGGAACGGAACGGAACGGGACGGAACGGAATGGAATGGAATGGAATGGAACGGAATTCAATGGAATGGAATGGAATGGAATGGAACGGAATGGAATGGAATGGAATGGAATGGAATGGAATGGAATGGAATTCAATGGAATGGAATGGAATGGAATGGAATGGAATGGAATGGAATGGAATAGAATGGAATCAACCCGAGTAGAACGGAACGGAACGCAACGGAACGAAACGGAACGCAACGGAAAGGAACGGAACGGAAAGGAACGGAACGGAATGGAATGGAATGGAACGGAATGGAATGGAATGGAATGGAATGGAATGGAATGGAATGGAATGGAATTCAATGGAATGGAATGGAACTCAATGGAATGGAATGGAATGGAATGGAATGGAATGGAATGGAATGGAATGGAATTCAATGGAATGGAATGGAATGGAATGGAGTGGAATTCAATGGAATGGAATGGAATGGAATCGAATGGAATCGAATGGAATCGAATGGAATCGATTGGAATCGAATGGAATCGAATAGAATGGAATGGAATAGAATGGAATCAACCCGAGTAGAACGGAACGGAACGCAACGGAACGGAACGGAACGGAACGGGACGGAACGGAATGGAATGGAATGGAATGGAACGGAATTCAATGGAATGGAATGGAATGGAATGGAACGGAATGGAATGGAATGGAATGGAATGGAATGGAATGGAATGGAATGGAATTCAATGGAATGGAATGGAATGGAATGGAATGGAATGGAATTCCATGGAATGGAATGGAGTGGAATCGAATGGAATCGAATGGAATCGAATGGAATCGAATGAGATCGAATGGAATGGAATGGAATAGAATGGAATCAACCCGAGTAGAACGGAATGGAATGGAATGGAATGGAATGGAATGGAATGGAATGGAATGGAATGGAATGGAATGGAATTCAATGGAATGGAATGGAATGGAATGGAATGGAATGGAATGGAATGGAATGGAATTCAATGGAATGGAATGGAATGGAATGGAATGGAATGGAATGTAATTCTATGGAATGGAATTCAATGGAATGGAATGGAATGGAATGGAATGGAATGGAATGGAATGGAATGGAATGGAACGGAATTCTATGGAATGGAAGGCAATGGAATTCAATGGAATGGAATGGAATGGAATGGAATGGAATTGAATGGAATGGAATGGAATTCAATGGAATGGAATGGAATGGAATGGAATGGAATGGAACGGAATTCTATGTAATGGAAGGCAATGGAATTCAATGGAATGGAATGGAATGGAATGGAATGGAATGGAATGGTATGGAATGGAATGGAATTCAATGGAATGGAATGGAATGGAATGGAATGGAATTCAATGGAATGGAATGGAATGGAATGGAATGGAATGGAATTCAATGGAATGGAATGGAATGGAATCTAATGGAATCGAATGGAATCGAATGGAAAAAATTGGAATCGAATGGAATCGAATGGAATGGAATGGAATAGAATGGAATCAACCCGAGTAGAACGGAACGGCACGCAACGGAACGGAACGGAATGGAACGGGACGGAATGGAACGGAATGGAATGGAATGGAACGGAATTCAATGGAATGGAATGGAATGGAATGGAATTCAATGGAATGGAATGGAATGGAATGGAATTCAATGGAATGGAATGGAATTCAATGGAATGGAATGGAATGGAATGGAATGGAATGGAATGGAATGGAATGGAATTCAATGGAATGGAATGGAATGGAATGGAATGGAATTCCATGGAATGGAATGGAGTGGAATCGAATGGAATCGAATGGAATCGAATGGAATCGAATGAGATCGAATGGAATGGAATGGAATAGAATGGAATCAACCCGAGTAGAACGGAATGGAATGGAATGGAATGGAATGGAATGGAATGGAATGGAATGGAATGGAATGGAATTCAATGGAATGGAATGGAATGGAATGGAATGGAATGGAATGGAATGGAATTCAATGGAATGGAATGGAATGGAATGGAATGGAATGGAATGGAATGGAATGGAATGGAATGGAATTCAATGGAATGGAATGGAATGGAATGGATTGGAATGGAATGGAATTCCATGGAATGGAATGGAATGGAACGGAATTCTATGGAATGGAATGGAATGGAATTCAATGGAATGGAATGGAATGGAATGGAATGGAATGGAATGGAATGGAATTCAATGGAATGGAATGGAATGGAATGGAATGGAATGGAATTCAATGGAATGGAATGGAATGGAATGGAATGGAATGGAATTCAATGGAATGGAATGGAATGGAATCGAATGGAATCGAATGGAATCGAATGGAATCAATTGGAATCGAATGGAATCGAATGGAATGGAATGGAATAGAATGGAATCAACCCGAGTAGAACGGAACGGCACGCAACGGAACGGAACGGAATGGAACGGGACGGAACGGAACGGAAAGGAACGGAACGGAATGGAATGGAATGGAACGGAATGGAATGGAATGGAATGGAATGGAATGGAATGGAATGGAATTCAATGGAATGGAATGGAACTCAATGGAATGGAATGGAATGGAATGGAATGGAATGGAATGGAATTCAATGGAATGGAGTGGAATTCAATGGAATGGAATGGAATGGAATCGAATGGAATCGATTGGAATCGAATGGAATCGAATAGAATGGAATGGAATAGAATGGAATCAACCCGAGTAGAACGGAACGGAACGCAACGGAACGGAACGGAACGGAACGGGACGGAACGGAATGGAATGGAATGGAATGGAACGGAATTCAATGGAATGGAATGGAATGGAATGGAACGGAATGGAATGGAATGGAATGGAATGGAATGGAATGGAATTCAATGGAATGGAATGGAATGGAATGGAATGGAATGGAATGGAATGGAATAGAATGGAATCAACCCGAGTAGAACGGAACGGAACGCAACGGAACGAAACGGAACGCAACGGAAAGGAACGGAACGGAAAGGAACGGAACGGAATGGAATGGAATGGAACGGAATGGAATGGAATGGAATGGAATGGAATGGAATGGAATGGAATTCAATGGAATGGAATGGAACTCAATGGAATGGAATGGAATGGAATGGAATGGAATGGAATGGAATGGAATGGAATGGAATTCAATGGAATGGAATGGAATGGAATGGAGTGGAATTCAATGGAATGGAATGGAATGGAATCGAATGGAATCGAATGGAATCGAATGGAATCGATTGGAATCGAATGGAATCGAATAGAATGGAATGGAATAGAATGGAATCAACCCGAGTAGAACGGAACGGAACGCAACGGAACGGAACGGAACGGAACGGGACGGAACGGAATGGAATGGAATGGAATGGAACGGAATTCAATGGAATGGAATGGAATGGAATGGAACGGAATGGAATGGAATGGAATGGAATGGAATGGAATGGAATGGAATGGAATTCAATGGAACGGAATGGAATGGAATGGAATGGAATGGAATTCCATGGAATGGAATGGAGTGGAATCGAATGGAATCGAATGGAATCGAATGGAATCGAATGAGATCGAATGGAATGGAATGGAATAGAATGGAATCAACCCGAGTAGAACGGAATGGAATGGAATGGAATGGAATGGAATGGAATGGAATGGAATGGAATGGAATGGAATGGAATGGAATTCAATGGAATGGAATGGAATGGAATGGAATGGAATGGAATGGAATGGAATGGAATTCAATGGAATGGAATGGAATGGAATGGAATGGAATGGAATGTAATTCTATGGAATGGAATTCAATGGAATGGAATGGAATGGAATGGAATGGAATGGAATGGAATGGAATGGAATGGAACGGAATTCTATGGAATGGAAGGCAATGGAATTCAATGGAATGGAATGGAATGGAATGGAATGGAATTGAATGGAATGGAATGGAATTCAATGGAATGGAATGGAATGGAATGGAATGGAATGGAACGGAATTCTATGTAATGGAAGGCAATGGAATTCAATGGAATGGAATGGAATGGAATGGAATGGAATGGAATGGTATGGAATGGAATGGAATTCAATGGAATGGAATGGAATGGAATGGAATGGAATTCAATGGAATGGAATGGAATGGAATGGAATGGAATGGAATGGAATGGAATTCAATGGAATGGAATGGAATGGAATCTAATGGAATCGAATGGAATCGAATGGAAAAAATTGGAATCGAATGGAATCGAATGGAATGGAATGGAATAGAATGGAATCAACCCGAGTAGAACGGAACGGCACGCAATGGAACGGAACGGAATGGAACGGGACGGAATGGAACGGAATGGAATGGAATGGAACGGAATTCAATGGAATGGAATGGAATGGAATGGAATTCAATGGAATGGAATGGAATGGAATGGAATTCAATGGAATGGAATGGAATGGAATGGAATGGAATGGAATGGAATGGAATGGAATAGAATGGAATCAACCCGAGTAGAACGGAACGGAACGCAACGGAACGAAACGGAACGCAACGGAAAGGAACGGAACGGAAAGGAACGGAACGGAATGGAATGGAATGGAACGGAATTCAATGGAATGGAATGGAATTCAATGGAATGGAATGGAACTCAATGGAATGGAATGGAACGGAATGGAATGGAATGGAATGGAATGGAATGGAATGGAATGGAATTCAATGGAATGGAATGGAATGGAATCGAATGGAATCGAATGGAATCGAATGGAATCAATTGGAATCGAATGGAATCGAATGGAATGGAATGGAATAGAATGGAATCAACCCGAGTAGAACGGAACGGCACGCAACGGAATGGAACGGAATGGAACGGGACGGAACGGAACGGAATGGAATGGAATGGAACGGAATTCAATGGAATGGAATGGAATGGAATGGAATTCAATGGAATGGAATGGAATGGAATGGAATGGAATGGAATTCCATGGAATGGACTGGAATGGAACGGAATGGAATGGCATTCAATGGAATGGAATGGAATGGAATGGAATTCAATGGAATGGAATGGAATGGAATGGAATGGAATGGCATTCAATGGAATGGAATGGAATGGAATGGAATTCAATGGAATGGAATGGAATGGAATGGAATGGAATGGAATGGAATGGAATAGAATGGAATCAACCCGAGTAGAACGGAACGGAACGCAACGGAACGAAACGGAACGCAACGGAAAGGAACGGAACGGAAAGGAACGGAACGGAATGGAATGGAATGGAACGGAATGGAATGGAATGGAATGGAATGGAATGGAATGGAATGGAATTCAATGGAATGGAATGGAACTCAATGGAATGGAATGGAATGGAATGGAATTCAATGGAATGGAATGGAATGGAATGGAATTCCATGGAATGGAATGGAGTGGAATCGAATGGAATCGAATGGAATCGAATGGAATCGAATGGAATCGAATGGAATCGAATGGAATCGATTGGAATCGAATGGAATCGAATAGAATGGAATGGAATAGAATGGAATCAACCCGAGTAGAACGGAACGGAACGCAACGGAACGGAACGGAACGGAACGGGACGGAACGGAATGGAATGGAATGGAATGGAACGGAATTCAATGGAATGGAATGGAATGGAATGGAACGGAATGGAATGGAATGGAATGGAATGGAATGGAATGGAATGGAATGGAATTCAATGGAATGGAATGGAATGGAATGGAATTCCATGGAATGGAATGGAGTGGAATCGAATGGAATCGAATGGAATCGAATGGAATCGAATGAGATCGAATGGAATGGAATGGAATAGAATGGAATCAAGCCGAGTAGAACGGAATGGAATGGAATGGAATGGAATGGAATGGAATGGAATGGAATGGAATGGAATTCAATGGAATGGAATGGAATGGAATGGAATGGAATGGAATGGAATGGAATGGAATTCAATGGAATGGAATGGAATGGAATGGAATGGAATGGAATGGAATTCTATGGAATGGAATTCAATGGAATGGAATGGAATGGAATGGAATGGAATGGAATGGAACGGAATTCTATGGAATGGAAGGCAATGGAATTCAATGGAATGGAATGGAATGGAATGGAATGGAATTGAATGGAATAGAATGGAATTCAATGGAATGGAATGGAATGGAATGGAATGGAATGGAACGGAATTCTATGGAATGGAAGGCAATGGAATTCAATGGAATGGAATGGAATGGAATGGAATGGAATGGAATGGAATGGTATGGAATGGAATGGAATTCAATGGAATGGAATGGAATGGAATGGAATGGAATTCAATGGAATGGAATGGAATGGAATGGAATGGAATGGAATGGAATTCAATGGAATGGAATGGAATGGAATCTAATGGAATCGAATGGAATCGAATGGAATCGATTGGAATCGAATGGAATCGAATAGAATGGAGTGGAATAGAATGGAATCAACCCGAGTAGAACGGAACGGAACGCAACGGAACGGAACGGAACGGAACGGGACGGAATGGAACGGAATGGAATGGAATGGAACGGAATTCAATGGAATGGAATGGAATGGAATGGAATGGAATGGAATGGAATGGAATTCAATGGAATGGAATGGAATGGAATGGAATGGAATGGAATGGAATGGAATGGAATGGAATTCAATGGAATGGAATGGAATGGAATGGAATGGAATGGAATGGAATGGAATGGAATGGAATAGAATGGAATCAACCCGAGTAGAACGGAACGGAACGCAACGGAACGAAACGGAACGCAACGGAAAGGAACGGAACGGAAAGGAACGGAACGGAATGGAATGGAATGGAACGGAATTCAATGGAATGGAATGGAATTCAATGGAATGGAATGGAACTCAATGGAATGGAATGGAATGGAATGGAATGGAATGGAATGGAATGGAATGGAATGGAATTCAATGGAATGGAATGGAATGGAATCGAATGGAATCGAATGGAATCGAATGGAATCAATTGGAATCGAATGGAATCGAATGGAATGGAATGGAATAGAATGGAATCAACCCGAGTAGAACGGAACGGAACGCAACGGAATGGAACGGAATGGAACGGGACGGAACGGAACGGAATGGAATGGAATGGAACGGAATTCAATGGAATGGAATGGAATGGAATGGAATTCAATGGAATGGAATGGAATGGAATGGAATGGAATGGAATTCCATGGAATGGACTGGAATGGAACGGAATGGAATGGCATTCAATGGAATGGAATGGAATGGAATGGAATTCAATGGAATGGAATGGAATGGAATGGAATGGAATGGCATTCAATGGAATGGAATGGAATGGAATGGAATTCAATGGAATGGAATGGAATGGAATGGAATGGAATGGAATGGAATGGAATAGAATGGAATCAACCCGAGTAGAACGGAACGGAACGCAACGGAACGAAACGGAACGCAACGGAAAGGAACGGAACGGAAAGGAACGGAACGGAATGGAATGGAATGGAACGGAATGGAATGGAGTGGAATGGAATGGAATGGAATGGAATGGAATTCAATGGAATGGAATGGAACTCAATGGAATGGAATGGAATGGAATGGAATGGAATGGAATGGAATTCAATGGAATGGAATGGAATGGAATGGAGTGGAATTCAATGGAATGGAATGGAATGGAATCGAATGGAATCGAATGGAATCGAATGGAATCGATTGGAATCGAATGGAATCGAATAGAATGGAATGGAATAGAATGGAATCAACCCGAGTAGAACGGAACGGAACGCAACGGAACGGAACGGAACGGGACGGAACGGAATGGAATGGAATGGAATGGAACGGAATTCAATGGAATGGAATGGAATGGAATGGAACGGAATGGAATGGAATGGAATGGAATGGAATGGAATGGAATGGAATGGAATGGAATGGAATGGAATTCAATGGAATGGAATGGAATGGAATGGAATTCCATGGAATGGAATGGAGTGGAATCGAATGGAATCGAATGGAATCGAATGGAATCGAATGAGATCGAATGGAATGGAATGGAATAGAATGGAATCAACCCGAGTAGAACGGAATGGAATGGAATGGAATGGAATGGAATGGAATGGAATGGAATGGAATGGAATGGAATTCAATGGAATGGAATGGAATGGAATGGAATGGAATGGAATGGAATGGAATTCAATGGAATGGAATGGAATGGAATGGAATGGAATGGAATGGAATTCTATGGAATGGAATTCAATGGAATGGAATGGAATGGAATGGAATGGAATGGAATGGAACGGAATTCTATGGAATGGAAGGCAATGGAATTCAATGGAATGGAATGGAATGGAATGGAATGGAATTGAATGGAATGGAATGGAATTCAATGGAATGGAATGGAATGGAATGGAATGGAATGGAACGGAATTCTATGGAATGGAAGGCAATGGAATTCAATGGAATGGAATGGAATGGAATGGAATGGAATGGAATGGTATGGAATGGAATGGAATTCAATGGAATGGAATGGAATGGAATGGAATGGAATTCAATGGAATGGAATGGAATGGAATGGAATGGAATGGAATGGAATTCAATGGAATGGAATGGAATGGAATCTAATGGAATCGAATGGAATCGAATGGAATCGATTGGAATCGAATGGAATCGAATAGAATGGAGTGGAATAGAATGGAATCAACCCGAGTAGAACGGAACGGAACGCAACGGAACGGAACGGAACGGAACGGGACGGAATGGAACGGAATGGAATGGAATGGAACGGAATTCAATGGAATGGAATGGAATGGAATGGAATTCAATGGAATGGAATGGAATGGAATGGAATTCAATGGAATGGAATGGAATGGAATGGAATGGAATGGAATGGAATGGAATGGAATAGAATGGAATCAACCCGAGTAGAACGGAACGGAACGCAACGGAACGGAACGGAACGGAACGGAACGGAATGGAATGGAATGGAACGGAATTCAATGGAATGGAATGGAATGGAATGGAATTCCATGGAATGGAATGGAATTCAATGGAATGGAATGGAACTCAATGGAATGGAATGGAATGGAATGGAATGGAATGGAATGGAATGGAATTCATTGGAATGGAATGGAATGGAATGGAGTGGAATTCAATGGAATGGAATGGAATGGAATGGAATCGAATGGAATCGAAAGGAATGGAATGGAATGGAATGGAATAGAATGGAATCAACCCGTGTGGAGTGGAGTGGAGTGGAGTGGAGTGGAGTGGAGTGGAATGGAATCAACCCGAGTAGAATGGAATGGATTGGAATGGACTGGAATGGAATGGAATGGAATGGAATCAATCCGAGTAGAAAGGAATGGAATGGAATGGAATGGAATTCAATGTAATAGAATGGAATTGAATCAACCCGCGTGGAACGGAACGGAACGGAACGGAACGGAATGGAACGCAATTCAATGCAACGGAACGGAATAGAACGGAATGGAACGGAAAGGAATGGAACGGAATGGAATGGAATCAACCCGAGTAGAATGGAATGGATTGGAATGGAATGGAATGGAATGGAATGGAATGGAATGGAATGGAATAGAATAGAATCAACATGAATAGAACGGAATGGAATGGAATGGAATGGAAAGGAATGGAATAGAATAGAATCAACCCGAATAGAACGGAATGGAATGGAATGGAATGGAAAGGAATGGAATGGAATGGAATGGAATGGAATGGAATGGAATGGTATCAACCTGAGTGGAATGGAATGGAATGGAATGGAATGCAATGGAATGGAATGGAATGGAATGGAATCGAATGGAATCGAATGGAATGGAATGGAATCAACCCGAGTAGAATGGAATGGATTGGAATGGAATGGAATGGAATGAAATGGAATGGAATCGAATGGAATCGAACGGAATGGAATGGAATGGAATGGAATGGAATGGAATCGAATGGAATGGAATGGAATAGAATGGAATGGAATGGAATGGAATGGAATGGAATCAACCCGAGTGGAGTGGAGTGGAATGGAATGGAATGGAATGGAATGGAATGGAATGGAATGGAATCGAATGGAATGGAATGGAATGGAATGGAATCGAATGGAATGGAATGGAATGGAATGGAATGGAATGGAATTCAATGGAATGGAATGGAATGGAATCGAATGGAATCGAATGGAATCGAATGGAATCGATTGGAATCTAATGGAATCGAATAGAATGGAATGGAATAGAATGGAATCAACCCGAGTAGAACGGAACGGAACGCAACGGAACGGAACGGAACGGAACGGGACGGAACGGAACGGAATGGAATGGAATGGAACGGAATTCAATGGAATGGAATGGAATGGAATGGAACGGAATGGAATGGAATGGAATGGAATGGAATGGAATGGAATGGAATTCAATGGAATGGAATGGAATGGAATGGAATGGAATTCCATGGAATGGAATGGAGTGGAATCGAATGGAATCGAATGGAATCGAATGGAATCGAATGAGATCGAATGGAATGGAATGGAATAGAATGGAATCAACCCGAGTAGAACGGAATGGAATGGAATGGAATGGAATGGAATGGAATGGAATGGAATGGAATGGAATGGAATTCAATGGAATGGAATGGAATGGAATGGAATGGAATGGAATGGAATGGAATTCAATGGAATGGAATGGAATGGAATGGAATGGAATGGAATGGAATGGAATGGAATGGAATGGAATGGAATGGAATTCAATGGAATGGAATGGAATGGAATGGATTGGAATGGAATGGAATTCCATGGAATGGAATGGAATGGAACGGAATTCTATGGAATGGAATGGAATGGAATTCAATGGAATGGAATGGAATGGAATGGAATGGAATGGAATGGAATGGAATTCAATGGAATGGAATGGAATGGAATGGAATGGAATGGAATTCAATGGAATGGAATGGAATGGAATGGAATGGAATGGAATTCAATGGAATGGAATGGAATGGAATCGAATGGAATCGAATGGAATCGAATGGAATCAATTGGAATCGAATGGAATCGAATGGAATGGAATGGAATAGAATGGAATCAACCCGAGTAGAACGGAACGGCACGCAACGGAACGGAACGGAATGGAACGGGACGGAACGGAACGGAAAGGAACGGAACGGAATGGAATGGAATGGAACGGAATGGAATGGAATGGAATGGAATGGAATGGAATGGAATGGAATTCAATGGAATGGAATGGAACTCAATGGAATGGAATGGAATGGAATGGAATGGAATGGAATGGAATGGAATTCAATGGAATGGAGTGGAATTCAATGGAATGGAATGGAATGGAATCGAATGGAATCGATTGGAATCGAATGGAATCGAATAGAATGGAATGGAATAGAATGGAATCAACCCGAGTAGAACGGAACGGAACGCAACGGAACGGAACGGAACGGAACGGGACGGAACGGAATGGAATGGAATGGAATGGAACGGAATTCAATGGAATGGAATGGAATGGAATGGAACGGAATGGAATGGAATGGAATGGAATGGAATGGAATGGAATGGAATTCAATGGAATGGAATGGAATGGAATGGAATGGAATGGAATGGAATGGAATAGAATGGAATCAACCCGAGTAGAACGGAACGGAACGCAACGGAACGAAACGGAACGCAACGGAAAGGAACGGAACGGAAAGGAACGGAACGGAATGGAATGGAATGGAACGGAATGGAATGGAATGGAATGGAATGGAATGGAATGGAATGGAATGGAATTCAATGGAATGGAATGGAACTCAATGGAATGGAATGGAATGGAATGGAATGGAATGGAATGGAATGGAATGGAATTCAATGGAATGGAATGGAATGGAATGGAGTGGAATTCAATGGAATGGAATGGAATGGAATCGAATGGAATCGAATGGAATCGAATGGAATCGATTGGAATCGAATGGAATCGAATAGAATGGAATGGAATAGAATGGAATCAACCCGAGTAGAACGGAACGGAACGCAACGGAACGGAACGGAACGGAACGGGACGGAACGGAATGGAATGGAATGGAATGGAACGGAATTCAATGGAATGGAATGGAATGGAATGGAACGGAATGGAATGGAATGGAATGGAATGGAATGGAATGGAATGGAATGGAATGGAATTCAATGGAATGGAATGGAATGGAATGGAATGGAATGGAATTCCATGGAATGGAATGGAGTGGAATCGAATGGAATCGAATGGAATCGAATGGAATCGAATGAGATCGAATGGAATGGAATGGAATAGAATGGAATCAACCCGAGTAGAACGGAATGGAATGGAATGGAATGGAATGGAATGGAATGGAATGGAATGGAATGGAATGGAATGGAATTCAATGGAATGGAATGGAATGGAATGGAATGGAATGGAATGGAATGGAATGGAATTCAATGGAATGGAATGGAATGGAATGGAATGGAATGGAATGTAATTCTATGGAATGGAATTCAATGGAATGGAATGGAATGGAATGGAATGGAATGGAATGGAATGGAATGGAATGGAACGGAATTCTATGGAATGGAAGGCAATGGAATTCAATGGAATGGAATGGAATGGAATGGAATGGAATTGAATGGAATGGAATGGAATTCAATGGAATGGAATGGAATGGAATGGAATGGAATGGAACGGAATTCTATGTAATGGAAGGCAATGGAATTCAATGGAATGGAATGGAATGGAATGGAATGGAATGGAATGGTATGGAATGGAATGGAATTCAATGGAATGGAATGGAATGGAATGGAATGGAATTCAATGGAATGGAATGGAATGGAATGGAATGGAATGGAATTCAATGGAATGGAATGGAATGGAATCTAATGGAATCGAATGGAATCGAATGGAAAAAATTGGAATCGAATGGAATCGAATGGAATGGAATGGAATAGAATGGAATCAACCCGAGTAGAACGGAACGGCACGCAACGGAACGGAACGGAATGGAACGGGACGGAATGGAACGGAATGGAATGGAATGGAACGGAATTCAATGGAATGGAATGGAATGGAATGGAATTCAATGGAATGGAATGGAATGGAATGGAATTCAATGGAATGGAATGGAATTCAATGGAATGGAATGGAATGGAATGGAATGGAATGGAATGGAATGGAATGGAATTCAATGGAATGGAATGGAATGGAATGGAATGGAATTCCATGGAATGGAATGGAGTGGAATCGAATGGAATCGAATGGAATCGAATGGAATCGAATGAGATCGAATGGAATGGAATGGAATAGAATGGAATCAACCCGAGTAGAACGGAATGGAATGGAATGGAATGGAATGGAATGGAATGGAATGGAATGGAATGGAATGGAATTCAATGGAATGGAATGGAATGGAATGGAATGGAATGGAATGGAATGGAATTCAATGGAATGGAATGGAATGGAATGGAATGGAATGGAATGGAATGGAATGGAATGGAATGGAATTCAATGGAATGGAATGGAATGGAATGGATTGGAATGGAATGGAATTCCATGGAATGGAATGGAATGGAACGGAATTCTATGGAATGGAATGGAATGGAATTCAATGGAATGGAATGGAATGGAATGGAATGGAATGGAATGGAATGGAATTCAATGGAATGGAATGGAATGGAATGGAATGGAATGGAATTCAATGGAATGGAATGGAATGGAATGGAATGGAATGGAATTCAATGGAATGGAATGGAATGGAATCGAATGGAATCGAATGGAATCGAATGGAATCAATTGGAATCGAATGGAATCGAATGGAATGGAATGGAATAGAATGGAATCAACCCGAGTAGAACGGAACGGCACGCAACGGAACGGAACGGAATGGAACGGGACGGAACGGAACGGAAAGGAACGGAACGGAATGGAATGGAATGGAACGGAATGGAATGGAATGGAATGGAATGGAATGGAATGGAATGGAATTCAATGGAATGGAATGGAACTCAATGGAATGGAATGGAATGGAATGGAATGGAATGGAATGGAATTCAATGGAATGGAGTGGAATTCAATGGAATGGAATGGAATGGAATCGAATGGAATCGATTGGAATCGAATGGAATCGAATAGAATGGAATGGAATAGAATGGAATCAACCCGAGTAGAACGGAACGGAACGCAACGGAACGGAACGGAACGGAACGGGACGGAACGGAATGGAATGGAATGGAATGGAACGGAATTCAATGGAATGGAATGGAATGGAATGGAACGGAATGGAATGGAATGGAATGGAATGGAATGGAATGGAATTCAATGGAATGGAATGGAATGGAATGGAATGGAATGGAATGGAATGGAATAGAATGGAATCAACCCGAGTAGAACGGAACGGAACGCAACGGAACGAAACGGAACGCAACGGAAAGGAACGGAACGGAAAGGAACGGAACGGAATGGAATGGAATGGAACGGAATGGAATGGAATGGAATGGAATGGAATGGAATGGAATGGAATTCAATGGAATGGAATGGAACTCAATGGAATGGAATGGAATGGAATGGAATGGAATGGAATGGAATGGAATGGAATTCAATGGAATGGAATGGAATGGAATGGAGTGGAATTCAATGGAATGGAATGGAATGGAATCGAATGGAATCGAATGGAATCGAATGGAATCGATTGGAATCGAATGGAATCGAATAGAATGGAATGGAATAGAATGGAATCAACCCGAGTAGAACGGAACGGAACGCAACGGAACGGAACGGAACGGAACGGGACGGAACGGAATGGAATGGAATGGAATGGAACGGAATTCAATGGAATGGAATGGAATGGAATGGAACGGAATGGAATGGAATGGAATGGAATGGAATGGAATGGAATGGAATGGAATTCAATGGAACGGAATGGAATGGAATGGAATGGAATGGAATTCCATGGAATGGAATGGAGTGGAATCGAATGGAATCGAATGGAATCGAATGGAATCGAATGAGATCGAATGGAATGGAATGGAATAGAATGGAATCAACCCGAGTAGAACGGAATGGAATGGAATGGAATGGAATGGAATGGAATGGAATGGAATGGAATGGAATGGAATGGAATGGAATTCAATGGAATGGAATGGAATGGAATGGAATGGAATGGAATGGAATGGAATGGAATTCAATGGAATGGAATGGAATGGAATGGAATGGAATGGAATGTAATTCTATGGAATGGAATTCAATGGAATGGAATGGAATGGAATGGAATGGAATGGAATGGAATGGAATGGAATGGAACGGAATTCTATGGAATGGAAGGCAATGGAATTCAATGGAATGGAATGGAATGGAATGGAATGGAATTGAATGGAATGGAATGGAATTCAATGGAATGGAATGGAATGGAATGGAATGGAATGGAACGGAATTCTATGTAATGGAAGGCAATGGAATTCAATGGAATGGAATGGAATGGAATGGAATGGAATGGAATGGTATGGAATGGAATGGAATTCAATGGAATGGAATGGAATGGAATGGAATGGAATTCAATGGAATGGAATGGAATGGAATGGAATGGAATGGAATGGAATGGAATTCAATGGAATGGAATGGAATGGAATCTAATGGAATCGAATGGAATCGAATGGAAAAAATTGGAATCGAATGGAATCGAATGGAATGGAATGGAATAGAATGGAATCAACCCGAGTAGAACGGAACGGCACGCAATGGAACGGAACGGAATGGAACGGGACGGAATGGAACGGAATGGAATGGAATGGAACGGAATTCAATGGAATGGAATGGAATGGAATGGAATTCAATGGAATGGAATGGAATGGAATGGAATTCAATGGAATGGAATGGAATGGAATGGAATGGAATGGAATGGAATGGAATGGAATAGAATGGAATCAACCCGAGTAGAACGGAACGGAACGCAACGGAACGAAACGGAACGCAACGGAAAGGAACGGAACGGAAAGGAACGGAACGGAATGGAATGGAATGGAACGGAATTCAATGGAATGGAATGGAATTCAATGGAATGGAATGGAACTCAATGGAATGGAATGGAACGGAATGGAATGGAATGGAATGGAATGGAATGGAATGGAATGGAATTCAATGGAATGGAATGGAATGGAATCGAATGGAATCGAATGGAATCGAATGGAATCAATTGGAATCGAATGGAATCGAATGGAATGGAATGGAATAGAATGGAATCAACCCGAGTAGAACGGAACGGCACGCAACGGAATGGAACGGAATGGAACGGGACGGAACGGAACGGAATGGAATGGAATGGAACGGAATTCAATGGAATGGAATGGAATGGAATGGAATTCAATGGAATGGAATGGAATGGAATGGAATGGAATGGAATTCCATGGAATGGACTGGAATGGAACGGAATGGAATGGCATTCAATGGAATGGAATGGAATGGAATGGAATTCAATGGAATGGAATGGAATGGAATGGAATGGAATGGCATTCAATGGAATGGAATGGAATGGAATGGAATTCAATGGAATGGAATGGAATGGAATGGAATGGAATGGAATGGAATGGAATAGAATGGAATCAACCCGAGTAGAACGGAACGGAACGCAACGGAACGAAACGGAACGCAACGGAAAGGAACGGAACGGAAAGGAACGGAACGGAATGGAATGGAATGGAACGGAATGGAATGGAATGGAATGGAATGGAATGGAATGGAATGGAATTCAATGGAATGGAATGGAACTCAATGGAATGGAATGGAATGGAATGGAATTCAATGGAATGGAATGGAATGGAATGGAATTCCATGGAATGGAATGGAGTGGAATCGAATGGAATCGAATGGAATCGAATGGAATCGAATGGAATCGAATGGAATCGAATGGAATCGATTGGAATCGAATGGAATCGAATAGAATGGAATGGAATAGAATGGAATCAACCCGAGTAGAACGGAACGGAACGCAACGGAACGGAACGGAACGGAACGGGACGGAACGGAATGGAATGGAATGGAATGGAACGGAATTCAATGGAATGGAATGGAATGGAATGGAACGGAATGGAATGGAATGGAATGGAATGGAATGGAATGGAATGGAATGGAATTCAATGGAATGGAATGGAATGGAATGGAATTCCATGGAATGGAATGGAGTGGAATCGAATGGAATCGAATGGAATCGAATGGAATCGAATGAGATCGAATGGAATGGAATGGAATAGAATGGAATCAAGCCGAGTAGAACGGAATGGAATGGAATGGAATGGAATGGAATGGAATGGAATGGAATGGAATGGAATTCAATGGAATGGAATGGAATGGAATGGAATGGAATGGAATGGAATGGAATGGAATTCAATGGAATGGAATGGAATGGAATGGAATGGAATGGAATGGAATTCTATGGAATGGAATTCAATGGAATGGAATGGAATGGAATGGAATGGAATGGAATGGAACGGAATTCTATGGAATGGAAGGCAATGGAATTCAATGGAATGGAATGGAATGGAATGGAATGGAATTGAATGGAATAGAATGGAATTCAATGGAATGGAATGGAATGGAATGGAATGGAATGGAACGGAATTCTATGGAATGGAAGGCAATGGAATTCAATGGAATGGAATGGAATGGAATGGAATGGAATGGAATGGAATGGTATGGAATGGAATGGAATTCAATGGAATGGAATGGAATGGAATGGAATGGAATTCAATGGAATGGAATGGAATGGAATGGAATGGAATGGAATGGAATTCAATGGAATGGAATGGAATGGAATCTAATGGAATCGAATGGAATCGAATGGAATCGATTGGAATCGAATGGAATCGAATAGAATGGAGTGGAATAGAATGGAATCAACCCGAGTAGAACGGAACGGAACGCAACGGAACGGAACGGAACGGAACGGGACGGAATGGAACGGAATGGAATGGAATGGAACGGAATTCAATGGAATGGAATGGAATGGAATGGAATGGAATGGAATGGAATGGAATTCAATGGAATGGAATGGAATGGAATGGAATGGAATGGAATGGAATGGAATGGAATGGAATTCAATGGAATGGAATGGAATGGAATGGAATGGAATGGAATGGAATGGAATGGAATGGAATAGAATGGAATCAACCCGAGTAGAACGGAACGGAACGCAACGGAACGAAACGGAACGCAACGGAAAGGAACGGAACGGAAAGGAACGGAACGGAATGGAATGGAATGGAACGGAATTCAATGGAATGGAATGGAATTCAATGGAATGGAATGGAACTCAATGGAATGGAATGGAATGGAATGGAATGGAATGGAATGGAATGGAATGGAATTCAATGGAATGGAATGGAATGGAATCGAATGGAATCGAATGGAATCGAATGGAATCAATTGGAATCGAATGGAATCGAATGGAATGGAATGGAATAGAATGGAATCAACCCGAGTAGAACGGAACGGCACGCAACGGAATGGAACGGAATGGAACGGGACGGAACGGAACGGAATGGAATGGAATGGAACGGAATTCAATGGAATGGAATGGAATGGAATGGAATTCCATGGAATGGAATGGAATGGAATGGAATGGAATGGAATTCCATGCAATGGACTGGAATGGAACGGAATGGAATTCAATGGAATGGAATTCCATGGAATTCAATGGAATGGAATGGAATGGAATGGAATTCAATGGAATTCAATGGAATGGAATGGAATGGAATGGAATGGAATGGCATTCAATGGAATGGAATGGAATGGAATGGAATTCAATGGAATGGAATGGAATGGAATGGAATGGAATGGAATGGAATAGAATGGAATCAACCCGAGTAGAACGGAACGGAACGCAACGGAACGAAACGGAACGCAACGGAAAGGAACGGAACGGAAAGGAACGGAACGGAATGGAATGGAATGGAACGGAATGGAATGGAATGGAATGGAATGGAATGGAATGGAATTCAATGGAATGGAATGGAACTCAATGGAATGGAATGGAATGGAATGGAATGGAATGGAATGGAATCAACCCGAGTAGAACGGAACGGAACGCAACGGAACGGAACGGAACGGAACGGGACGGATCGGAATGGAATGGAATGGAATGGAACGGAATTCAATGGAATGGAATGGAATGGAATGGAACGGAATGGAATGGAATGGAATGGAATGGAATGGAATGGAATGGAATGGAATGGAATTCAATGGAATGGAAAGGAATGGAATGGAATGGAATGGAATTCCATGGAATGGAATGGAGTGGAATCGAATGGAATCGAATGGAATCGAATGGAATCGAATGAGATCGAATGGAATGGAATGGAATAGAATGGAATCAACCCGAGTAGAACGGAATGGAATGGAATGGAATGGAATGGAATGGAATGGAATGGAATGGAATGGAATGGAATTCAATGGAATGGAATGGAATGGAATGGAATGGAATGGAATGGAATGGAATGGAATTCAATGGAATGGAATGGAATGGAATGGAATGGAATGGAATGGAATGGAATTCTATGGAATGGAATTCAATGGAATGGAATGGAATGGAATGGAATGGAATGGAATGGAACGGAATTCTATGGAATGGAAGGCAATGGAATTCAATGGAATGGAATGGAATGGAATGGAATGGAATTGAATGGAATGGAATGGAATTCAATGGAATGGAATGGAATGGAATGGAATGGAATGGAACGGAATTCTATGGAATGGAAGGCAATGGAATTCAATGGAATGGAATGGAATGGAATGGAATGGAATGGAATGGTATGGAATGGAATGGAATTCAATGGAATGGAATGGAATGGAATGGAATGGAATGGAATGGTATGGAATGGAATGGAATTCAATGGAATGGAATGGAATGGAATGGAATGGAATGGAATTCAATGGAATGGAATGGAATGGAATGGAATGGAATGGAATGGAATGGAATTCAATGGAATGGAATGGAATGGAATCTAATGGAATCGAATGGAATCGAATGGAAAAAATTGGAATCGAATGGAATCGAATGGAATGGAATGGAATAGAATGGAATCAACCCGAGTAGAACGGAACGGCACGCAACGGAACGGAACGGAATGGAACGGGACGGAATGGAACGGAATGGAATGGAATGGAACGGAATTCAATGGAATGGAATGGAATGGAATGGAATTCAATGGAATGGAATGGAATGGAATGGAATTCAATGGAATGGAATGGAATGGAATGGAATGGAATGGAATGGAATGGAATGGAATGGAATGGAATAGAATGGAATCAACCCGAGTAGAACGGAACGGAACGCAACGGAACGAAACGGAACGCAACGGAAAGGAACGGAACGGAAAGGAACGGAACGGAATGGAATGGAATGGAACGGAATTCAATGGAATGGAATGGAATTCAATGGAATGGAATGGAACTCAATGGAATGGAATGGAATGGAATGGAATGGAATGGAATGGAATGGAATGGAATGGAATGGAATTCAATGGAATGGAATGGAATGGAATCGAATGGAATCGAATGGAATCGAATGGAATCAATTGGAATCGAATGGAATCGAATGGAATGGAATGGAATAGAATGGAATCAACACGAGTAGAACGGAACGGCACGCAACGGAATGGAACGGAATGGAACGGGATGGAACGGAACGGAATGGAATGGAATGGAACGGAATTCAATGGAATGGAATGGAATGGAATGGAATTCAATGGAATGGAATGGAATGGAATGGAATGGAATGGAATTCCATGGAATGGACTGGAATGGAACGGAATGGAATTCAATGGAATGGAATTCCATGGAATTCAATGGAATGGAATGGAATGGAATGGAATTCAATGGAATTCAATGGAATGGAATGGAATGGAATGGAATGGAATGGCATTCAATGGAATGGAATGGAATGGAATGGAATTCAATGGAATGGAATGGAATCGAATGGAATCGAATGGAATCGAATGGAATCGAATGGAATCGAATGGAATGGAATGGAATAGAATGGAATCAACCCGAGTAGAACGGAACGGAACGCAACGGAACGGAACGGAACGGAACGGAACGGAACGGAATGGAATGGAATGGAACGGAATTCAATGGAATGGAATGGAATGGAATGGAATTCCATGGAATGGAATGGAATTCCATGGAATGGAATGGAATTCAATGGAATGGAATGGAATGGAATGGAATGGAATGGAATGGAATGGAATGGAATTCAATGGAATGGAATGGAATGGAATGGAATGGAATGGAATGGAATGGAATGGAATCGAATGGAATCGAATGGAATCGAATGGAATCGAATGGAATTGAATGGAATCGAATGGAATGGAATGGAATAGAATGGAATTAACCCGAGTAGAATGGAATGGAATGGAATGGAATGGAATGGAATGGAATGGAATGGAATGGAATGGAATGGAATCAACCCGAGTAGAACGGAATGGAATGGAATGGAATGGAATGGAATGGAATGGAATGGAATGGAATGGAATGGAATGGAATGGAATGGAATTCAATGGAATAGAATGGAGTGGAATGGATTGGAATGGAATGGCATGGAATGGAATGGAAAGGAATGGAATGGAATGGAATGGAATGGAATGGAATGGAGTGGAATGCAATGGAATGGAATAGAATGGAATTCAAAGGAATAGAATGGAATGGAATGGAATGGAATGAACCCGAGTGGAATGGAATGGAATGAAATGGAATCGAATGGAATGGAATGGAATGGAATGGAATGGAATGGAATCAACCCGAGTAGAATGAAATGGATTGGAATGGAATGGAATGGAATGGAATGGAATTCAATAGAATAGAATGGAATGGAATGGAATGGAATGGAATGGAATGGAATGGAATGGAATGGAATCGAATGGAATTGAATGGAATCGAATGGAATGGAATGGAATAGAATTGAATCAACCCGAATAGAACGGAACGGAACCGAACGGAACCGAACGGAACGGAACGGAACGGAACGGAATGGAATGGAATGGAGTGAAATGGAATGGAATCGAATGGAATCGAATGGAATCGAATGGAATCGAATGGAATGGAGTGGAATAGAATGGAATCAACCCGAGTAGAATGGAATGGATTGGAATGGAATGGAATGGAATGGAAGGGAATGGAATCGAATGGAATGGAATGGAATGGAATGGAATGGAATGGAATGGAATGGAATGGAATGGAATCAACCCGAGTAGAACGGAATGGAATGGAATGGAATGGAATGGAATGGAATGGAATGGAATGGAATGGAATTCATTGGAATAGAATGGAATGGAATGGAATGGAATGGAATTCATTGGAATAGAATGGAATGGAATGGAATGGAATGGAATGAACCCGAGTGGAATGGAAAGGAATGGAATGGAATGGAGTGGAGTGGAGTGGATTGGAGTGGAGTGGAGTGGAGTGGAGTGGAGTTGAGTGGAGTGGAATGGAATGGAATGGAGTGGAGTGGAATGGAATGGAATGGAATGGAATGGAATGGAATGGAATGGAATGGAATGGAATCAACCCGAGTAGAACGGAATGGAATGGAATGGAATGGAATGGAATGGAATGGAATGGAATGGAATTCAATGGAATGGAATGGAATGGAATGGAGTGGAATTCAATGGAATGGAATGGAATGGAATCGAATGGAATCGAATGGAATCGAATGGAATCGATTGGAATCGAATGGAATCGAATAGAATGGAATGGAATAGAATGGAATCAACCCGAGTAGAACGGAATGGAACGCAACGGAACGGAACGGAACGGAACGGGATGGAACGGAAAGGAATGGAATGGAATGGAACGGAATTCAATGGAATGGAATGGAATGGAATGGAACGGAATGGAATGGAATGGAATGGAATGGAATGGAATTCAATGGAATGGAATGGAATGGAATGGAATGGAATGGAATTCCATGGAATGGAATGGAGTGGAATCGAATGGAATCGAATGGAATCGAATGGAATCGAATGGAATCGAATGAGATCGAATGGAATGGAATGGAATAGAATGGAATCAACCCGAGTAGAACGGAATGGAATGGAATGGAATGGAATGGAATGGAATGGAATGGAATGGAATGGAATGGAATTCAATGGAATGGAATTCAATGGAATGGAATGGAATGGAATGGAATGGAATGGAATTCAATGGAATGGAATGGAATGGAATGGAATGGAATGGAATGGAATTCAATGGAATGGAATGGAATGGAATCGAATGGAATCGAATGGAATCGAATGGAATCAATTGGAATCGAATGGAATCGAATGGAATGGAATGGAATAGAATGGAATCAACCCGAGTAGAACGGAACGGCACGCAAAGGAACGGAACGGAATGGAACGGGGCGGAACGGAACGGAATGGAATGGAATGGAACGGAATTCAATGGAATGGAATGGAATGGAATGGAATTCAATGGAATGGAATGGAATGGAATGGAATTCAATGGAATGGAATGGAATGGAATGGAATCAACCCGAGTGGAGTGGAATGGAATGGAATGCAATGGAATGGAATGGAATGGAATGGAATGGAATGGAATGGAATGGAATGGAATGGAATGGAATGGAATTCAATAGAATGGAATGGAATGGAATCGAATGGAATCGAATGGAATCGAATGGAATCGATTGGAATCGAATGGAATCGAATAGAATGGAATGGAATAGAATGGAATCAACCCGAGTAGAACGGAACGGAACGCAACGGAACGGAATGGAACTGAACGGGACGGAACGGAACGGAATGGAATGGAATGGAACGGAATTCAATGGAATGGAATGGAATGGAACGGAACGGAATGGAATGGAATGGAATGGAATGGAATGGAATGGAATGGAATGGAATTCAATGGAATGGAATGGAATGGAATGGAATGGAATGGAATGGAATGGAATTCCATGGAATGGAATGGAATGGAATGGAATGGAATGGAGTGGAATCGAATGGAATCGAATGGAATCGAATGGAATCGAATGGAATCGAATGAGATCGAATGGAATGGAATGGAATAGAATGGAATCAACCCGAGTAGAACGGAATGGAATGGAATGGAATGGAATGGAATGGAATGGAAAGGAATGGAATGGAATGGAATGGAATGGAATTCAATGGAATGGAATGGAATGGAATGGAATGGAATGGAATTCAATGGAATGGAATGGAATGGAATGGAATGGAATGGAATGGAATGGAATTCGATGGAATGGAATGGAATGGAATCGAATGGAATCGAATGGAATCGAATGGAATCAATTGGAATCGAATGGAATCGAATGGAATGGAATGGAATAGAAGGAATCAACCCGAGTAGAACGGAACGGCACGCAACGGAACGGAACGGAATGGAACGGGACGGAACGGAACGGAATGGAATGGAATGGAACGGAATTCAATGGAATGGAATGGAATGGAATGGAATTCAATGGAATGGAATGGAATGGAATGGAATTCAATGGAATGGAATGGAATGGAATGGAATGGAATGGAATGGAATGGAATGGAATGGAATAGAATGGAATAAACCCGAGTAGAACGGAACGGAACGCAACGGAACGAAACGGAACGCAACGGAAAGGAACGGAAAGGAAAGGAACGGAACGGAATGGAATGGAATGGAACGGAATGGAATGGAATGGAATGGAATGGAATTCCATGGAATGGAATGGAACTCAATGGAATGGAATGGAATGGAATGGAATGGAATGGAATGGAATGGAATTCAATGGAATGGAATGGAATGGAATGGAGTGGAATTCAATGGAATGGAATGGAACGGAATCGAATGGAATCGAATGGAATCGAATGGAATCGATTGGAATCGAATGGAATCGAATAGAATGGAATGGAATAGAATGGAATCAACCCGAGTAGAACGGAACGGAACGCAACGGAACGGAACGGAACGGGACGGAACGGAACGGAATGGAATGGAATGGAACGGAATTCAATGGAATGGAATGGAATGGAATGGAACGGAATGGAATGGAATGGAATGGAATGGAATGGAATGGAATGGAATGGAATTCAATTTAATGGAATGGAATGGAATGGAATGGAATGGAATTCCATGGAATGGAATGGAGTGGAATCGAATGGAATCGAATGGAATCGAATGGAATCGAATGGAATCGAATGAGATCGAATGGAATGGAATGGAATAGAATGGAATCAACCCGAGTAGAACGGAATGGAATGGAATGGAATGGAATGGAATGGAATGGAATGGAATTCAATGGAATGGAATGGAATGGAATGGAATGGAATGGAATGGAAAGGAATGGAATGGAATTCAATGGAATGGAATGGAATGGAATGGAATGGAATGGAATGGAATGGAATTCTATGGAATGGAACGGAATGGAATGGAATGGAATGGAATGGAATGGAATGGAATTCAATGGAATGGAATGGAATGGAATGGAATGGAATTCAATGGAATGGAATGGAATGGAATGGAATGGAATGGAATGGAATGGAATTCCATGGAATGGAATGGAATGGAATGGAATGGAATCGAATGGAATCGAATGGAATCAATTGGAATCGAACGGAATCGAATCGAATGGAATGGAATAGAATGGAATCAACCCGAGTAGAACGGAACGGCACGCAACGGAACGGAACGGAATGGAACGGGACGGAACGGAACGGAATGGAATGGAATGGAACGGAATTCAATGGAATGGAATGGAATGGAATGGAATTCAATGGAATGGAATGGAATGGAATGGAATTCCATGGAATGGAATGGAATTGAATGGAATGGAATGGAATGGAATGGAATAGAATGGAATCAACCCGAGTAGAACGGAACGGAACGCAACGGAACGAAATGGAACGCAACGGAAAGGAACGGAACGGAAAGGAACGGAACGGAATGGAATGGAATGGAACGGAATTCAATGCAATGGAATGGAATTCAATGGAATGGAATGGAACTCAATGGAATGGAATGGAATGGAATGGAATGGAATTCAATGGAATGGAATGGAATGGAATGGAGTGGAATTCAATGGAATGGAATGGAATGGAATAGAATGGAATCGAATGGAATCGAATGGAATCGATTGGAATCGAATGGAATCGAATAGAATGGAATGGAATAGAATGGAATCAACCCGAGTAGAACGGAACGGAACGCAATGGAACGGAACGGAACGGAACGGGACGGAACGGAACGGAATGGAATGGAATGGAATGGAATTCAATGGAATGGAATGGAATGGAATGGAATGGAATGGAGTGGAATGGAATGGAATTCAATGGAATGGAATGGAATGGAATGGAATGGAATGGAATGGAATGGAATTCCATGGAATGGACTGGAATGGAACGGAATGGAATTCAATGGAATGGAATTCCATGGAATTCAATGGAATGGAATGGAATGGAATGGAATTCAATGGAATTCAATGGAATGGAATGGAATGGAATGGAATGGAATGGAATGGAATGGCATTCAATGGAATGGAATGGAATGGAATGGAATTCAATGGAATGGAATGGAATCGAATTTAATCGAATGGAATCGAATGGAATCGAATGGAATCGAATGGAATGGAATGGAATAGAATGGAATCAACCCGAGTAGAACGGAACGGAACGCAACGGAACGGAACGGAACGGAACGGAACGGAACGGAATGGAATGGAATGGAACGGAATTCAATGGAATGGAATGGAACGGAATGGAATTCAATGGAATGGAACGGAATGGAATGGAATGGAATTCAATGGAATGGAATGGAATGGAATGGAATGGAATGGAATGGAATTCCATGGAATGGAATGGAATGGAATGGAATTCAATGGAATGGAATGGAATGGAATGGAATGGAATTCAATGGAATGGAATGGAATGGAATGGAATTCAATGGAATGGAATGGAATGGAATCGAATGGAATCGAATGGAATCGAATGGAGTCGAATGGAATCGAATGGAATGGAATGGAATAGAATGGAATCAACCCGAGTAGAACGGAACGGAACGCAACGGAACGGAACGGAACGGAACGGGATGGAACGCAACGGAAAGGAACGGAACGGAACGGGACGGAACGGAATGGAATGGAATGGAATGGAACGGAATTCAATGGAATGGAATGGAATGGAATTCAATGGAAAGGAATGGAATGGAATGGAATGGAATTCAATGGAATGGAATGGAATGGAACGGAATGGAAAGGAATGGAATGGAATGGAATTCAATGGAATGGAATGGAATCGAAAGGGATCGAATGGAATGGAATGGAATAGAATGGAATTAACCCGAGTAGAACGGAATGGAATGGAATGGAATGGAATTCAATAGAATTCAATGGAATGGAATGGAAGGGAATGGAATGGAGTGGAGTGGAGTCGAGTGGAGTGGAGTGCAGTGGAATGGAATGGAGTGGAATGGAATGGAATGGAATGGAATGGAATTCAATGGAATGGAATGGAATGGAATGGAATGGAATGGAATGGAATTCAATGGAATGGAATGGAATTCAATGGAAAGGAATTCAATGGAATTGAATGGAATGGAATGGAATGGAATTCCATGGAATGGAATGGAATGGAACGGAATGGAATTCAATTGAATGGAATTCAATGGAATTCAATGGAATGGAATGGAATGGAATGGATTGGAATTCAATGGAATTCAATGGAATGGAATAGAATGGAATGGAATGGAATGGAATGGAATGGAATGGCATTCAATGGAATGGAATGGAATGGAATCGAATGGAATCGAATGGAATGGATTTCAATGGAATTCAATGGAATGGAATGGACTGGAATGGAATTCCATGGAATGGAATGGAATGGAATGGAATGGAATGGAATGGAATTCGATGGAATGGAATTCTATGGAATTCAATGGAATGGAATGGAATGGAATGGAATGGAATGGAATGGAATGGAATTTAATGGAATTCAATGGAATGGAATTCAATGGAATGGAATGGAATGGAATTCAATGGAATGGAATGGAATGGAATGGAATGGAATGGAATGGAATGGAATAGAATGGAATCAACCCGAGTAGAACGGAACGGAACGCAACGGAACGGAACGGAACGGAACGGAACGGAATGGAATGGAATGGAACGGAATTCAATGGAATGGAATGGAATGGAATGGAATGGAATGGAATTCAATGGAATGGAATGGAATGGAATGGAATTCAATGGAATGGAATGGAATGGAATGGAATGGAATGGAATGGAATGGAATGGAATTCAATGGAATGGAATGGAATGGAATCGAATGGAATGGAATGGAATCGAATGGAATCGAATGGAATCGAATGGAATCGAATGGAATCGAATGGAATCGAATGGAATGGAATGGAATGGAATGGAATTCAATGGAATGGAATGGAATCGAATGGGATCGAATGGAATGGAATGGAATAGAATGGAATTAACCCGAGTAGAACGGAATGGAATGGAATGGAATGGAATTCAATAGAATTCAATGGAATGGAATGGAAGGGAATGGAATGGAGTGGAGTGGAGTCGAGTGGAGTGGAGTGCAGTGGAATGGAATGGAGTGGAATGGAATGGAATGGAATGGAATGGAATTCAATGGAATGGAATGGAATGGAATGGAATGGAATGGAATGGAATGGAATGGAATTCAATGGAATGGAATGGAATTCAATGGAAAGGAATGGAATTCCATGGAATGGAATGGAATGGAATTCCATGGAATGGAATGGAATGGAACGGAATGGAATTCAATGGAATGGAATTCAATGGAATTCAATGGAATGGAATGGAATGGAATGGAATTCAATGGAATTCAATGGAATGGAATAGAATGGAATGGAATGGAATGGAATGGAATGGCATTCAATGGAATGGAATGGAATGGAATCGAATGGAATCGAATGGAATCAAATGGAATCAAATGGAATGGAATGCAATGGAATGGAATAGAATGGAATCAACCCGAATAGAACGGAACGGAACCCAACGGAACGGAAAGGAATGGAACGGGACGGAACGGAACGGAATGGAACGGAATTCAATGGAATGGAATGGAATGGAATGGAATTCAATGGAATGGAATGGAATTCAATGGAATGGAATGGAATGGAATGGAATTCAATGGAATGGAATGGAATGGAATGGAATGGAATTCAATGGAATGGAATTCAATGGAATGGAATGGAATGGAATTCAATGGAATGGAATGGAATGGAATGGAATGGAATCGAATGGAATCGAATGAAATCGAATGGAATCGAATGGGATCGAATGGAATGGAATGGAATGGAATAGAATGGAATCAACCCGAGTAGAACGGAATAGAATGGAATGGAATGGAATGGAATGGAATGGAATGGATTTCAATGGAATTCAATGGAATGGAATGGACTGGAATGGAATTCCATGGAATGGAATGGAATGGAATGGAATGGAATGGAATGGAATGGAATGGAATTCGATGGATTGGAATTCAATGGAATTCAATGGAATGGAATGGAATGGAATGGAATGGAATGGAATGGAATGGAATGGAATTCAATGGAATGGAATGGAATGGAATGGAATGGAATGGAATGGAATGGAATGGAATGGAATAGAATGGAATCAACCCGAGTAGAACGGAACGGAACGCAACGGAACGGAACGGAACGGAACGGAACGGAACGGAATGGAATGTAATGGAACGGAATTCAATGGAATGGAATGGAATGGAATGGAATTCCATGGAATGGAATGGAATGGAATGGAATGGAATGGAATGGAATGGAATTCCATGGAATGGAATGGAATGGAATGGAATGGAATGGAATTCCATGGAATGGAATGGAATGGAATGGAATGGAATGGAATAGAATGGAATGGAATGGAATGGAATGGAATCAACCCGAGTGGAGTGGAATGGAATGGAATGGAATGGAATGGAATCGAATGGAATGGAATGGAATAGAATGGAATGGAATGGAATGGAATGGAATCAACCCGAGTTGAGTGGAATGGAATGGAATGGAATGGAATGGAATGGAATGGAATGGAATGGAATGGAATCGAATGGAATGGAATGGAATGGAATGGAATGGAATTCAATGGAATGGAATGGAATGGAATCGAATGGAATTGAATGGAATGGAATGGAATCGATTGGAATCGAATGGAATCGAATAGAATGGAATGGAATAGAATGGAATCAACCCGAGTAGAACGGAACGGAACGCAACGGAACGGAACGGAACGGAACGGGACGGAACGGAATGGAATGGAATGGAATGGAATGGAATGGAACGGAATGGAATGGAATGGAATGGAATGGAATGGAATGGAATGGAATGGAATTCAATGGAATGGAATGGAATGGAATGGAATTCCATGGAATGGAATGGAGTGGAATCGAATGGAATCGAATGGAATCGAATGGAATCTAATGGAATCGAATGAGATCGAATGGAATGGAATGGAATAGAATGGAATCAACCCGAGTAGAACGGAATGGAATGGAATGGAATGGAATGGAATGGAATGGAATGGAATGGAATGGAATGGAATGGAATGGAATTCAATGGAATGGAATTCCATGGAATGGAATGGAATGGAATGGAATTCAATGGAATGGAATGGAATGGAAAGGAGTGGAATTCAATGGAATGCAATGGAATGGAATCGAATGGAATCGAATGGAACGGAATGGAATCAATTGGAATCGAATGGAATCGAATGGAATGGAATGGAATAGAATGGAATCAACCCGAGTAGAACGGAACGGCACGCAACGGAACGGAACGGAATGGAACGGGATGGAACGGAACGGAATGGAATGGAATGGAACGGAATTCAATGGAATGGAATGGAATGGAATGGAATTCAATGGAATGGAATGGAATGGAATGGAATTCAATGGAATGGAATGGAATGGAATGGAATGGAATGGAATGGAATGGAATAGAATGGAATCAACCCAAGTAGAACGGAACGGAACGCAACGGAACGAAACGGAACGCAACGGAAAGGAACGGAACGGAAAGGAATGGAACGGAATGGAATGGAATGGAACGGAATGGAATGGAATGGAATGGAATGGAGTGGAATTCAATGGAATGGAATGGAATTAAATGGAATGGAATGGAATGGAATGGAATGGAATTCAATGGAATGGAATGGAATGGAATGGAGTGGAATTCAATGGAATGGAATGGAATGGAATCGAATGGAATCGAATGGAATTGAATGGAATCGATTGGAATCGAATGGAATCGAATAGAATGGAATGGAATAGAATGGAATCAACCCGAGTAGAACGGAACGGAACGCAACGGATCGGAACGGAACGGAACGGGACGGAACGGAACGGAATGGAATGGAATGGAACGGAATTCAATGGAATGGAATGGAATGGAATGGAACGGAATGGAATGGAATGGAATGGAATGGAATGGAATGGAATGGAATGGAATTCAATGGAATGGAATGGAATGGAATGGAATGGAATGGAGTGGAATCGAATGGAATCGAATGGAATGGAATGGAATTCAATGGAATGGAATGGAATCGAATGGAATGGAATGGAATAGAATGGAATCAACCCGAGTAGAACGGAACGGAACGCAACGGAATGAAACGGAATGCAACGGAAAGGAACGGAACGGGAAGGAACGGAACGGAATGGAATGGAATGGAACGGAATGGAATGGAATGGAATGGAATGGAATGGAATGGAATTCAATGGAATGGAATGGAACTCAATGGAATGGAATGGAATGGAATGGAATGGAATGGAATGGAATGGAATGGAATTCAATGGAATGGAATGGAATGGAATGGAGTGGAATTCAATGGAATGGAATGGAATGGAATCGAATGGAATCGAATGGAATCGAATGGAATCGATTGGAATCGAATGGAATCGAATAGAATGGAATGTAATAGAATGGAATCAACCCGAGTAGAACGGAACTGAACGCAACGGAACGGAACGGAACGGAACGGGACGGAACGGAACGGAATGGAATGGAATGGAACGGAATTCCATGGAATGGAATGGAATGGAATGGAACGGAATGGAATGGAATGGAATGGAATGGAATGGAATGGAATGGAATTCAATGGAATTCAATGGAATGGAATGGAATTCCATGGAATGGAATGGAGTGGAATCGAATGGAATCGAATGGAATCGAATGGAATCGAATGGAATCGAATGAGATCGAATGGAATGGAATGGAATCGAATGGAATCAACCCGATTAGAACGGAATGGAATGGAATGGAATGGAATGGAATGGAATGGAATGGAATGGAATGGAATGGAATGGAATGGAATTCAATGGAATGGAATGGAATGGAATGGAATGGAATGGAATGGAATGGAATGGAATGGAATGGAATTCAATGGAATGGAATGGAATGGAATGGAATGGAATGGAATGGAATTCTATGGAACGGAATGGAATGGAATGGAATGGAATGGAATGGAATGGAATGGAATTCGATGGAATGGAATGGAATGGAATGGAATGGAATTCAATGGAATGGAATGGAATGGAATGGAATGGAATGGAATGGAATGGAATTCAATGGAATGGAATGGAATGGAATCGAATGGAATCGAATGGAATCGAATGGAATCAATTGGAATCGAATGGAATGGAATGGAATGGAATGGAATAGAATGGAATCAACCCGAGTAGAACGGAACGGAACGCAACGGAACGGAACGGAATGGAACGGGACGGAACGGAACGGAATGGAATGGAATGGAACGGAATTCAATGGAATGGAATGGAATGGAATGGAATTCAATGGAATGGAATGGAACTCAATGGAATGGAATGGAATGGAATGGAATGGAATGGAATTCAATGGAATGGAATGGAATGGAATGGAGTGGAATTCAATGGAATGGAATGGAATGGAATCGAATGGAATCGAATGGAATCGAATGGAATCGATTGGAATCGAATGGAATCGAATAGAATGGAATGGAATAGAATGGAATCAACCCGAGTAGAACGGAACGGAATGCAACGGAACGGAACGGAACGGAACGGGACGGAACGGAACGGAATGGAATGGAATGGAATGGAATTCAATGGAATGGAATGGAATGGAATGGAATGGAATGGAATGGAGTGGAATGGAATGGAATTCAATGGAATGGAATGGAATGGAATGGAATGGAATTCAATGGAATGGAATGGAATGGAATGGAATGGAATGGAATTCCATGGAATGGACTGGAATGGAACGGAATGGAATTCCATGGAATGGAATTCCATGGAATTCAATGGAATGGAATGGAATGGAATGGAATTCAATGGAATTCAATGGAATGGAATGGAATGGAATGGAATGGAATGGAATGGCATTCAATGGAATGGAATGGAATGGAATGGAATTCAATGGAATGGAATGGAATCGAATGGAATCGAATGGAATCGAATGGAATGGAATGGAATAGGATGGAATCAACCCGAGTAGAACGGAACGGAACGCAACGGAACGGAACGGAACGGAACGGAACGGAATGGAATGGAACGGAATTCAATGGAATGGAATGGAACGGAATGGAATTCAATGGAATGGAACGGAATGGAATGTAATGGAATGGAATGGAATGGAATTCTATGGAATGGAATGGAATGGAATGGAATGGAATTCAATGGAATGGAATTCAATGGAATGGAATGGAATGGAATTCAATGGAATGGAATGGAATGGAATGGAATGGAATCGAATGGAATCGAATGAAATCGAATGGAATCGAATGGGATCGAATGGAATGGAATGGAATGGAATAGAATGGAATCAACCCGAGTAGAACGGAATAGAATGGAATGGAATGGAATGGAATGGAATGGAATGGATTTCAATGGAATTCAATGGAATGGAATGGACTGGAATGGAATTCCATGGAATGGAATGGAATGGAATGGAATGGAATGGAATGGAATTCGATGGATTGGAATTCAATGGAATTCAATGGAATGGAATGGAATGGAATGGAATGGAATGGAATGGAATGGAATGGAATTCAATGGAATGGAATGGAATGGAATGGAATGGAATGGAATGGAATGGAATGGAATGGAATAGAATGGAATCAACCCGAGTAGAACGGAACGGAACGCAACGGAACGGAACGGAACGGAACGGAACGGAACGGAATGGAATGTAATGGAACGGAATTCAATGGAATGGAATGGAATGGAATGGAATTCCATGGAATGGAATGGAATGGAATGGAATGGAATGGAATGGAATGGAATTCCATGGAATGGAATGGAATGGAATGGAATGGAATGGAATTCCATGGAATGGAATGGAATGGAATGGAATGGAATGGAATAGAATGGAATGGAATGGAATGGAATGGAATCAACCCGAGTGGAGTGGATTGGAATGGAATGGAATGGAATGGAATCGAATGGAATGGAATGGAATAGAATGGAATGGAATGGAATGGAATGGAATCAACCCGAGTTGAGTGGAATGGAATGGAATGGAATGGAATGGAATGGAATGGAATGGAATGGAATGGAATCGAATGGAATGGAATGGAATGGAATGGAATGGAATTCAATGGAATGGAATGGAATGGAATCGAATGGAATTGAATGGAATGGAATGGAATCGATTGGAATCGAATGGAATCGAATAGAATGGAATGGAATAGAATGGAATCAACCCGAGTAGAACGGAACGGAACGCAACGGAACGGAACGGAACGGAACGGGACGGAACGGAATGGAATGGAATGGAATGGAATGGAATGGAACGGAATGGAATGGAATGGAATGGAATGGAATGGAATGGAATGGAATGGAATGGAATGGAATTCAATGGAATGGAATGGAATGGAATGGAATTCCATGGAATGGAATGGAGTGGAATCGAATGGAATCGAATGGAATCGAATGGAATCTAATGGAATCGAATGAGATCGAATGGAATGGAATGGAATAGAATGGAATCAACCCGAGTAGAACGGAATGGAATGGAATGGAATGGAATGGAATGGAATGGAATGGAATGGAATGGAATGGAATGGAATGGAATTCAATGGAATGGAATGGAATGGAATGGAATGGAATGGAATTCAATGGAATGGAATGGAATGGAAAGGAGTGGAATTCAATGGAATGCAATGGAATGGAATCGAATGGAATCGAATGGAATCGAATGGAATCAATTGGAATCGAATGGAATCGAATGGAATGGAATGGAATAGAATGGAATCAACCCGAGTAGAACGGAACGGCACACAACGGAACGGAACGGAATGGAACGGGATGGAACGGAACGGAATGGAATGGAATGGAACGGAATTCAATGCAATGGAATGGAATGGAATGGAATTCAATGGAATGGAATGGAATGGAATGGAATTCAATGGAATGGAATGGAATGGAATGGAATGGAATGGAATGGAATGGAATGGAATAGAATGGAATCAACCCAAGTAGAACGGAACGGAACGCAACGGAACGAAACGGAACGCAACGGAAAGGAACGGAACGGAAAGGAATGGAACGGAATGGAATGGAATGGAACGGAATGGAATGGAATGGAATGGAATGGAGTGGAATTCAATGGAATGGAATGGAATTAAATGGAATGGAATGGAATGGAATGGAATGGAATTCAATGGAATGGAATGGAATGGAATGGAGTGGAATTCAATGGAATGGAATGGAATGGAATCGAATGGAATCGAATGGAATTGAATGGAATCGATTGGAATCGAATGGAATCGAATAGAATGGAATGGAATAGAATGGAATCAACCCGAGTAGAACGGAACGGAACGCAACGGAACGGAACGGAACGGAACGGGACGGAACGGAACGGAATGGAATGGAATGGAACGGAATTCAATGGAATGGAATGGAATGGAATGGAACGGAATGGAATGGAATGGAATGGAATGGAATGGAATGGAATGGAATGGAATTCAATGGAATGGAATGGAATGGAATGGAATGGAATGGAGTGGAATCGAATGGAATCGAATGGAATCGAATGGAATCAATTGGAATCGAATGGAATCGAATGGAATGGAATGGAATAGAATGGAATCAACCCGAGTAGAACGGAACGGCACGCAACGGAACGGAACGGAATGGAACGGGACGGAACGGAACGGAATGGAATGGAATGGAACGGAATTCAATGGAATGGAATGGAATGGAATGGAATTCAATGGAATGGAATGGAATGGAATGGAATTCAATGGAATGGAATGGAATGGAATGGAATGGAATGGAATAGAATGGAATCAACCCGAGTAGAACGGAACGGAACGCAACGGAATGAAACGGAACGCAACGGAAAGGAACGGAACGGGAAGGAACGGAACGGAATGGAATGGAATGGAACGGAATGGAATGGAATGGAATGGAATGGAATGGAATGGAATTCAATGGAATGGAATGGAACTCAATGGAATGGAATGGAATGGAATGGAATGGAATGGAATGGAATGGAATGGAATTCAATGGAATGGAATGGAATGGAATGGAGTGGAATTCAATGGAATGGAATGGAATGGAATCGAATGGAATCGAATGGAATCGAATGGAATCGATTGGAATCGAATGGAATCGAATAGAATGGAATGTAATAGAATGGAATCAACCCGAGTAGAACGGAACTGAACGCAACGGAACGGAACGGAACGGAACGGGACGGAACGGAACGGAATGGAATGGAATGGAACGGAATTCAATGGAATGGAATGGAATGGAATGGAACGGAATGGAATGGAATGGAATGGAATGGAATGGAATGGAATGGAATGGAATTCAATGGAATTCAATGGAATGGAATGGAATTCCATGGAATGGAATGGAGTGGAATCGAATGGAATCGAATGGAATCGAATGGAATCGAATGGAATCGAATGAGATCGAATGGAATGGAATGGAATCGAATGGAATCAACCCGATTAGAACGGAATGGAATGGAATGGAATGGAATGGAATGGAATGGAATGGAATGGAATGGAATGGAATGGAATGGAATTCAATGGAATGGAATGGAATGGAATGGAATGGAATGGAATGGAATGGAATGGAATGGAATTCAATGGAATGGAATGGAATGGAATGGAATGGAATGGAATGGAATGGAATTCTATGGAACGGAATGGAATGGAATGGAATGGAATGGAATGGAATGGAATGGAATTCGATGGAATGGAATGGAATGGAATGGAATGGAATTCAATGGAATGGAATGGAATGGAATGGAATGGAATGGAATGGAATGGAATTCAATGGAATGGAATCGAATGGAATCGAATGGAATCGAATGGAATCGAATGGAATCAATTGGAATCGAATGGAATGGAATGGAATGGAATGGAATAGAATGGAATCAACCCGAGTAGAACGGAACGGAACGCAACGGAACGGAACGGAATGGAACGGGACGGAACGGAACGGAATGGAATGGAATGGAACGGAATTCAATGGAATGGAATGGAATGGAATGGAATTCAATGGAATGGAATGGAACTCAATGGAATGGAATGGAATGGAATGGAATGGAATGGAATTCAATGGAATGGAATGGAATGGAATGGAGTGGAATTCAATGGAATGGAATGGAATGGAATCGAATGGAATCGAATGGAATCGAATGGAATCGATTGGAATCGAATGGAATCGAATAGAATGGAATGGAATAGAATGGAATCAACCCGAGTAGAACGGAACTGAATGCAACGGAACGGAACGGAACGGAACGGGACGGAACGGAACGGAATGGAATGGAATGGAATGGAATTCAATGGAATGGAATGGAATGGAATGGAATGGAATGGAATGGAATGGATTGGAATGGAATGGAATTCAATGGAATGGAATGGAATGGAATGGAATGGAATTCAATGGAATGGAATGGAATGGAATGGAATGGAATGGAATTCCATGGAATGGACTGGAATGGAACGGAATGGAATTCAATGGAATGGAATTCCATGGAATTCAATGGAATGGAATGGAATGGAATGGAATTCAATGGAATTCAATGGAATGGAATGGAATGGAATGGAATGGAATGGAATGGAATGGCATTCAATGGAATGGAATGGAATGGAATGGAATTCAATGGAATGGAATGGAATCGAATGGAATCGAATGGAATCGAATGGAATGGAATGGAATAGGATGGAATCAACCCGAGTAGAACGGAACGGAACGCAACGGAACGGAACGGAACGGAACGGAACGGAATGGAATGGAACGGAATTCAATGGAATGGAATGGAACGGAATGGAATTCAATGGAATGGAACGGAATGGAATGGAATGGAATTCAATGGAATGGAATGGAATGGAATGGAATTCCATGGAATGGAATGGAATGGAATGGAATTCGATGGAATGGAATGGAATGGAATGCAATTCAATGGAATGGAATGGAATGGAATGGAATGGAATTCAATGGAATGGAATGGAATGGAATGGAATTCAATGGAATGGAATGGAATGGAATCGAATGGAATCGAATGGAATCGAATGGAGTCGAATGGAATCGAATGGAATGGAATGGAATAGAATGGAATCAACCCGAGTAGAACGGAACGGAACGCAACGGAACGGAACGGAACGGAACGGGATGGAACGCAACGGAACGGAACGGAACGGAACGGGACGGAACGGAATGGAATGGAATGGAATGGAACGGAATTCAATGGAATGGAATGGAATGGAATTCAATGGAAAGGAATGGAATGGAATGGAATGGAATTCAATGGAATGGAATGGAATGGAACGGAATGGAAAGGAATGGAATGGAATGGAATTCAATGGAATGGAATGGAATCGAATGGGATCGAATGGAATGGAATGAAATAGAATGGAATTAACCCGAGTAGAACGGAATGGAATGGAATGGAATGGAATTCAATAGAATTCAATGGAATGGAATGGAAAGAGTGGAGTGGAGTCGAGTGGAGTGGAGTGCAGTGGAATGGAATGGAGTGGAATGGAATGGAATGGAATGGAATGGAATTCAATGGAATAGAATGGAATGGAATGGAATGGAATGGAATGGAATGGAATTCAATGGAATGGAATGGAATTCAATGGAAAGGAATACAATGGAATTCAATGGAATGGAATGGAATGGAATTCCATGGAATGGAATGGAATGGAACGGAATGGAATTCAATGGAATGGAATTCAATGGAATTCAATGGAATGGAATGGAATGGAATGGAATTCAATGGAATTCAATGGAATGGAATAGAATGGAATGGAATGGAATGGAATGGAATGGCATTCAATGGAATGGAATGGAATGGAATCGAATGGAATCGAATGGAATCAAATGGAATCGAATGGAATGGAATGCAATGGAATGGAATAGAATGGAATCAACCCGAATAGAACGGAACGGAACCCAACGGAACGGAACGGAATGGAACGGGACGGAACGGAACGGAATGGAACGGAATGGAACGGAATTCAATGGAATGGAATGGAATGGAATGGAATTCAATGGAATGGAATGGAATTCAATGGAATGGAATGGAATGGAATGGAATTCAATGGAATGGAATGGAATGGAATGGAATCGAATGGAATTCAATGGAATGGAATGGAATGGAATTCAATGGAATGGAATTCAATGGAATGGAATTGAATGGAATTCAATGGAATGGGATGGAATGGAATGGAATGGAATCGAATGGAATCGAATGGAATCGAATGGAATCGAATGGGATCGAATGGAATGGAATGGAATGGAATAGAATGGAATCAACCCGAGTAGAACGGAATGGAATGGAATGGAATGGAATGGAATGGAATGGAATGGAATGGAATGGAATGGAATTCAATGGAATGGAATGGAATGGAATGGAATGGAATGGAATGGAATGGAATGGAATGGAATGGAATGGAATGGAATGGAATGGAATTCAATGGAATGGAATGGAATGGATTGGAATGGAATGGAATTCCATGGAATGGAATGGAATGGAACGGAATTCTATGGAATGGAATGGAATGGAATTCAATGGAATGGAATGGAATGGAATGGAATGGAATGGAATGGAATGGAATTCAATGGAATGGAATGGAATGGAATGGAATGGAATGGAATTCAATGGAATGGAATGGAATGGAATGGAATGGAATGGAATGGAATTCAATGGAATGGAATGGAATGGAATCGAATGGAATCGAATGGAATCGAATGGAATCAATTGGAATCGAATGGAATCGAATGGAATGGAATGGAATAGAATGGAATCAACCCGAGTAGAACGGAACGGCACGCAACGGAACGGAACGGAATGGAACGGGACGGAACGGAACGGAATGGAATGGAATGGAACGGAATTCAATGGAATGGAATGGAATGGAATGGAATTCAATGGAATGGAATGGAATGGAATGGAATTCAATGGAATGGAATGGAATGGAATGGAATGGAATGGAATGGAATGGAATAGAATGGAATCAACCCGAGTAGAACGGAACGGAACGCAACGGAACGAAACGGAACGCAACGGAAAGGAATGGAACGGAAAGGAACGGAACGGAATGGAATGGAATGGAACGGAATGGAATGGAATGGAATGGAATGGAATGGAATGGAATGGAATGGAATTCAATGGAATGGAATGGAACTCAATGGAATGGAATGGAATGGAATGGAATGGAATGGAATGGAATTCAATGGAATGGAATGGAATGGAATGGAGTGGAATTCCATGGAATGGAATGGAATGGAATCGAATGGAATCGAATGGAATCGAATGGAATCGATTGGAATCGAATGGAATCGAATAGAATGGAATGGAATAGAATGGAATCAACCCGAGTAGAACGGAACGGAACGCAACGGAACGGAACGGAACGGAACGGGACGGAACGGAATGGAATGGAATGGAATGGAACGGAATTCAATGGAATGGAATGGAATGGAATGGAACGGAATGGAATGGAATGGAATGGAATGGAATGGAATGGAATGGAATTCAATGGAATGGAATGGAATGGAATGGAATGGAATGGAATTCCATGGAATGGAATGGAGTGGAATCGAATGGAATCGAATGGAATCGAATGGAATCGAATGAGATCGAATGGAATGGAATGGAATAGAATGGAATCAACCCGAGTAGAACGGAATGGAATGGAATGGAATGGAATGGAATGGAATGGAATGGAATGGAATGGAATGGAATTCAATGGAATGGAATGGAATGGAATGGAATGGAATGGAATGGAATGGAATTCCATGGAATGGAATGGAATGGAATGGAATGGAATGGAATGTAATTCTATGGAATGGAATTCAATGGAATGGAATGGAATGGAATGGAATGGAATGGAATGGAATGGAATGGAATGGAACGGAATTCTATGGAATGGAAGGCAATGGAATTCAATGGAATGGAATGGAATGGAATGGAATGGAATTGAATGGAATGGAATGGAATTCAATGGAATGGAATGGAATGGAATGGAATGGAATGGAACGGAATTCTATGGAATGGAAGGCAATGGAATTCAATGGAATGGAATGGAATGGAATGGAATGGAATGGAATGGTATGGAATGGAATGGAATTCAATGGAATGGAATGGAATGGAATGGAATGGAATTCAATGGAATGGAATGGAATGGAATGGAATGGAATGGAATGGAATGGAATTCAATGGAATGGAATGGAATGGAATCTAATGGAATCGAATGGAATCGAATGGAAAAAATTGGAATCGAATGGAATCGAATGGAATGGAATGGAATAGAATGGAATCAACCCGAGTAGAACGGAACGGCACGCAACGGAACGGAACGGAATGGAACGGGACGGAATGGAACGGAATGGAATGGAATGGAACGGAATTCAATGGAATGGAATGGAATGGAATGGAATTCAATGGAATGGAATGGAATGGAATGGAATTCAATGGAATGGAATGGAATGGAATGGAATGGAATGGAATGGAATGGAATGGAATAGAATGGAATCAACCCGAGTAGAACGGAACGGAACGCAACGGAACGAAATGGAACGCAACGGAAAGGAACGGAACGGAAAGGAACGGAACGGAATGGAATGGAATGGAACGGAATTCAATGGAATGGAATGGAATTCAATGGAATGGAATGGAACTCAATGGAATGGAATGGAATGGAATGGAATGGAATGGAATGGAATGGAATGGAATGGAATGGAATGGAATTCAATGGAATGGAATGGAATGGAATCGAATGGAATCGAATGGAATCGAATGGAATCAAGTGGAATCGAATGGAATCGAATGGAATGGAATGGAATAGAATGGAATCAACCCGAGTAGAACGGAACGGCACGCAGCGGAATGGAACGGAATGGAACGGGACGGAACGGAACGGAATGGAATGGAATGGAACGGAATTCAATGGAATGGAATGGAATGGAATGGAATTCAATGGAATGGAATGGAATGGAATGGAATGGAATGGAATTCCATGGAATGGACTGGAATGGAACGGAATGGAATGGCATTCAATGGAATGGAATGGAATGGAATGGAATTCAATGGAATGGAATGGAATGGAATGGAATGGAATGGAATGGAATGGCATTCAATGGAATGGAATGGAATGGAATGGAATTCAATGGAATGGAATGGAATGGAATGGAATGGAATGGAATGGAATGGAATGGAATGGAATAGAATGGAATCAACCCGAGTAGAACGGAACGGAACGCAACGGAACGAAACGGAACGCAACGGAAAGGAACGGAACGGAAAGGAACGGAACGGAATGGAATGGAATGGAACGGAATGGAATGGAATGGAATGGAATGGAATGGAATGGAATGGAATTCAATGGAATGGAATGGAACTCAATGGAATGGAATGGAATGGAATGGAATGGAATGGAATGGAATTCAATGGAATGGAATGGAATGGAATGGAGTGGAATTCAATGGAATGGAATGGAATGGAATCGAATGGAATCGAATGGAATCGAATGGAATCGATTGGAATCGAATGGAATCGAATAGAATGGAATGGAATAGAATGGAATCAACCCGAGTAGAACGGAACGGAACGCAACGGAACGGAACGGAACGGAACGGGACGGAACGGAATGGAATGGAATGGAATGGAACGGAATTCAATGGAATGGAATGGAATGGAATGGAACGGAATGGAATGGAATGGAATGGAATGGAATGGAATGGAATGGAATGGAATTCAATGGAATGGAATGGAATGGAATGGAATTCCATGGAATGGAATGGAGTGGAATCGAATGGAATCGAATGGAATCGAATGGAATCGAATGAGATCGAATGGAATGGAATGGAATAGAATGGAATCAACCCGAGTAGAACGGAATGGAATGGAATGGAATGGAATGGAATGGAATGGAATGGAATGGAATGGAATTCAATGGAATGGAATGGAATGGAATGGAATGGAATGGAATGGAATTCAATGGAATGGAATGGAATGGAATGGAATGGAATGGAATTCTATGGAATGGAATTCAATGGAATGGAATGGAATGGAATGGAATGGAATGGAATGGAATGGAATGGAACGGAATTCTATGGAATGGAAGGCAATGGAATTCAATGGAATGGAATGGAATGGAATTGAATGGAATGGAATGGAATTCAATGGAATGGAATGGAATGGAATGGAATGGAATGGAATGGAATGGAACGAAATTCTATGGAATGGAAGGCAATGGAGTTCAATGGAATGGAATGGAATGGAATGGAATGGAATGGAATGGTATGGAATGGAATGGAATTCAATGGAATGGAATGGAATGGAATGGAATGGAATTCAATGGAATGGAATGGAACTCAATGGAATGGAATGGAATGGAATGGAATGGAATGGAATGGAATGGAATGGAATGGAATTCAATGGAATGGAATGGAATGGAATCGAATGGAATCGAATGGAATCGAATGGAATCAATTGGAATCGAATGGAATCGAATGGAATGGAATGGAATAGAATGGAATCAACCCGAGTAGAACGGAACGGCACGCAACGGAATGGAACGGAATGGAACGGGACGGAACGGAACGGAATGGAATGGAATGGAACGGAATTCAATGGAATGGAATGGAATGGAATGGAATTCAATGGAATGGAATGGAATGGAATGGAATGGAATGGAATTCCATGGAATGGACTGGAATGGAACGGAATGGAATTCAATGGAATGGAATTCCATGGAATTCAATGGAATGGAATGGAATGGAGTGGAATTCAATGGAATTCAATGGAATGGAATGGAATGGAATGGAATGGAATGGCATTCAATGGAATGGAATGGAATGGAATGGAATTCAATGGAATGGAATGGAATGGAATGGAATGGAATGGAATGGAATGGAATAGAATGGAATCAACCCGAGTAGAACGGAACGGAACGCAACGGAACGAAACGGAACGCAACGGAAAGGAACGGAACGGAAAGGAACGGAACGGAATGGAATGGAATGGAACGGAATGGAATGGAATGGAATGGAATGGAACGGAATGGAATTCAATGGAATGGAATGGAACGGAATGGAATTCAATGGAATGGAACGGAATGGAATGGAATGGAATTCAATGGAATGGAATGGAATGGAATGGAATGGAATTCCATGGAATGGAATGGAATGGAATGGAATTCAATGGAATGGAATGGAATGGAATGCAATTCAATGGAACGGAATGGAACGGGACGGAACGGAACGGAATGGAATGGAATGGAACGGAATTCAATGGAATGGAATGGAATGGAATGGAATTCAATGGAATGGAATGGAATGGAATGGAATGGAATGGAATTCCATGGAATGGACTGGAATGGAACGGAATGGAATTCAATGGAATGGAATTCCATGGAATTCAATGGAATGGAATGGAATGGAATGGAATTCAATGGAATTCAATGGAATGGAATGGAATGGAATGGAATGGAATGGCATTCAATGGAATGGAATGGAATGGAATGGAATTCAATGGAATGGAATGGAATGGAATGGAATGGAATGGAATGGAATGGAATAGAATGGAATCAACCCGAGTAGAACGGAACGGAACGCAACGGAACGAAACGGAACGCAACGGAAAGGAACGGAACGGAAAGGAACGGAACGGAATGGAATGGAATGGAACGGAATGGAATGGAATGGAATGGAATGGAATGGAATGGAATTCAATGGAATGGAATGGAAATCAATGGAATGGAATGGAATGGAATGGAATGGAATGGAATGGAATTCAATGGAATGGAATGGAATGGAATGGAGTGGAATTCAATGGAATGGAATGTAATGGAATCGAATGGAATCGAATGGAATCGAATGGAATCGATTGGAATCGAATGGAATCGAATAGAATGGAATGGAATAGAATGGAATCAACCCGAGTAGAACGGAACGGAACGCAACGGAACGGAACGGAACGGAACGGGACGGAACGGAATGGAATGGAATGGAATGGAACGGAATTCAATGGAATGGAATGGAATGGAATGGAACGGAATGGAATGGAATGGAATGGAATGGAATGGAATGGAATTCAATGGAATGGAATGGAATGGAATGGAATGGAATAGAATGGAATCAACCCGAGTAGAACGGAATGGAATGGAATGGAATGGAATGGAATGGAATGGAATGGAATGGAATGGAATGGAATGGAATTCAATGGAATGGAATGGAATGGAATGGAATGGAATGGAATGGAATGGAATGGAATTCAATGGAATGGAATGGAATGGAATGGAATGGAATGGAATGGAATTCTATGGAATGGAATTCAATGGAATGGAATGGAATGGAATGGAATGGAATGGAATGGAATGGAATGGAACGGAATTCTATGGAATGGAAGGCAATGGAATTCAATGGAATGGAATGGAATGGAATGGAATGGAATTGAATGGAATGGAATGGAATTCAATGGAATGGAATGGAATGGAATGGAATGGAATGGAACGGAATTCTATGGAATGGAAGGCAATGGAATTCAATGGAATGGAATGGAATGGAATGGAATGGAATGGAATGGTATGGAATGGAATGGAATTCAATGGAATGGAATGGAATGGAATGGAATGGAATGGAATGGAATGGTATGGAATGGAATGGAATTCAATGGAATGGAATGGAATGGAATGGAATGGAATTCAATGGAATGGAATGGAATGGAATGGAATGGAATGGAATGGAATGGAATGGAATGGAATTCAATGGTATGGAATGGAATGGAATCTAATGGAATCGAATGGAATCGAATGGAAAAAATTGGAATCGAATGGAATCGAATGGAATGGAATGGAATAGAATGGAATCAACCCGAGTAGAACGGAACGGCATGCAACGGAACGGAACGGAATGGAACGGGACGGAATGGAACGGAATGGAATGGAATGGAACGGAATTCAATGGAATGGAATGGAATGGAATGGAATTCAATGGAATGGAATGGAATGGAATGGAATTCAATGGAATGGAATGGAATGGAATGGAATGGAATGGAATGGAATGGAATGGAATGGAATATAATGGAATCAACCCGAGTAGAACGGAACGGAACGCAACGGAACGAAACGGAACGCAACGGAAAGGAACGGAACGGAAAGGAACGGAACGGAATGGAATGGAATGGAACGGAATTCAATGGAATGGAATGGAATTCAATGGAATGGAATGGAACTCAATGGAATGGAATGGAATGGAATGGAATGGAATGGAATGGAATGGAATGGAATGGAATGGAATGGAATGGAATTCAATGGAATGGAATGGAATGGAATCGAATGGAATCGAATGGAATCGAATGGAATCAATTGGAATCGAATGGAATCGAATGGAATGGAATGGAATAGAATGGAATCAACCCGAGTAGAACGGAACGGCACGCAACGGAATGGAACGGAATGGAACGGGACGGAACGGAACGGAATGGAATGGAATGGAACGGAATTCAATGGAATGGAATGGAATGGAATGGAATTCAATGGAATGGAATGGAATGGAATGGAATGGAATGGAATTCCATGGAATGGACTGGAATGGAACGGAATGGAATTCAATGGAATGGAATTCCATGGAATTCAATGGAATGGAATGGAATGGAATGGAATTCAATGGAATTCAATGGAATGGAATGGAATGGAATGGAATGGAATGGCATTCAATGGAATGGAATGGAATGGAATGGAATTCAATGGAATGGAATGGAATCGAATGGAATCGAATGGAATCGAATGGAATCGAATGGAATCGAATGGAATGGAATGGAATAGAATGGAATCAACCCGAGTAGAACGGAACGGAACGCAACGGAACGGAACGGAACGGAACGGAACGGAACGGAATGGAATGGAATGGAACGGAATTCAATGGAATGGAATTGAATGGAATGGAATTCCATGGAATGGAATGGAATTCCATGGAATGGAATGGAATTCAATGGAATGGAATGGAATGGAATGGAATGGAATGGAATTGAATGGAATGGAATTCAATGGAATGGAATGGAATGGAATCGAATGGAATGGAATGGAATGGAATGGAATCGAATGGAATCGAATGGAATCGAATGGAATCGAATGGAATTGAATGGAATCGAATGGAATGGAATGGAATAGAATGGAATTAACCCGAGTAGAATGGAATGGAATGGAATGGAATGGAATGGAATGGAATGGAATGGAATGGAATTCAAATGGAATGGAATGGAATGGAATGGAATGGAATGGAATGGAATGGAATGGAATGGAACGGAACGTAATTCTATGGAATGGAATGGAATGGAATTCAATGGAATGGAATGGAATGGAATGGAATGGAATAGAATGGAATCAACCCGAGTAGCACGGAACGGAACGCAACGGAATGGAACGGAACGCAACGGAACGGAACGGAACGGAATGGAATGGAATGGAACGGAATTCAATGGAATGGAATGGAACGGAATGGAATTCAATGGAATGGAATGGAATGGAATCGAATGGAATCAAATGGAATCGAATGGAATCGAATGGAATCAAATGGAATTGAATGGAATGGAATGGGAAAGAATGGAATCAACCCGAGTAGAACGGAACGGAACGCAACGGAACGGAACGGAACGGAACGGGACGGATCGGAACGGAATGGAACGGAATGGAACGGAATTCAATGGAATGGAATGGAAAGGAATGGAATTCAATGGAATGGAATGGAATGGAATGGAATGGAATGGAATGGAATGGAATGGAATGGAATTCAATGGAATGGAATGGAATGGAATGGAATGGAATTCAATGGAATGGAATGGAATTCAATGGAATGGAATGGAATGGAATCGAATGGAATCGAATGGAATCGAATGGAATCGATTGGAATCGAATGGAATCGAATAGAATGGAGTGGAATAGAATGGAATCAACCCGAGTAGAACGGAACGGAACGCAACGGAACGGAACGGAACGGAACGGGACGGAACGGAATGGAACGGAATGGAATGGAATGGAACGGAATTCAATGGAATGGAATGGAATGGAATGGAACGGAATGGAATGGAATGGAATGGAATGGAATGGAATGGAATGGAATTCAATGGAATGGAATGGAATGGAATGGAATTCCATGGAATGGAATGGAGTGGAATCGAATGGAATCGAATGGAATCGAATGGAATCGAATGGAATCGAATGAGATCGAATGGAATGGAATGGAATAGAATGGAATCAACCCGAGTAGAACGGAATGGAATGGAATGGAATGGAATGGAATGGAATGGAATGGAATGGAATGGAATGGAATGGAATGGAATTCAATGGAATGGAACGGAATGGAATGGAATGGAATGGAATGGAATTCAATGGAATGGAATGGAATGGAATTCAATGGAATGGAATGGAATTCAATGGAATGGAATGGAATGGAATGGAATTCAATGGAAGAGAATGGAATGGAATGGAATGGAATGGAATGGAATTCAATGGAATAGAATGGAATGGAATTCAATGGAATGGAATGGAATGGAATGGAATCGAATGGAATCGAAAGGAATGGAATGGAATGGAATGGAATAGAATGGAATCAACCCGTGTGGAGTGGATTGGAGTGGAGTGGAGTGGAGTGGAGTGGAATGGAATCAACCCGAGTAGAATGGAATGGATTGGAATGGAATGGAATGGAATGGAATGGAATGGAATCAATCCGAGTAGAAAGGAATGGAATGGAATGGAATGGAATTCAATGTAATAGAATGGAATTGAATCAACCCGCGTGGAACGGAACGGAACGGAACGGAACGGAATGGAACGCAATTCAATGCAACGGAACGGAATAGAACGGAATGGAACGGAAAGGAATGGAACGGAATGGAATGGAATCAACCCGAGTAGAATGGAATGGATTGGAATGGAATGGAATGGAATGGAATCGAATGGAATGGAATGGACTGGAATGGAATGGAATGGAATGGAATGGAATGGAATGGAATGGAATGGAATTCAATGGAGTAGAATGGAATGGAATTCAACGGAATGGAATGGAATGGAATCGAATCGAATGGAATCGAAAGGAATCGAATGAAAAGGAATGGAATAGAATGGAATCAACCCGAGTGGAATGGAATGGAATGGAATGGAATGGAATGGAATCGAATGGAATGGAATGGAATGGAATGGAATCAACCCGAGAAGAAGGGAATGGATTGGAATGGAATGGAATGGAATGGAATGGAATGGAATGGAATGGAATCGAATCGAATGGAATCGAATGGAATGGAATGGAATGGAATGGAATGGAATGGAATCAACAAGAGTAGAACGGAACGGAATGGAATGGAATGGAATGGAATGGAATAGAATAGAATCAACCCGAATAGAACGGAATGGAATGGAATGGAATGGAAAGGAATGGAATAGAATAGAATCAACCCGAATAGAACGGAATGGAATGGAATGGAATGGAAAGGAATGGAATGGAATGGAATGGAATGGAATGGAATGGAATGGTATCAACCTGAGTGGAATGGAATGGAATGGAATGGAATGGAATGGAATGGAATGGAATGGAATGGAATCGAATGGAATCGAATGGAATGGAATGGAATCAACCCGAGTAGAATGGAATGGATTGGAATGGAATGGAATGGAATGAAATGGAATGGAATCGAATGGAATCGAACGGAATGGAATGGAATGGAATGGAATGGAATGGAATCGAATGGAATGGAATGGAATAGAATGGAATGGAATGGAATGGAATGGAATCAACCCGAGTGGAGTGGAATGGAATGGAATGGAATGGAATGGAATGGAATGGAATGGAATGGAATGGAATGGAATGGAATTCAATGGAATGGAATGGAATGGAATCGAATGGAATCGAATGGAATCGAATGGAATCGATTGGAATCTAATGGAATCGAATAGAATGAAATGGAATAGAATGGAATCAACCCGAGTAGAACGGAACGGAACGCAACGGAACGGAACGGAACGGAACGGGACGGAACGGAACGGAATGGAATGGAATGGAACGGAATTCAATGGAATGGAATGGAATGGAATGGAACGGAATGGAATGGAATGGAATGGAATGGAATGGAATGGAATGGAATGGAATTCAATGGAATGGAATGGAATGGAATGGAATGGAATGGAATTCCATGGAATGGAATGGAGTGGAATCGAATGGAATCGAATGGAATCAAATGGAATCGAATGGAATCGAATGAGATCGAATGGAATGGAATGGAATAGAATGGAATCAACCCGAGTAGAACGGAATGGAATGGAATGGAATGGAATGGAATGGGATGGAATGGAATGGAATGGAATGGAATTCAATGGAATGGAATGGAATGGAATGGAATGGAATGGAATGGAATGGAATGGAATTCAATGGAATTCAATGGAATGGAACGGAATGGAATGGAATGGAATGGAATGGAATGGAATGGAATTCAATGGAATGGAATGGAATGGAATGGATTGGAATGGAATGGAATTCCATGGAATGGAATGGAATGGAACGGAATTCTATGGAATGGAATGGAATGGAATTCAATGGAATGGAATGGAATGGAATGGAATGGAATGGAATTCAATGGAATGGAATGGAATTCAATGGAATGGAATGGAATGGAATGGAATGGAATGGAATTCAATGGAATGGAATGGAATGGAATGGAATGGAATGGAATTGAATGGAATGGAATGGAATTCAATGGAATGGAATGGAATGGAATGGAATGGAATGGAACGGAATTCTATGGAATGGAAGGCAATGGAATTCAATGGAATGGAATGGAATGGAATGGAATTGAATGGAATGGTATGGAATGGAATGGAATTCAATGGAATGGAATGGAATGGAATGGAATGGAATTCAATGGAATGGAATGGAATGGAATGGAATGGAATGGAATGGAATGGAATGGAATTCAATGGAATGGAATGGAATGGAATCTAATGGAATCGAATGGAATCGAATGGAAAAAATTGGAATCGAATGGAATCGAATGGAATGGAATGGAATAGAATGGAATCAACCCGAGTAGAACGGAACGGCACGCAACGGAACGGAACGGAATGGAACGGGACGGAATGGAACGGAATGGAATGGAATGGAACGGAATTCAATGGAATGGAATGGAATGGAATGGAATTCAATGGAATGGAATGGAATGGAATGGAATTCAATGGAATGGAATGGAATGGAATGGAATGGAATGGAATGGAATGGAATAGAATGGAATCAACCCGAGTAGAACGGAACGGAACGCAACGGAACGAAACGGAACGCAACGGAAAGGAACGGAACGGAAAGGAACGGAACGGAATGGAATGGAATGGAACGGAATTCAATGGAATGGAATGGAATTCAATGGAATGGAATGGAACTCAATGGAATGGAATGGAATGGAATGGAATGGAATGGAATGGAATGGAATGGAATGGAATGGAATGGAATGGAATTCAATGGAATGGAATGGAATGGAATCGAATGGAATCGAATGGAATCGAATGGAATCAATTGGAATCGAATGGAATCGAATGGAATGGAATGGAATAGAATGGAATCAACCCGAGTAGAACGGAACGGCACGCAACGGAATGGAACGGAATGGAACGGGACGGAACGGAACGGAATGGAATGGAATGGAACGGAATTCAATGGAATGGAATGGAATGGAATGGAATTCAATGGAATGGAATGGAATGGAATGGAATGGAATGGAATGGAATGGAATTCCATGGAATGGACTGGAATGGAACGGAATGGAATTCAATGGAATGGAATTCCATGGAATTCAAAGGAATGGAATGGAATGGAATGGAATTCAATGGAATTCAATGGAATGGAATAGAATGGAATGGAATGGAATGGAATGGAATGGCATTCAATGGAATGGAATGGAACGGAATGGAATTCAATGGAATGGAATGGAACGGAATGGAATTCAATGGAATGGAACGGAATGGAATGGAATGGAATTCAATGGAATGGAATGGAATGGAATGGAATGGAATTCCATGGAATGGAATGGAATGGAATGGAATTCAATGGAATGGAATGGAATGGAATGCAATTCAATGGAATGGAATGGAATGGAATGGAATGGAATTCAATGGAATGGAATGGAATGGAATGGAATTCAATGGAATGGAATGGAATGGAATCGAATGGAATCGAATGGAATCGAATGGAGTCGAATGGAATCGAATGGAATGGAATGGAATAGAATGGAATCAACCCGAGTAGAACGGAACGGAACGCAACGGAACGGAACGGAACGGAACGGGATGGAACGCAACGGAACGGAACGGAACGGAACGGGACGGAACGGAATGGAATGGAATGGAATGGAACGGAATTCAATGGAATGGAATGGAATGGAATGGAATGGAATGGAATGGAATGGAATGGAATGGAATGGACTGGAATGGAACGGAATGGAATTCAATGGAATGGAATTCCATGGAATTCAAAGGAATGGAATGGAATGGAATGGAATTCAATGGAATTCAATGGAATGGAATAGAATGGAATGGAATGGAATGGAATGGAATGGCATTCAATGGAATGGAATGGAACGGAATGGAATTCAATGGAATGGAATGGAACGGAATGGAATTCAATGGAATGGAACGGAATGGAATGGAATGGAATTCAATGGAATGGAATGGAATGGAATGGAATGGAATTCCATGGAATGGAATGGAATGGAATGGAATTCAATGGAATGGAATGGAATGGAATGCAATTCAATGGAATGGAATGGAATGGAATGGAATGGAATTCAATGGAATGGAATGGAATGGAATGGAATTCAATGGAATGGAATGGAATGGAATCGAATGGAATCGAATGGAATCGAATGGAGTCGAATGGAATCGAATGGAATGGAATGGAATAGAATGGAATCAACCCGAGAAGAACGGAACGGAACGCAACGGAACGGAACGGAACGGAACGGGATGGAACGCAACGGAACGGAACGGAACGGAACGGGACGGAACGGAATGGAATGGAATGGAATGGAACGGAATTCAATGGAATGGAATGGAATGGAATTCAATGGAAAGGAATGGAATGGAATGGAATGGAATTCAATGGAATGGAATGGAATGGAACGGAATGGAAAGGAATGGAATGGAAAGGAATTCAATGGAATGGAATGGAATCGAATGGGATCGAATGGAATGGAATGGAATAGAATGGAATTAACCCGAGTAGAACGGAATGGAATGGAATGGAATGGAATTCAATAGAATTCAATGGAATGGAATGGAAGGGAATGGAAAGAGTGGAGTGGAGTCGAGTGGAGTGGAGTGCAGTGGAATGGAATGGAGTGGAATGGAATGGAATGGAATGGAATGGAATTCAATGGAATAGAATGGAATGGAATGGAATGGAATGGAATGGAATGGAATTCAATGGAATGGAATGGAATTCAATGGAAAGGAATACAATGGAATTTAATGGAATGGAATGGAATGGAATTCCATGGAATGGAATGGAATGGAACGGAATGGAATTCAATGGAATGGAATTCAATGGAATTCAATGGAATGGAATGGAATGGAATGGAATTCAATGGAATTCAATGGAATGGAATAGAATGGAATGGAATGGAATGGAATGGAATGGAATGGCATTCAATGGAATGGAATGGAATGGAATCGAATGGAATCGAATGGAATCAAATGGAATCGAATGGAATGGAATGCAATGGAATGGAATAGAATGGAATCAACCCGAATAGAACGGAACGGAACCCAACGGAACGGAACGGAATGGAACGGGACGGAACGGAACGGAATGGAACGGAATGGAACGGAATTCAATGGAATGGAATGGAATGGAATGGAATTCAATGGAATGGAATGGAATTCAATGGAATGGAATGGAATGGAATGGAATTCAATGGAATGGAATGGAATGGAATGGAATGGAATGGAATTCAATGGAATGGAATTCAATGGAATGGAATGGAATGGAATTCAATGGAATGGGATGGAATGGAATGGAATGGAATGGAATGGAATGGAATTCAATGGAATGGAATTCAATGGAATGGAATGGAATGGAATTCAATGGAATGGGATGGAATGGAATGGAATGGAATCGAATGGAATCGAATGGAATCGAATGGAATCGAATGGGATCGAATGGAATGGAATGGAATGGAATGGAATAGAATGGAATCAACCCGAGTAGAACGGAATAGAATGGAATGGAATGGAATGGAATGGAATGGAATGGAATGGAATGGAATGGAATGGAATGGATTTCAATGGAATTCAATGGAATGGAATGGACTGGAATGGAATTCCATGGAATGGAATGGAATGGAATGGAATGGAATGGAATGGAATGGAATTCGATGGAATGGAATTCGATGGAATTCAATGGAATGGAATGGAATGGAATGGAATGGAATGGAATGGAATGGAATTCAATGGAATGGAATTCAATGGAATGGAATGGAATGGAATTCAATGGAATGGAATGGAATGGAATGGAATGGAATGGAATGGAATAGAATGGAATCAACCCGAGTAGAACGGAACGGAACGCAACGGAACGGAACGGAACGGAACGGAACGGAATGGAATGGAATGGAACGGAATTCAATGGAATGGAATGGAATGGAATCGAATGGAATCGAATGGAATCGAATGGAATCGAATGGAATCGAATGGAATCGAATGGAATTGAATGGAATCGAATGGAATGGAATGGAATAGAATGGAATTAACCCGAGTAGAATGGAATGGAATGGAATGGAATGGAATGGAATGGAATGGAATGGAATTCAAATGGAATGGAATGGAACGGAATGGAATGGAATGGAATGGAATGGAATGGAATGGAATGGAACGGAACGTAATTCTATGGAATGGAATGGAATGGAATTCAATGGAATGGAATGGAATGGAATGGAATGGAATAGAATGGAATCAACCCGAGTAGCACGGAACGGAACGCAACGGAATGGAACGGAACGCAACGGAACGGAACGGAACGGAATGGAATGGAATGGAACGGAATTCAATGGAATGGAATGGAACGGAATGGAATTCAATGGAATGGAATGGAATGGAATCGAATGGAATCAAATGGAATCGAATGGAATCGAATGGAATCGAATGGAATTGAATGGAATGGAATGGAAAAGAATGGAATCAACCCGAGTAGAACGGAACGGAACGCAACGGAACGGAACGGAACGGAACGGGACGGAACGGAACGGAATGGAACGGAATGGAACGGAATTCAATGGAATGGAATGGAAAGGAATGGAATTCAATGGAATGGAATGGAATGGAATGGAATGGAATGGAATGGAATGGAATGGAATGGAATGGAATGGAACGGAATGGAATGGAATTCAATGGAGTAGAATGGAATGGAATTCAACGGAATGGAATGGAATGGAATCGAATCGAATGGAATCGAAAGGAATCGAATGAAAAGGAATGGAATAGAATGGAATCAACCCGAGTGGAATGGAATGGAATGGAATGGAATGGAATGGAATCGAATGGAATGGAATGGAATGGAATGGAATCAACCCGAGAAGAAGGGAATGGATTGGAATGGAATGGAATGGAATGGAATGGAATGGAATGGAATGGAATCGAATCGAATGGAATCGAATGGAATGGAATGGAATGGAATGGAATGGAATGGAATCAACAAGAGTAGAACGGAACGGAATGGAATGGAATGGAATGGAATGGAATAGAATAGAATCAACCCGAATAGAACGGAATGGAATGGAATGGAATGGAAAGGAATGGAATAGAATAGAATCAACCCGAATAGAACGGAATGGAATGGAATGGAATGGAAAGGAATGGAATGGAATGGAATGGAATGGAATGGAATGGAATGGTATCAACCTGAGTGGAATGGAATGGAATGGAATGGAATGGAATGGAATGGAATCGAATGGAATCGAATGGAATGGAATGGAATCAACCCGAGTAGAATGGAATGGATTGGAATGGAATGGAATGGAATGAAATGGAATGGAATCGAATGGAATCGAACGGAATGGAATGGAATGGAATGGAATGGAATGGAATCGAATGGAATGGAATGGAATAGAATGGAATGGAATGGAATGGAATGGAATCAACCCGAGTGGAGTGGAATGGAATGGAATGGAATGGAATGGAATGGAATGGAATGGAATGGAATGGAATGGAATGGAATTCAATGGAATGGAATGGAATGGAATCGAATGGAATCGAATGGAATCGAATGGAATCGATTGGAATCGAATGGAATCGAATAGAATGGAATGGAATAGAATGGAATCAACCCGAGTAGAACGGAACGGAACGCAACGGAACGGAACGGAACGGAACGGGACGGAACGGAACGGAATAGAATGGAATGGAACGGAATTCAATGGAATGGAATGGAATGGAATGGAACGGAATGGAATGGAATGGAATGGAATGGAATGGAATGGAATGGAATGGAATTCAATGGAATGGAATGGAATGGAATGGAATGGAATGGAATTCCATGGAATGGAATGGAGTGGAATCGAATGGAATCGAATGGAATCAAATGGAATCGAATGGAATCGAATGAGATCGAATGGAATGGAATGGAATAGAATGGAATCAACCCGAGTAGAACGGAATGGAATGGAATGGAATGGAATGGAATGGGATGGAATGGAATGGAATGGAATGGAATTCAATGGAATGGAATGGAATGGAATGGAATGGAATGGAATGGAATGGAATGGAATTCAATGGAATGGAATGGAATGGAATGGAATGGAATGGAATGGAATGGAATGGAATGGAATTCAATGGAATGGAATGGAATGGAATGGATTGGAATGGAATGGAATTCCATGGAATGGAATGGAATGGAACGGAATTCTATGGAATGGAATGGAATGGAATTCAATGGAATGGAATGGAATGGAATGGAATGGAATGGAATGGAATGGAATGGAATTCAATGGAATGGAATGGAATGGAATGGAATGGAATGGAATTCAATGGAATGGAATGGAATGGAATGGAATGGAATGGAATTGAATGGAATGGAATGGAATTCAATGGAATGGAATGGAATGGAATGGAATGGAATGGAACGGAATTCTATGGAATGGAAGGCAATGGAATTCAATGGAATGGAATGGAATGGAATGGAATTGAATGGAATGGTATGGAATGGAATGGAATTCAATGGAATGGAATGGAATGGAATGGAATGGAATTCAATGGAATGGAATGGAATGGAATGGAATGGAATGGAATGGAATGGAATGGAATGGAATTCCATGGAATGGAATGGAATGGAATCTAATGGAATCGAATGGAATCGAATGGAAAAAATTGGAATCGAATGGAATCGAATGGAATGGAATGGAATAGAATGGAATCAACCCGAGTAGAACGGAACGGCACGCAACGGAACGGAACGGAATGGAACGGGACGGAATGGAACGGAATGGAATGGAATGGAACGGAATTCAATGGAAAGGAATGGAATGGAATGGAATTCAATGGAATGGAATGGAATGGAATGGAATTCAATGGAATGGAATGGAATGGAATGGAATGGAATGGAATGGAATCGAATGGAATGGAATAGAATGGAATCAACCCGAGTAGAACGGAACGGAACGCAACGGAACGAAACGGAACGCAACGGAAAGGAACGGAACGGAAAGGAACGGAACGGAATGGAATGGAATGGAACGGAATTCAATGGAATGGAATGGAATTCAATGGTCAATGGAATGGAATGGAATGGAATGGAATGGAATGGAATGGAATGGAATGGAATGGAATTCAATGGAATGGAATGGAATGGAATCGAATGGAATCGAATGGAATCGAATGGAATCAATTGGAATCGAATGGAATCGAATGGAATGGAATGGAATAGAATGGAATCAACCCGAGTAGAACGGAACGGCACGCAACGGAATGGAACGGAATGGAACGGGACGGAACGGAACGGAATGGAATGGAATGGAACGGAATTCAATGGAATGGAATGGAATGGAATGGAATTCAATGGAATGGAATGGAATGGAATGGAATGGAATGGAATGGAATGGAATTCCATGGAATGGACTGGAATGGAACGGAATGGAATTCAATGGAATGGAATTCCATGGAATTCAAAGGAATGGAATGGAATGGAATGGAATTCAATGGAATTCAATGGAATGGAATGGAATGGAATGGAATGGAATGGAATGGAATGGCATTCAATGGAATGGAATGGAACGGAATGGAATTCAATGGAATGGAATGGAACGGAATGGAATTCAATGGAATGGAACGGAATGGAATGGAATGGAATTCAATGGAATGGAATGGAATGGAATGGAATTCCATGGAATGGAATGGAATGGAATGGAATTCAATGGAATGGAATGGAATGGAATGCAATTCAATGGAATGGAATGGAATGGAATGGAATGGAATTCAACGGAATGGAATGGAATGGAATGGAATTCAATGGAATGGAATGGAATGGAATCGAATGGAATCGAATGGAATCGAATGGAGTCGAATGGAATCGAATGGAATGGAATGGAATAGAATGGAATCAACCCGAGTAGAACGGAACGGAACGCAACGGAACGGAACGGAACGGAACGGGATGGAACGCAACGGAACGGAACGGAACGGAACGGGACGGAACGGAATGGAATGGAATGGAATGGAACGGAATTCAATGGAATGGAATGGAATGGAATTCAATGGAAAGGAATGGAATGGAATGGAATGGAATTCAATGGAATGGAATGGAATGGAACGGAATGGAAAGGAATGGAATGGAATGGAATTCAATGGAATGGAATGGAATCGAATGGGATCGAATGGAATGGAATGGAATAGAATGGAATTAACCCGAGTAGAACGGAATGGAATGGAATGGAATGGAATTCAATAGAATTCAATGGAATGGAATGGAAGGGAATGGAAAGAGTGGAGTGGAGTCGAGTGGAGTGGAGTGCAGTGGAATGGAATGGAGTGGAATGGAATGGAATGGAATGGAATGGAATTCAATGGAATAGAATGGAATGGAATGGAATGGAATGGAATGGAATGGAATTCAATGGAATGGAATGGAATTCAATGGAAAGGAATACAATGGAATTCAATGGAATGGAATGGAATGGAATTCCATGGAATGGAATGGAATGGAACGGAATGGAATTCAATGGAATGGAATTCAATGGAATTCAATGGAATGGAATGGAATGGAATGGAATTCAATGGAATTCAATGGAATGGAATAGAATGGAATGGAATGGAATGGAATGGAATGGCATTCAATGGAATGGAATGGAATGGAATCGAATGGAATCGAATGGAATCAAATGGAATCGAATGGAATGGAATGCAATGGAATGGAATAGAATGGAATCAACCCGAATAGAACGGAACGGAACCCAACGGAACGGAACGGAATGGAACGGGACGGAACGGAACGGAATGGAACGGAATGGAACGGAATTCAATGGAATGGAATGGAATGGAATGGAATTCAATGGAATGGAATGGAATTCAATGGAATGGAATGGAATTCAATGGAATGGAATGGAATGGAATGGAATGGAATGGAATTCAATGGAATGGAATTCAATGGAATGGAATGGAATGGAATTCAATGGAATGGGATGGAATGGAATGGAATGGAATCGAATGGAATCGAATTGAATCGAATGGAATCGAATGGGATCGAATGGAATGGAATGGAATGGAATGGAATAGAATGGAATCAACCCGAGTAGAACGGAATAGAATGGAATGGAATGGAATGGAATGGAATGGAATGGAATGGAATGGAATGGATTTCAATGGAATTCAATGGAATGGAATGGACTGGAATGGAATTCCATGGAATGGAATGGAATGGAATTCCATGGAATGGAATGGAATGGAATTCGATGGAATGGAATTCGATGGAATTCAATGGAATGGAATGGAATGGAATGGAATGGAATGGAATGGAATGGAATGGAATGGAATTCAATGGAATGGAATTCAATGGAATGGAATGGAATGGAATTCAATGGAATGGAATGGAATGGAATGGAATGGAATGGAATGGAATAGAATGGAATCAACCCGAGTAGAACGGAACGGAACGCAACGGAACGGAACGGAACGGAACGGAACGGAATGGAATGGAATGGAACGGAATTCAATGGAATGGAATGGAATGGAATCGAATGGAATCGAATGGAATCGAATGGAATCGAATGGAATCGAATGGAATCGAATGGAATTGAATGGAATCGAATGGAATGGAATGGAATAGAATGGAATTAACCCGAGTAGAATGGAGTGGAATGGAATGGAATGGAATGGAATGGAATGGAATGGAATTCAAATGGAATGGAATGGAATGGAATGGAATGGAATGGAATGGAATGGAATGGAATGGAACGGAACGTAATTCTATGGAATGGAATGGAATGGAATTCAATGGAATGGAATGGAATGGAATGGAATGGAATAGAATGGAATCAACCCGAGTAGCACGGAACGGAACGCAACGGAATGGAACGGAACGCAACGGAACGGAACGGAACGGAATGGAATGGAATGGAACGGAATTCAATGGAATGGAATGGAACGGAATGGAATTCAATGGAATGGAATGGAATGGAATCGAATGGAATCAAATGGAATCGAATGGAATCGAATGGAATCGAATGGAATTGAATGGAATGGAATGGAAAAGAATGGAATCAACCCGAGTAGAACGGAACGGAACGCAACGGAACGGAACGGAACGGAACGGGACGGAACGGAACGGAATGGAACGGAATGGAACGGAATTCAATGGAATGGAATGGAAAGGAATGGAATTCAATGGAATGGAATGGAATGGAATGGAATGGAATGGAATGGAATGGAATGGAATGGAATTCTATGGAATGGAATGGAATGGAATGGAATGGAATTCAATGGAATGGAATGGAATTCAATGGAATGGAATGGAATGGAATCGAATGGAATCGAATGGAATCGAATGGAATCGATTGGAATCGAATGGAATCGAATAGAATGGAGTGGAATAGAATGGAATCAACCCGAGTAGAACGGAACGGAACGCAACTGAACGGAACGGAACGGAACGGGACGGAACGGAATGGAACGGATTGGAATGGATTGGAACGGAATTCAATGGAATGGAATGGAATGGAATGGAACGGAATGGAATGGAATGGAATGGAATGGAATGCAATGGAATGGAATGGAATTCAATGGAATGGAATGGAATGGAATGGAATGGAATGGCATTCAATGGAATGGAATGGAACGGAATGGAATTCAATGGAATGGAATGGAACGGAATGGAATTCAATGGAATGGAACGGAATGGAATGGAATGGAATTCAATGGAATGGAATGGAATGGAATGGAATGGAATTCCATGGAATGGAATGGAATGGAATGGAATTCAATGGAATGGAATGGAATGGAATGCAATTCAATGGAATGGAATGGAATGGAATGGAATGGAATTCAATGGAATGGAATGGAATGGAATGGAATTCAATGGAATGGAATGGAATGGAATCGAATGGAATCGAATGGAATCGAATGGAGTCGAATGGAATCGAATGGAATGGAATGGAATAGAATGGAATCAACCCGAGTAGAACGGAACGGAACGCAACGGAACGGAACGGAACGGAACGGGATGGAACGCAACGGAACGGAACGGAACGGAACGGGACGGAACGGAATGGAATGGAATGGAATGGAACGGAATTCAATGGAATGGAATGGAATGGAATTCAATGGAAAGGAATGGAATGGAATGGAATGGAATTCAATGGAATGGAATGGAATGGAACGGAATGGAAAGGAATGGAATGGAAAGGAATTCAATGGAATGGAATGGAATCGAATGGGATCGAATGGAATGGAATGGAATAGAATGGAATTAACCCGAGTAGAACGGAATGGAATGGAATGGAATGGAATTCAATAGAATTCAATGGAATGGAATGGAAGGGAATGGAAAGAGTGGAGTGGAGTCGAGTGGAGTGGAGTGCAGTGGAATGGAATGGAGTGGAATGGAATGGAATGGAATGGAATGGAATTCAATGGAATAGAATGGAATGGAATGGAATGGAATGGAATGGAATGGAATTCAATGGAATGGAATGGAATTCAATGGAAAGGAATACAATGGAATTTAATGGAATGGAATGGAATGGAATTCCATGGAATGGAATGGAATGGAACGGAATGGAATTCAATGGAATGGAATTCAATGGAATTCAATGGAATGGAATGGAATGGAATGGAATTCAATGGAATTCAATGGAATGGAATAGAATGGAATGGAATGGAATGGAATGGAATGGAATGGAATGGCATTCAATGGAATGGAATGGAATGGAATCGAATGGAATCGAATGGAATCAAATGGAATCGAATGGAATGGAATGCAATGGAATGGAATAGAATGGAATCAACCCGAATAGAACGGAACGGAACCCAACGGAACGGAACGGAATGGAACGGGACGGAACGGAACGGAATGGAACGGAATGGAACGGAATTCAATGGAATGGAATGGAATGGAATGGAATTCAATGGAATGGAATGGAATTCAATGGAATGGAATGGAATGGAATGGAATTCAATGGAATGGAATGGAATGGAATGGAATGGAATGGAATTCAATGGAATGGAATTCAATGGAATGGAATGGAATGGAATTCAATGGAATGGGATGGAATGGAATGGAATGGAATCGAATGGAATCGAATGGAATCGAATGGAATCGAATGGGATCGAATGGAATGGAATGGAATGGAATGGAATAGAATGGAATCAACCCGAGTAGAACGGAATAGAATGGAATGGAATGGAATGGAATGGAATGGAATGGAATGGAATGGAATGGAATGGAATGGATTTCAATGGAATTCAATGGAATGGAATGGACTGGAATGGAATTCCATGGAATGGAATGGAATGGAATGGAATGGAATGGAATGGAATGGAATTCGATGGAATGGAATTCGATGGAATTCAATGGAATGGAATGGAATGGAATGGAATGGAATGGAATGGAATGGAATTCAATGGAATGGAATTCAATGGAATGGAATGGAATGGAATTCAATGGAATGGAATGGAATGGAATGGAATGGAATGGAATGGAATAGAATGGAATCAACCCGAGTAGAACGGAACGGAACGCAACGGAACGGAACGGAACGGAACGGAACGGAATGGAATGGAATGGAACGGAATTCAATGGAATGGAATGGAATGGAATCGAATGGAATCGAATGGAATCGAATGGAATCGAATGGAATCGAATGGAATCGAATGGAATTGAATGGAATCGAATGGAATGGAATGGAATAGAATGGAATTAACCCGAGTAGAATGGAATGGAATGGAATGGAATGGAATGGAATGGAATGGAATGGAATTCAAATGGAATGGAATGGAACGGAATGGAATGGAATGGAATGGAATGGAATGGAATGGAATGGAACGGAACGTAATTCTATGGAATGGAATGGAATGGAATTCAATGGAATGGAATGGAATGGAATGGAATGGAATAGAATGGAATCAACCCGAGTAGCACGGAACGGAACGCAACGGAATGGAACGGAACGCAACGGAACGGAACGGAACGGAATGGAATGGAATGGAACGGAATTCAATGGAATGGAATGGAACGGAATGGAATTCAATGGAATGGAATGGAATGGAATCGAATGGAATCAAATGGAATCGAATGGAATCGAATGGAATCGAATGGAATTGAATGGAATGGAATGGAAAAGAATGGAATCAACCCGAGTAGAACGGAACGGAACGCAACGGAACGGAACGGAACGGAACGGGACGGAACGGAACGGAATGGAACGGAATGGAACGGAATTCAATGGAATGGAATGGAAAGGAATGGAATTCAATGGAATGGAATGGAATGGAATGGAATGGAATGGAATGGAATGGAATGGAATGGAATGGAATGGAACGGAATGGAATGGAATTCAATGGAGTAGAATGGAATGGAATTCAACGGAATGGAATGGAATGGAATCGAATCGAATGGAATCGAAAGGAATCGAATGAAAAGGAATGGAATAGAATGGAATCAACCCGAGTGGAATGGAATGGAATGGAATGGAATGGAATGGAATCGAATGGAATGGAATGGAATGGAATGGAATCAACCCGAGAAGAAGGGAATGGATTGGAATGGAATGGAATGGAATGGAATGGAATGGAATGGAATGGAATCGAATCGAATGGAATCGAATGGAATGGAATGGAATGGAATGGAATGGAATGGAATCAACAAGAGTAGAACGGAACGGAATGGAATGGAATGGAATGGAATGGAATAGAATAGAATCAACCCGAATAGAACGGAATGGAATGGAATGGAATGGAAAGGAATGGAATAGAATAGAATCAACCCGAATAGAACGGAATGGAATGGAATGGAATGGAAAGGAATGGAATGGAATGGAATGGAATGGAATGGAATGGAATGGTATCAACCTGAGTGGAATGGAATGGAATGGAATGGAATGGAATGGAATGGAATCGAATGGAATCGAATGGAATGGAATGGAATCAACCCGAGTAGAATGGAATGGATTGGAATGGAATGGAATGGAATGAAATGGAATGGAATCGAATGGAATCGAACGGAATGGAATGGAATGGAATGGAATGGAATGGAATCGAATGGAATGGAATGGAATAGAATGGAATGGAATGGAATGGAATGGAATCAACCCGAGTGGAGTGGAATGGAATGGAATGGAATGGAATGGAATGGAATGGAATGGAATGGAATGGAATGGAATGGAATGGAATTCAATGGAATGGAATGGAATGGAATCGAATGGAATCGAATGGAATCGAATGGAATCGATTGGAATCGAATGGAATCGAATAGAATGGAATGGAATAGAATGGAATCAACCCGAGTAGAACGGAACGGAACGCAACGGAACGGAACGGAACGGAACGGGACGGAACGGAACGGAATAGAATGGAATGGAACGGAATTCAATGGAATGGAATGGAATGGAATGGAACGGAATGGAATGGAATGGAATGGAATGGAATGGAATGGAATGGAATTCAATGGAATGGAATGGAATGGAATGGAATGGAATGGAATTCCATGGAATGGAATGGAGTGGAATCGAATGGAATCGAATGGAATCAAATGGAATCGAATGGAATCGAATGAGATCGAATGGAATGGAATGGAATAGAATGGAATCAACCCGAGTAGAACGGAATGGAATGGAATGGAATGGAATGGAATGGGATGGAATGGAATGGAATGGAATGGAATTCAATGGAATGGAATGGAATGGAATGGAATGGAATGGAATGGAATGGAATGGAATTCAATGGAATGGAATGGAATGGAATGGAATGGAATGGAATGGAATGGAATGGAATGGAATTCAATGGAATGGAATGGAATGGAATGGATTGGAATGGAATGGAATTCCATGGAATGGAATGGAATGGAACGGAATTCTATGGAATGGAATGGAATGGAATTCAATGGAATGGAATGGAATGGAATGGAATGGAATGGAATGGAATGGAATGGAATTCAATGGAATGGAATGGAATGGAATGGAATGGAATGGAATTCAATGGAATGGAATGGAATGGAATGGAATGGAATGGAATTGAATGGAATGGAATGGAATTCAATGGAATGGAATGGAATGGAATGGAATGGAATGGAACGGAATTCTATGGAATGGAAGGCAATGGAATTCAATGGAATGGAATGGAATGGAATGGAATTGAATGGAATGGTATGGAATGGAATGGAATTCAATGGAATGGAATGGAATGGAATGGAATGGAATTCAATGGAATGGAATGGAATGGAATGGAATGGAATGGAATGGAATGGAATGGAATTCAATGGAATGGAATGGAATGGAATCTAATGGAATCGAATGGAATCGAATGGAAAAAATTGGAATCGAATGGAATCGAATGGAATGGAATGGAATAGAATGGAATCAACCCGAGTAGAACGGAACGGCACGCAACGGAACGGAACGGAATGGAACGGGACGGAATGGAACGGAATGGAATGGAATGGAACGGAATTCAATGGAAAGGAATGGAATGGAATGGAATGCAATGGAATGGAATGGAATGGAATGGAATTCAATGGAATGGAATGGAATGGAATGGAATGGAATGGAATGGAATCGAATGGAATGGAATAGAATGGAATCAACCCGAGTAGAACGGAACGGAACGCAACGGAACGAAACGGAACGCAACGGAAAGGAACGGAACGGAAAGGAACGGAACGGAATGGAATGGAATGGAACGGAATTCAATGGAATGGAATGGAATTCAATGGTCAATGGAATGGAATGGAATGGAATGGAATGGAATGGAATGGAATGGAATGGAATGGAATGGAATGGAATTCAATGGAATGGAATGGAATGGAATCGAATGGAATCGAATGGAATCGAATGGAATCAATTGGAATCGAATGGAATCGAATGGAATGGAATGGAATAGAATGGAATCAACCCGAGTAGAACGGAACGGCACGCAACGGAATGGAACGGAATGGAACGGGACGGAACGGAACGGAATGGAATGGAATGGAACGGAATTCAATGGAATGGAATGGAATGGAATGGAATTCAATGGAATGGACTGGAATGGAACGGAATGGAATTCAATGGAATGGAATTCCATGGAATTCAAAGGAATGGAATGGAATGGAATGGAATTCAATGGAATTCAATGGAATGGAATGGAATGGAATGGAATGGAATGGAATGGAATGGCATTCAATGGAATGGAATGGAACGGAATGGAATTCAATGGAATGGAATGGAACGGAATGGAATTCAATGGAATGGAACGGAATGGAATGGAATGGAATTCAATGGAATGGAATGGAATGGAATGGAATTCCATGGAATGGAATGGAATGGAATGGAATTCAATGGAATGGAATGGAATGGAATGCAATTCAATGGAATGGAATGGAATGGAATGGAATGGAATTCAATGGAATGGAATGGAATGGAATGGAATTCAATGGAATGGAATGGAATGGAATCGAATGGAATCGAATGGAATCGAATGGAGTCGAATGGAATCGAATGGAATGGAATGGAATAGAATGGAATCAACCCGAGTAGAACGGAACGGAACGCAACGGAACGGAACGGAACGGAACGGGATGGAACGCAACGGAACGGAACGGAACGGAACGGGACGGAACGGAATGGAATGGAATGGAATGGAACGGAATTCAATGGAATGGAATGGAATGGAATTCAATGGAAAGGAATGGAATGGAATGGAATGGAATTCAATGGAATGGAATGGAATGGAACGGAATGGAAAGGAATGGAATGGAATGGAATTCAATGGAATGGAATGGAATCGAATGGGATCGAATGGAATGGAATGGAATAGAATGGAATTAACCCGAGTAGAACGGAATGGAATGGAATGGAATGGAATTCAATAGAATTCAATGGAATGGAATGGAAGGGAATGGAAAGAGTGGAGTGGAGTCGAGTGGAGTGGAGTGCAGTGGAATGGAATGGAGTGGAATGGAATGGAATGGAATGGAATGGAATTCAATGGAATAGAATGGAATGGAATGGAATGGAATGGAATGGAATGGAATTCAATGGAATGGAATGGAATTCAATGGAAAGGAATACAATGGAATTCAATGGAATGGAATGGAATGGAATTCCATGGAATGGAATGGAATGGAACGGAATGGAATTCAATGGAATGGAATTCAATGGAATTCAATGGAATGGAATGGAATGGAATGGAATTCAATGGAATTCAATGGAATGGAATAGAATGGAATGGAATGGAATGGAATGGAATGGCATTCAATGGAATGGAATGGAATGGAATCGAATGGAATCGAATGGAATCAAATGGAATCGAATGGAATGGAATGCAATGGAATGGAATAGAATGGAATCAACCCGAATAGAACGGAACGGAACCCAACGGAACGGAACGGAATGGAACGGGACGGAACGGAACGGAATGGAACGGAATGGAACGGAATTCAATGGAATGGAATGGAATGGAATGGAATTCAATGGAATGGAATGGAATTCAATGGAATGGAATGGAATTCAATGGAATGGAATGGAATGGAATGGAATGGAATGGAATTCAATGGAATGGAATTCAATGGAATGGAATGGAATGGAATTCAATGGAATGGGATGGAATGGAATGGAATGGAATCGAATGGAATCGAATTGAATCGAATGGAATCGAATGGGATCGAATGGAATGGAATGGAATGGAATGGAATAGAATGGAATCAACCCGAGTAGAACGGAATAGAATGGAATGGAATGGAATGGAATGGAATGGAATGGAATGGAATGGAATGGAATGGATTTCAATGGAATTCAATGGAATGGAATGGACTGGAATGGAATTCCATGGAATGGAATGGAATGGAATTCCATGGAATGGAATGGAATGGAATTCGATGGAATGGAATTCGATGGAATTCAATGGAATGGAATGGAATGGAATGGAATGGAATGGAATGGAATGGAATGGAATGGAATTCAATGGAATGGAATTCAATGGAATGGAATGGAATGGAATTCAATGGAATGGAATGGAATGGAATGGAATGGAATGGAATGGAATAGAATGGAATCAACCCGAGTAGAACGGAACGGAACGCAACGGAACGGAACGGAACGGAACGGAACGGAATGGAATGGAATGGAACGGAATTCAATGGAATGGAATGGAATGGAATCGAATGGAATCGAATGGAATCGAATGGAATCGAATGGAATCGAATGGAATCGAATGGAATTGAATGGAATCGAATGGAATGGAATGGAATAGAATGGAATTAACCCGAGTAGAATGGAATGGAATGGAATGGAATGGAATGGAATGGAATGGAATGGAATTCAAATGGAATGGAATGGAATGGAATGGAATGGAATGGAATGGAATGGAATGGAATGGAATGGAACGGAACGTAATTCTATGGAATGGAATGGAATGGAATTCAATGGAATGGAATGGAATGGAATGGAATGGAATAGAATGGAATCAACCCGAGTAGCACGGAACGGAACGCAACGGAATGGAACGGAACGCAACGGAACGGAACGGAACGGAATGGAATGGAATGGAACGGAATTCAATGGAATGGAATGGAACGGAATGGAATTCAATGGAATGGAATGGAATGGAATCGAATGGAATCAAATGGAATCGAATGGAATCGAATGGAATCGAATGGAATTGAATGGAATGGAATGGAAAAGAATGGAATCAACCCGAGTAGAACGGAACGGAACGCAACGGAACGGAACGGAACGGAACGGGACGGAACGGAACGGAATGGAACGGAATGGAACGGAATTCAATGGAATGGAATGGAAAGGAATGGAATTCAATGGAATGGAATGGAATGGAATGGAATGGAATGGAATGGAATGGAATGGAATGGAATTCTATGGAATGGAATGGAATGGAATGGAATGGAATTCAATGGAATGGAATGGAATTCAATGGAATGGAATGGAATGGAATCGAATGGAATCGAATGGAATCGAATGGAATCGATTGGAATCGAATGGAATCGAATAGAATGGAGTGGAATAGAATGGAATCAACCCGAGTAGAACGGAACGGAACGCAACTGAACGGAACGGAACGGAACGGGACGGAACGGAATGGAACGGATTGGAATGGAATGGAACGGAATTCAATGGAATGGAATGGAATGGAATGGAACGGAATGGAATGGAATGGAATGGAATGGAATGCAATGGAATGGAATGGAATTCAATGGAATGGAATGGAATGGAATGGAATGGAATGGAATGGAATGGAATTCTATGGAATGGAATGGAATGGAATGGAATGGAATGGAATGGAATTCTATGGAATGGAATGGAATGGAATTCAATGGAATGGAATGGAATGGAATGGAATGGAATGGAATGGAATGGAATGGAATGGAATGGAATGGAATGGAATTCAATGGAATGGAATGGAATGGAATGGAATTCAATGGAATGGAATGGAATGGAATGGATTGGAATGGAATGGAATGGAATGGAATGGAATGGAATTCAATGGAATGGAATGGAATGGAATGGATTGGAATGGAATGGAATTCCATGGAATGGAATGGAATGGAACGGAATTCTATGGAATGGAATGGAATGGAATTCAATGGAATGGAATGGAATGGAATGGAATGGAATGGAATGGAATGGAATGGAATTCAATGGAATGGAAAGGAATGGAATTCAATGGAATGGAATGGAATGGAATGGAATTCAATGGAATGGAATGGAATGGAATGGAATTCTATGGAATGGAATGGAGTGGAATCGAATGGAATCGAATGGAATCGAATGGAATCGAATGGAATGGAATGGAATGGAATCTACCCGAGTAGAACGGAATGGAATGGAATTGAATGGAATGTAACCGAGTAGAACGGAACGGAATGGAATGGAATGGAATGGAATGGAATGCAATGGAATGGAATGGAATGGAATGGAATGGAATGGAATGGAATGGAATGGAATGGAATGGACACCAGTAGAATGGAATGGAATGGAATGGAATGGAATGGAATGGAATGGAATGGAATGGAATCTACCCGAGTAGAACGGAATGGAACGGAATGGAATGGAATGGAATGGACAGGAGCAGAACGGAATGGAATGCAATGGAATGGAATGGAATGTACCCGAGCAGAACGGAATGGAATGAAATGGAAATGGAAAGGGAATGGAAATGGAACGGGAATGGAAATGGAACGGGAACGGAAACGGAACGAGAACGGAAATGGAACGGGAACGGAAACGGAACGGGAACGGAAATGGAACGGGAATGGTAATGGAACGGGAATGGAAATGGAACGGGAATGGAAAAGGAACGGGAATGGAAATGGATCGGGAATGGAAATGGAACGGGAATGGTAATGGAACGGGAATGGAAATGGAACGGGAATGGAAAAGAAACGGGAATGGAAATGGAACGGGAATGGAAATGGAATGGGAATGGAAATGGAATGGAATGGAATGGAATGGAATGGAATGGAATGTACCGGAGTGGAGTGGAGTGGAGTGGAGTAGAGTGCACTGGAACGGAATGGAATGGAATGGAATGGAATGGAACGGAACGGAATGTACCTTAGAAGCACGGAATGGAATGGAATGGAATGGAAAGGAATGGAATGGAATGTACCGGAGTGGAGCGGAGTGGAATGGAGTGGAGTGGAGTGGTGTGGAGTGGAATGGAATGGAATGGAATGGAATGGAATGGAATGGAATGGAATGCAATGGAATGCAATGGAATGGAAAGGAATGGAATGGAATGGAATGGAATGGAATGGAATGGAATGGAATGGAATGGAATGGAATGGAATGGAGTGGAATGGAATGGAATCGAATGGAATTGAATGGAATCGAATGGAATCAAATGGGATCGAATGGAATGGAATGGAATAGAATGGAATCAACCCGAGTAGAACGGAATGGAATGGAATGGAATGGAATGGGATGGAATGGAATGGAATGGAATGGAATGGAATGGAATGGAATTCAATGGAATGGAATGGAATGGAATGGAATGGAATGGAATGGAATGGAATTCCATGGAATGGAAGGGAATGGAATGGAATTCAATGGAATGGAATGGAATGGAATCGAATGGAATGGAATGGAATGGAATGGAATGGAATGGAATGGAATGGAATGGAATGGAATAGAATGGAATCAACCTGAGTAGAACGGAATGGAATGGAATGGAATGGAATGGAATGGAATGGAATGGAATGGAATGGAATGGAATGGAATGGAATGTACCAAAGTAGAACGGAATGGAATGGAATGGAATGGAATGGAATGGAATGGAATGGAATGGAATGGAATGGAATGGAATGGAATGGAATGTACCCGAGTAGAACGGAATGGAATGGAATGGAATGGATTGGAATGGAATGGAATGGAATGGAATGGAATGTAACCGAGTAGAACGGAATGGAATGTAATTGAATGGAATGTTACCGAGTTGAACGGAACGGAATGGAATGGAATGGAATGGAATGGAATGGAATGGAATGGAATGGAACTGAGTGCAATGCAATGCAATGGAATGCAATGGAATGGAAAGGAATGGAATGGAATGGAATGGAATCTACCCGAGTAGAACGGAATGGAATGGAATTGAATGGAATGTAACCGAGTAGAACGGAACGGAATGGAATGGAATGGAATGGAATGCAATGGAATGGAATGGAATGGAATGGAATGGAATGGAATTGAATGGACACCAGTAGAATGGAATGGAATGGAATGGAATGGAATGGAATGGAATGGAATGGAATGGAATGGAATCTACCTGAGTAGAACGGAATGGAACGGAAAGGAATGGAATGGAATGGACAGGAGCAGAACGGAATGGAATGCAATGGAATGGAATGGAATGTACCCGAGCAGAACGGAATGGAATGAAATGGAAACGGAAAGGGAATGGAAATGGAACGGGAATGGAAATGGAACGGGAACGGAAATGGAACGGGAATGGAAATGGAACGGGAACGGAAACGGAATGAGAACAGAAATGGAACGGGAACGGAAACGGAACGGGAACGGAAATGGAACGGGAATGGTAACGGAACGGGAATGGAAATGGAACGGGAATGGAAATGGAACGGGAATGGAAATGGATCGGGAATGGAAATGGAACGGGAATGGTAATGGAACTGGAATGGAAATGGAACGGGAATGGAAAAGAAACGGGAATGGAAATGGAACGGGAATGGAAATGGAATGGGAATGGAAATGGAATGGAATGGAATGGAATGGAATGGAATGGAATGTACCGGAGTGGAGTGGAGTGGAGTGGAGTGGAGTAGAGTGCACTGGAACGGAATGGAATGGAATGGAATGGAATGGAATGGAATGGAACGGAACGGAATGTACCCGAGAAGCATGGAATGGAATGGAATGGAATGGAATGGAATGGAATGGAATGTACCGGAGTGGAGTGGAGTGGAATGGAGTGGAGTAGAGTGGAGTGGAGTGGAATGGAATGGAATGGAATGGAATGGAATGCAATGGAATGCAATGGAACGGAAAGGAATGGAATGGAATGGAATGGAATGGAATGGAATGGACACCAGTAGAATGGAATGGAATGGAATTTAATGGAATGGAATGGAATGGAATGGAATGGAATTCCATGGAATGGAATGGAATGGAATGGAATTCAATGGAATGGAATGGAATGGAATGGAATGCAATGGAATGGAATGGAATGGAATGGAATTCTATGGAATGGAATGGAGTGGAATCGAATGGAATCGAATGGAATCGAATGGAATGGAATGGAATAGAATGGAATCAACCCGAGTAGAACGGAACGGAACGCAACGGAACGGAACGGAACGGAACGGGACGGAACGGAACGGAATGGAATGGAATGGAAAGGAATTCCATGGAATGGAATGGAATGGATTGGAATTCAATGGAATGGAATGGAATGGAATGGAATGGAATGGAATTCAATGGAATGGAATGGAATGGAATGGAATGGAATGGAATGGAATGGAATGGAATTCAATGGAATGGAATGGAATGGATTGGAATGGAATGGAATAGAATGGAATCAACCCGAGTAGAACGGAACGGAACACAACGGAACGGAACGGAACGCAACGGAACGGAACGGAACGGAACGGAACGGAATGGAATGGAATGGAACGGAATTCAATGGAATGGAATGGAATGGAATGGAATTCTATGGAATTGAATGGAATGGAATGGAATGGAATGGAATGAAATGGAATGGAATGGAATCTACCCGAGTAGAACGGAATGGAACGGAATGGAATGGAATGGAATGGACAGGAGCAGAACGGAATGGAATGCAATGGAATGGAATGGAATGTACCCGAGCAGAACGGAATGGAATGAAATGGAAATGGAAAGGGAATGGAAATGGAACGGGAATGGAAATGGAACGGGAACGGAAACGGAACGAGAACGGAAATGGAACGGGAACGGAAACGGAACGGGAACGGAAATGGAACGGGAATGGTAATGGAACGGGAATGGAAATGGAACGGGAATGGAAAAGGAACGGGAATGGAAATGGATCGGGAATGGAAATGGAACGGGAATGGTAATGGAACGGGAATGGAAATGGAACGGGAATGGAAAAGAAACGGGAATGGAAATGGAACGGGAATGGAAATGGAATGGGAATGGAAATGGAATGGAATGGAATGGAATGGAATGGAATGGAATGTACCGGAGTGGAGTGGAGTGGAGTGGAGTAGAGTGCACTGGAACGGAATGGAATGGAATGGAATGGAATGGAACGGAACGGAATGTACCTGAGAAGCACGGAATGGAATGGAATGGAATGGAAAGGAATGGAATGGAATGTACCGGAGTGGAGCGGAGTGGAATTGAGTGGAGTGGAGTGGTGTAGAGTGGAATGGAATGGAATGGAATGGAATGGAATGGAATGGAATGGAATGCAATGGAATGCAATGGAATGGAAAGGAATGGAATGGAATGGAATGGAATGGATTGGAATGGAATGGAATGGAATGGAATGGAATGGAATGGAATGGAATTCAATGGAATGGAATGGAGTGGAATGGAATGGAATCGAATGGAATTGAATGGAATCGAATGGAATCAAATGGGATCGAATGGAATGGAATGGAATAGAATGGAATCAACCCGAGTAGAACGGAATGGAATGGAATGGAATGGAATGGGATGGAATGGAATGGAATGGAATGGAATGGAATGGAATTCAATGGAATGGAATGGAATGGAATGGAATGGAATGGAATGGAATGGAATGGAATGGAATGGAATTCAATGGAATGGAATGGAACGGAATGGAATTCAATGGAATGGAATGGAATGGAATGGAATGGAATGGAATGGAATGGAATTCCATGGAATGGAATGGAATGGAATGGAATTCCATGGAATGGAAGGGAATGGAATGGAATTCAATGGAATGGAATGGAATGGAATCGAATGGAATGGAATGGAATGGAATGGAATGGAATGGAATGGAATGGAATGGAATAGAATGGAATCAACCTGAGTAGAACGGAATGGAATGGAATGGAATGGAATGGAATGGAATGGAATGGAATGGAATGGAATGGAATGGAATGGAATGGAATGGAATGTACCAAAGTAGAACGGAATGGAATGGAATGGAATGGAATGGAATGGAATGGAATGGAATGGAATGGAATGGAATGGAATGTACCCGAGTAGAACGGAATGGAATGGAATGGAATGGATTGGAATGGAATGGAATGGAATGGAATGGAATGTAACCGAGTAGAACGGAATGGAATGTAATTGAATGGAATGTAACCGAGTTGAACGGAACGGAATGGAATGGAATGGAATGGAATGGAATGGAATGGAATGGAATGGAATTGAGTGCAATGCAATGCAATGGAATGCAATGGAATGGAAAGGAATGGAATGGAATGGAATGGAATCTACCCGAGTAGAACGGAATGGAATGGAATTGAATGGAATGTAACCGAGTAGAACGGAACGGAATGGAATGGAATGGAATGGAATGCAATGGAATGGAATGGAATGGAATGGAATGGAATGGAATTGAATGGACACCAGTAGAATGGAATGGAATGGAATGGAATGGAATGGAATGGAATGGAATGGAATGGAATGGAATCTACCCGAGTAGAACGGAATGGAACGGAATGGAATGGAATGGAATGGACAGGAGCAGAACGGAATGGAATGAAATGGAATGGAATGGAATGTACCCGAGCAGAACGGAATGGAATGAAATGGAAACGGAAAGGGAATGGAAATGGAACGGGAATGGAAATGGAACGGGAACGGAAATGGAACGGGAATGGAAATGGAACGTGAACGGAAACGGAACGAGAACGGAAATGGAACGGGAACGGAAACGGAACGGGAACGGAAATGGAACGGGAATGGTAACGGAACGGGAATGGAAATGGAACGGGAATGGAAATGGAACGGGAATGGAAATGGATCGGGAATGGAAATGGAACGGGAATGGTAATGGAACTGGAATGGAAATGGAACGGGAATGGAAAAGAAACGGGAATGGAAATGGAACGGGAATGGAAATGGAATGGGAATGGAAATGGAATGGAATGGAATGGAATGGAATGGAATGGAATGTACCGGAGTGGAGTGGAGTGGAGTGGAGTGGAGTAGAGTGCACTGGAACGGAATGGAATGGAATGGAATGGAATGGAATGGAATGGAACGGAACGGAATGTACCCGAGAAGCACGGAATGGAATGGAATGGAATGGAATGGAATGGAATGGAATGTACCGGAGTGGAGTGGAGTGGAATGGAGTGGAGTAGAGTGGAGTGGAGTGGAATGGAATGGAATGGAATGGAATGGAATGCAATGGAATGCAATGGAATGGAAAGGAATGGAATGGAATGGAATGGAATGGAATGGAATGGACACCAGTAGAATGGAATGGAATGGAATTTAATGGAATGGAATGGAATGGAATGGAATGGAATTCAATGGAATGGAATGGAATGGAATGGAATTCAATGGAATGGAATGGAATGGAATGGAATTCAATGGAATGGAATGGAATGGAATGGAATTCTATGGAATGGAATGGAGTGGAATCGAATGGAATCGAATGGAATCGAATGGAATGGAATGGAATAGAATGGAATCAACCCGAGTAGAACGGAACGGTACGCAACGGAACGGAACGGAACGGAACGGGACGGAACGGAACGGAATGGAATGGAATGGAACGGAATTCCATGGAATGGAATGGAATGGATTGGAATTCAATGGAATGGAATGGAATGGAATGGAATGGAATGGAATTCAATGGAATGGAATGGAATGGAATGGAATTGAATGGAATGGAATGGAATGGAATGGAATGGAATGGAATTCAATGGAATGGAATGGAATGGATTGGAATGGAATGGAATAGAATGGAATCAACCCGAGTAGAACGGAACGGAACACAACGGAACGGAACGGAACGCAACGGAACGGAACGGAACGGAACGGAACGGAATGGAATGGAATGGAACGGAATTCAATGGAATGGAATGGAATGGAATGGAATTCTATGGAATTGAATGGAATGGAATGGAATGGAATGGAATGAAATGGAATGGAATGGAATCTACCCGAGTAGAACGGAATGGAACGGAATGGAATGGAATGGAATGGACAGGAGCAGAACGGAATGGAATGCAATGGAATGGAATGGAATGTACCCGAGCAGAACGGAATGGAATGAAATGGAAATGGAAAGGGAATGGAAATGGAACGGGAATGGAAATGGAACGGGAACGGAAATGGAACGGGAATGGAAATGGAACGGGTACGGAAACGGAACGAGAACGGAAATGGAACGGGAACGGAAACGGAACGGGAACGGAAATGGAACGGGAATGGTAATGGAACGGGAATGGAAATGGAACGGGAATGGAAATGGAACGGGGATGGAAATGGATCGGGAATGGAAATGGAACGGGAATGGTAATGGAACTGGAATGGAAATGGAACGGGAATGGAAAAGAAACGGGAATGGAAATGGAACGGGAATGGAAATGGAATGGGAATGGAAATGGAATGGAATGGAATGGAATGGAATGGAATGGAATGTACCGGAGTGGAGTGGAGTGGAGTGGAGTGGAGTAGAGTGCACTGGAACGGAATGGAATGGAATGGAATGGAATGGAACGGAACGGAATGTACCCGAGAAGCACGGAATGGAATGGAATGGAATGGAATGGAATGTACCGGAGTGGAGTGGAGTGGAATGGAGTGCAGTGGAGTGGAGTGGAGTGGAATGGAATGGAATGGAATGGAATGGAATGGAATGCAATGGAATGCAATGGAATGGAAAGGAATGGAATGGAATGGAATGGACACCAGTAGAATGGAATGGAATGGAATGGAATGGAATGGAATGGAATGGAATGGAATGGAATGGAATGGAATGGAATTCAATGGAATGGAATGGAATGGAATGGAATTCAATGGAATGGAATGGAATGGAATGGAATTCAATGGAATGGAATGGAATGGAATGGAATTCTATGGAATGGAATGGAGTGGAATCGAATGGAATCGAATGGAATCGAATGGAATGGAATGGAATAGAATGGAATCAACCCGAGTAGAACGGAACGGAACGCAACGGAACGGAACGGAACGGAACGGAACGGAACGGAACGGAATGGAATGGAATGGAACGGAATTCAGTGGAATGGAATGGAATGGAATGGAACTCTATGGAATGGAATGGAATGGAATGGAATGGAATTCCATGGAATGGAATGGAATGGAATGGAATGGAATGGAATGGAATGGAATTCAATGGAATGGAATGGAGTGGAATGGAATGGAATCGAATGGAATTGAATGGAATCGAATGGAATCAAATGGGATCGAATGGAATGGAATGGAATAGAATGGAATCAACCCGAGTAGAACGGAATGGAATGGAATGGAATGGAATGGGATGGAATGGAATGGAATGGAATGGAATGGAATGGAATTCAATGGAATGGAATGGAATGGAATGGAATGGAATGGAATGGAATTCAATGGAATGGAATGGAATCTGCCCGAGTAGAACGGAATGGAACGGAATGGAATGGAATGGAATGGACAGGAGCAGAACGGAATGGAATGCAATGGAATGGAATGGAATGTACCCGAGCAGAACGGAATGGAATGAAATGGAAATGGAAAGGGAATGGAAATGGAACGGGAATGGAAGTGGAACGGGAACGGAAATGGAACGGGAATGGAAATGGAACGGGAACGGAAACGGAACGAGAACGGAAATGGAACGGGAACGGAAACGGAACGGGAACGGAAATGGAACGGGAATGGTAAAGGAACGGGAATGGAAATGGAACGGGAATGGAAAAGGAACGGGAATGGAAATGGATCAGGAATGGAAATGGAACGGGAATGGTAATGGAACTGGAAGGGAAATGGAACGGGAATGGAAAAGAAACGGGAATGGAAATGGAACGGGAATGGAAATGGAATGGGAATGGAAATGGAATGGAATGGAATGGAATGGAATGGAATGGAATGGAATGGAATGGAATGGAATGTACCGGAGTGGAGTGGAGTGGAGTGGAGTGGAGTAGAGAGCACTGGAACGGAATGGAATGGAATGGAATGGAATGGAACGGAACGGAATGTACCCGAGAAGCACGGAATGGAATGGAATGGAATGGAATGGAATGGAATGGAATGTACCGGAGTGGAGTGGAGTGGAATGGAGTGGAGTGGAGTGGAGTGGAATGGAATGGAATGGAAAGGAATGGAATGGAATGCAATGTAATGCAATGGAATGGAAAGGAATGGAATGGAATGGAATGGAATGGAATGGAATGGAATGGAATGGAATGGACAACAGTAGAATGGAATGGAATGGAATGGAATGGAATGGAATGGAATGGAATTCAATGGAATGGAATGGAATGGAATGGAACTCTATGGAATGGAATGGAATGGAATGGAATGGAATTCCATGGAATGGAATGGAATGGAATGGAATGGAATGGAATGGAATGGAATTCAATGGAATGGAATGGAGTGGAATGGAATGGAATCGAATGGAATTGAATGGAATCGAATGGAATCAAATGGGATCGAATGGAATGGAATGGAATAGAATGGAATCAACCCGAGTAGAACGGAATGGAATGGAATGGAATGGAATGGGATGGAATGGAATGGAATGGAATGGAATGGAATGGAATTCAATGGAATGGAATGGAATGGAATGGAATGGAATGGAATGGAATTCAATGGAATGGAATGGAACGGAATGGAATTCAATGGAATGGAATGGAATGGAATGGAATGGAATTCAATGGAATGGAATGGAATGGAATGGAATGGAATGGAATGGAATGGAATGGAATGGAATGGAATTCCATGGAATGGAATGGAATGGAATGGAATTCCATGGAATGGAATGGAATGGAATGGAATGGAATGGAATGGAATGGAATGGAATGGAATAGAATAGAATGGAATCAACCTGAGTAGAACGGAATGGAATGCAATGGAATGGAATGGAATGGAATGGAATGGAATGGAATGGAATGGAATGTACCAAAGTAGAACGGAAAGGAATGGAATGGAATGGAATGGAATGGAACGGAAGGTACCCGAGTAGAACGGAATGGAATGGAATGGAATGGATTGGAGTGGAATGGAATGGAATGGAATGGAATGTAACCGAGTAGAACGGAATGGAATGTAATTGAATGGAATGTAACCGAGTTGAACGGAATGGAATGGAATGGAATGGAATGGAATGGAATGGAATGGAATGGAATGGAATTGAGTGCAATGCAATGCAATGGAATGCAATGGAATGGAAAGGAATGGAATGGAATGGAATGGAATCTACCCGAGTAGAACGGAATGGAATGGAATTGAATGGAATGTAACCGAGTAGAACGGAACGGAATGGAATGGAATGGAATGGAATGCAATGGAATGGAATGGAATGGAATGGAATGGACACCAGTAGAATGGAATGGAATGGAATGGAATTGAATGGAATGGAATGAAATGGAATGGAATCTACCCGAGTAGAACGGAATGGAACGGATTGGAATGGAATGGAATGGACAGGAGCAGAACGGAATGGAATGCAATGGAATGGTATGGAATGTATCCGAGCAGAACGGAATGGAATGAAATGGAAATGGAAAGGGAATGGAAATGGAACGGGAATGGAAATGGAACGGGAACGGAAATGGAACGGGAACGGAAATGGAACGGGAACGGAAACGGAACGAGAACGGAAATGGAACGGGAACGGAAACGGAACGGGAACGGAAATGGAACGGGAATGGTAATGGAATGGGAATGGAAATGGAACGGGAATGGAAATGGAACGGGAATGGAAATGGATCGGGAATGGAAATGGAACGGGAATGGTAATGGAACTGGAATGGAAATGGAACGGGAATGGAAAAGAAACGGGAATGGAAATGGAACGGGAATGGAAATGGAATGGGAATGGAAATGGAATGGAATGGAATGGAATGGAATGGAATGGAATGGAATGTACCGGAGTGGAGTGGAGTGGAGTGGAGTGCAGTAGAGTGCACTGGAACGGAATGGAATGGAATGGAATGGAATGGAACGGAACGGAATGTACCCGAGAAGCACGGAATTGAATGGAATGGAATGGAATGGAATGGAATGGAATGGAATGGAATGTACCGGAGTGGAGTGGAGTGGAATGGAGTGGAGTGGAGTGGAGTGGAGTGGAATGGAATGGAATGGAATGGAATGGAATGGAATGCAATGGAATGCAATGGAATGGAAAGGAATGGAATGGAATGGAATGGAATGGAATGGAATGGAATGGAATGGACACCAGTAGAATGGAATGGAATGGAATGGAATGGAATGGAATGGAATGGAATGGAATGGAATGGAATGGAATGGAATTCAATGGAATGGAATGGAATGGAATGGAATTCAATGGAATGGAATGGAATGGAATGGAATGGAATTCAATGGAATGGAATGGAATGGAATGGAATGGAATGGAATGGAATGGAATGGAATGGAATTCAATGGAATGGAATGGAGTGGAATGGAATGGAATCGAATGGAATTGAATGGAATCGAATGGAATCAAATGGGATCGAATGGAATGGAATGGAATAGAATGGAATCAACCCGAGTAGAACCGAATGGAATGGAATGGAATGGAATGGGATGGAATGGAATGGAATGGAATGGAATGGAATGGAATGGAATGGAATGGAATTCAATGGAATGGAATGGAATGGAATGGAATGGAATGGAATGGAATGGAATGGAATGGAATGGAACGGAATGGAATTCAATGGAATGGAATGGAATGGAATGGAATGGAATGGAACGGAATGGAATGGAATGGAATGGAATGGAATTCAATGGAATGGAATGGAATGGAATGGAATGGAATGGAATGGAATGGAATTCAATGGAATGGAATGGAATGGAATCGAATGGAATGGAATGGAATGGAATGGAATGGAATGGAATGGAATGGAATAGAATGGAATCAACCCGAGTAGAACGGAATGGAATGGAATGGAATGGAATGGAATGGAATGGAATGGAATGGAATGGAATGTACCAAAGTAGAATGGAATGGAATGGAATGGAATGGAATGGAATGGAATGGAATGGAATGGAATGTACCCGAGTAGAACGGAATGGAATGGAATGGAATGGATTGGAATGGAATGGAATGGAATGGAATGGAATGTAACCGAGTAGAACGGAATGGAATGTAATTGAATGGAATGTAACCGAGTTGAACGGAACGGAATGGAATGGAATGGAATGGAATGGAATGGAATGGAATGGAATGGAATGGAATTGAGTGCAATGCAATGCAATGGAATGCAATGGAATGGAAAGGAATGGAATGGAATGGAATGGAATCTACCCGAGTAGAACGGAATGGAATGGAATTGAATGGAATGTAACCGAGTAGAACGGAACGGAATGGAATGGAATGGAATGGAATGCAATGGAATGGAATGGAATGGAATGGAATGGAATGGAATGGACACCAGTTGAATGGAATGGAATGGAATGGAATGGAATGGAATGGAATGGAATGGAATGGAATGGAATGGAATCTACCCGAGTAGAACGGAATGGAACGGAATGGAATGGAATGGAATGGACAGGAGCAGAACGGAATGGAATGCAATGGAATGGAATGGAATGTACCCGAGCAGAACGGAATGGAATGAAATGGAAATGGAAAGGGAATGGAAATGGAACGGGAATGGAAGTGGAACGGGAACGGAAATGGAACGGGAATGGAAATGGAACGGGAACGGAAACGGAACGAGAACGGAAATGGAACGGGAACGGAAACGGAACGGGAACGGAAATGGAACGGGAATGGTAAAGGAACGGGAATGGAAATGGAACGGGAATGGAAAAGGAACGGGAATGGAAATGGATCAGGAATGGAAATGGAACGGGAATGGTAATGGAACTGGAAGGGAAATGGAACGGGAATGGAAAAGAAACGGGAATGGAAATGGAACGGGAATGGAAATGGAATGGGAATGGAAATGGAATGGAATGGAATGGAATGGAATGGAATGGAATGGAATGGAATGGAATGGAATGTACCGGAGTGGAGTGGAGTGGAGTGGAGTGGAGTAGAGAGCACTGGAACGGAATGGAATGGAATGGAATGGAATGGAACGGAACGGAATGTACCCGAGAAGCACGGAATGGAATGGAATGGAATGGAATGGAATGGAATGGAATGTACCGGAGTGGAGTGGAGTGGAATGGAGTGGAGTGGAGTGGAGTGGAATGGAATGGAATGGAAAGGAATGGAATGGAATGCAATGGAATGCAATGGAATGGAAAGGAATGGAATGGAATGGAATGGAATGGAATGGAATGGAATGGAATGGAATGGAATGGACAACAGTAGAATGGAATGGAATGGAATGGAATGGAATGGAATGGAATGGAATTCAATGGAATGGAATGGAATGGAATGGAATTCAATGGAATGGAATGGAATGGAATGGAATTCCATGGAATGGAATGGAATGGAATTCCATGGAATGGAATGGAATGGAATGGAATTCTATGGAATGGAATGGAGTGGAATCGAATGGAATCGAATGGAATCGAATGGAATGGAATGGAATAGAATGGAATCAACCCGAGTAGAACGGAACGGAACGCAACGGAACGGAACGGAACGGAACGGGACGGAACGGAACGGAATGGAATGGAATGGAACGTAATTCCATGGAATGGAATGGAATGGAATGGAATGGAATGGAATGGAATTCAATGGAATGGAACGGAATGGATTGGAATGGAATGGAATAGAATGGAATGAACCCGAGTAGAACGGAACGGAACACAACGGAACGGAACGGAACGCAACGGAACGGAACGGAACGGAACGGAACGGAATGGAATGGAATGGAAAGGAATTCAGTGGAATGGAATGGAATGGAATGGAATTCTATGGAATGGAATTCAATGGAATGGAATGGAGTGGAATGGAATGGAATCGAATGGAATTGAATGGAATCGAATGGAATCAAATGGGATCGAATGGAATGGAATGGAATAGAATGGAATCAACCCGAGTAGAACGGAATGGAATGGAATGGAATGGAATGGGATGGAATGGAATGGAATGGAATGGAATGGAATGGAATTCAATGGAATGGAATGGAATGGAATGGAATGGAATGGAATGGAATGGAATGGAATTCAATGGAATGGAATGGAACGGAATGGAATTCAATGGAATGGAATGGAATGGAATGGAATTCCATGGAATGGAATGGAATGGAATTCCATGGAATGGAATGGAATGGAATGGAATTCCATGGAATGGAATGGAATGGAATGGAATTCAATGGAATGGAATGGAATGGAATCGAATGGAATGGAATGGAATGGAATGGAATGGAATGGAATGGAATAGAATGGAATCAACCTGAGTAGAACGGAATGGAATGGAATGGAATAGAATGGAATGGAATGGAATGGAATGGAATGTACCAAAGTAGAACGGAATGGAATGGAATGGAATGGAATGGAATGGAATGGAATGGAATGGAATGGAATGGAATGGAATGGAATGGAATGTACACGAGTAGAACGGAATGGAATGGAATGGAATGGATTGGAATGGAATGGAATGGAATGGAATGGAATGTAACCGAGTAGAACGGAATGGAATGTAATTGAATGGAATGTAACCGAGTTGAACGGAACGGAATGGAATGGAATGGAATGGAATGGAATGGAATGGAATGGAATGGAATGGAATGGAATGGAATTGAGTGCAATGCAATGCAATGGAATGCAATGGAATGGAAAGGAATGGAATGGAATGGAATGGAATCTACCCGAGTAGAACGGAATGGAATGGAATTGAATGGAATGTAACCGAGTAGAACGGAACGGAATGGAATGGAATGGAATGGAATGCAATGGAATGGAATGGAATGGAATGGAATGGAATGGAATGGAATGGAATGGAATGGAATGGAATGGACACCAGTTGAATGGAATGGAATGGAATGGAATGGAATGGAATGGAATGGAATGGAATGGAATGGAATGGAATCTACCCGAGTAGAACGGAATGGAACGGAATGGAATGGAATGGAATGGACAGGAGCAGAACGGAATGGAATGCAATGGAATGGAATGGAATGTACCCGAGCAGAACGGAATGGAATGAAATGGAAATGGAAAGGGAATGGAAATGGAACGGGAATGGAAATGGAACGGGAACGGAAAGGGAACGGGAATGGAAATGGAACGGGAACGGAAACGGAACGAGAACGGAAATGGAACGGGAACGGAAACGGAACGGGAACGGAAATGGAACGGGAATGGTAATGGAACGGGAATGGAAATGGAACGGGAATGGAAATGGAACGGGGATGGAAATGGATCGGGAATGGAAATGGAACGGGAATGGTAATGGAACTGGAATGGAAATGGAACGGGAATGGAAAAGAAACGGGAATGGAAATGGAACGGGAATGGAAATGGAATGGGAATGGAAATGGAATGGAATGGAATGGAATGGAATGGAATGGAATGGAATGGAATGTACCGGAGTGGAGTGGAGTGGAGTGGAGTGGAGTAGAGTGCACTGGGACGGAATGGAATGGAATGGAATGGAATGGAACGGAACGGAATGTACCCGAGAAGCACGGAATGGAATGGAATGGAATGGAATGGAATGGAATGGAATGTACCGGAGTGGAGTGGAGTGGAATGGAGTGGAGTGGAGTGGAGTGGAGTGGAATGGAATGGAATGGAATGGAATGGAATGGAATGGAATGGAATGCAATGGAATGCAATGGAATGGAAAGGAATGGAATGGAATGGAATGGAATGGAATGGAATGGACAGCAGTAGAATGGAATGGAATGGAATGGAATGGAATGGAATGGAATGGAATGGAATGGAATGGAATGGAATTCAATGGAATGGAATGGAATGGAATGGAATTCAATGGAATGGAATGGAATGGAATGGAATTCAATGGAATGGAATGGAATGGAATGGAATTCTATGGAATGGAATGGAGTGGAATCGAATGGAATCGAATGGAATCGAATGGAATGGAATGGAATAGAATGGAATCAATCCGAGTAGAACGGAACGGAACGCAACGGAACGGAACGGAACGGAACGGGACGGAACGGAACTTAATGGAATGGAATGGAACGGAATTCCATGGAATGGAATGGAATGGAATGGAATGGAATGGAATGGAATGGAATGGAATTCAATGGAATGGAACGGAATGGATTGGAATGGAATGGAATAGAATGGAATCAACCCGAGTGGAACGGAACGGAACACAACGGAACGGAACGGAACGCAACGGAACGGAACGGAACGGAACGGAACGGAATGGAATGGAATGGAACGGAATTCAGTGGAATGGAATGGAATGGAATGGAATTCTATGGAATGGAATGGAATGGAATGGAATGGAATGGAATGGAATTCCATGGAATGGAATGGAATGGAATGGAATGGAATGGAATGGAATTCAATGGAATGGAATGGAGTGGAATGGAATGGAATCGAATGGAATTGAATGGAATCGAATTGAATCAAATGGGATCGAATGGAATGGAATGGAATAGAATGGAAGCAACCCGAGTAGAACGGAATGGAATGGAATGGAATGGAATGGGATGGAATGGAATGGAATGGAATGGAATGGAATGGAATTCAATGGAATGGAATGGAATGGAATGGAATTCAATGGAATGGAATGGAATGGAATCGAATGGAATGGAATGGAATGGAATGGAATAGAATGGAATCAACCTGAGTAGAACGGAATGGAATGGAATGTAATGTAATGGAATGGAATTGAATGGAATGGAATGGAATGGAATGGAATGTACCAAAGTAGAACGGAAAGGAATGGAATGGAATGGAATGGAATGGAATGGAATGGAACGGAAGGTACCCGAGTAGAACGGAATGGAATGGAATGGAATGGATTGGAATGGAATGGAATGGAATGGAATGGAATGTAACCGAGTAGAACGGAATGGAATGTAATTGAATGGAATGTAACCGAGTTGAACGGAACGGAATGGAATGGAATGGAATGGAATGGAATGGAATGGAATGGAATGGAATGGAATTGAGTGCAATGCAATGCAATGGAATGCAATGGAATGGAAAGGAATGGAATGGAATGGAATGGAATCTACCCGAGTAGAACGGAATGGAATGGAATTGAATGGAATGTAACCGACTAGAACGGAACGGAATGGAATGGAATGGAATGGAATGGAATGGAATGGAATTCAATGGAATGGAATGGAACGGAATGGAATTCAATGGAATGGAATGGAATGGAATGGAATGGAATTCAATGGAATGGAATGGAATGGAATGGAATGGAATGGAATTCAATGGAATGGAATGGAATGGAATCGAATGGAATGGAATGGAATGGAATGGAATGGAATGGAATGGAATGGAATGGAATGGAATAGAATGGAATCAACCCGAGTAGAAAGGAATGGAATGGAATGGAATGGAATGGAATGGAATGGAATGGAATGGAATGGAATGTACCAAAGTAGAATGGAATGGAATGGAATGGAATGGAATGGAATGGAATGGAATGGAATGGAATGGAATGTACCCGAGTAGAACGGAATGGAATGGAATGGAATGGATTGGAATGGAATGGAATGGAATGGAATGGAATGTAACCGAGTAGAACGGAATGGAATGTAATTGAATGGAATGTAACCGAGTTGAACGGAACGGAATGGAATGGAATGGAATGGAATGGAATGGAATGGAATGGAATGGAATGGAATTGAGTGCAATGCAATGCAATGGAATGCAATGGAATGGAAAGGAATGGAATGGAATGGACTGGAATCTACCCGAGTAGAACGGAATGGAATGGAATTGAATGGAATGTAACCGAGTAGAACGGAACGGAATGGAATGGAATGGAATGGAATGCAATGGAATGGAATGGAATGGAATGGAATGGAATGGAATGGACACCAGTAGAATGGAATGGAATGGAATGGAATGGAATGGAATGGAATGGAATGGAATGGAATCTACCCGAGTAGAACGGAATGGAACGGAATGGAATGGAATGGAATGGACAGGAGCAGAACGGAATGGAATGCAATGGAATGGAATGGAATGTACCCGAGCAGAACGGAATGGAATGAAATGGAAATGGAAAGGGAATGGAAATGGAACGGGAATGGAAATGGAACGGGAACGGAAATGGAACGGGAATGGAAATGGAACGGGAACGGAAACGGAACGAGAACGGAAATGGAACGGGAACGGAAACGGAACGGGAACGGAAATGGAACGGGAATGGTAAAGGAACGGGAATGGAAATGGAACGGGAATGGAAAAGGAACGGGAATGGAAATGGATCAGGAATGGAAATGGAACGGGAATGGTAATGGAACTGGAATGGAAATGGAACGGGAATGGAAAAGAAACGGGAATGGAAATGGAACGGGAATGGAAATGGAATGGGAATGGAAATGGAATGGAATGGAATGGAATGGAATGGAATGGAATGTACCGGAGTGGAGTGGAGTGGAGTGGAGTGGAGTAGAGTGCACTGGAACGGAATGGAATGGAATGGAATGGAATGGAACGGAACGGAATGTACCCGAGAAGCACGGAATGGAATGGAATGGAATGGAATGGAATGGAATGTACCGGAGTGGAGTGGAGTGGAATGGAGTGGAGTGGAGTGGAGTGGAATGGAATGGAATGGAAAGGAATGGAATGGAATGCAATGGAATGCAATGGAATGGAAAGGAATGGAATGGAATGGAATGGAATGGAATGGAATGGAATGGAATGGAATGGACAACAGTAGAATGGAATGGAATGGAATGGAATGGAATGGAATGGAATGGAATGGAATGGAATTCAATGGAATGGAATGGAATGGAATGGAATTCAATGGAATGGAATGGAATGGAATTCTATGGAATGGAATGGAGTGGAATCGAATGGAATCGAATGGAATCGAATGGAATGGAATGGAATAGAATGGAATCAACCCGAGTAGAACGGAACGGAACGCAACGGAACGGAACGGAACGGAACGGGACGGAACGGAACGGAATGGAATGGAATGGAACGTAATTCCATGGAATGGAATGGAATGGAATGGAATGGAATGGAATTCAATGGAATGGAACGGAATGGATTGGAATGGAATGGAATAGAATGGAATGAACCCGAGTAGAACGGAACGGAACACAACGGAACGGAACGGAACGCAACGGAACGGAACGGAACGGAACGGAAAGGAATGGAATGGAATGGAAAGGAATTCAGTGGAATGGAATGGAATGGAATGGAATTCTATGGAATGGAATTCAATGGAATGGAATGGAGTGGAATGGAATGGAATCGAATGGAATTGAATGGAATCGAATGGAATCAAATGGGATCGAATGGAATGGAATGGAATAGAATGGAATCAACCCGAGTAGAACGGAATGGAATGGAATGGAATGGAATGGGATGGAATGGAATGGAATGGAATGGAATGGAATGGAATGGAATTCAATGGAATGGAATGGAATGGAATGGAATGGAATGGAATGGAATGGAATGGAATTCAATGGAATGGAATGGAACGGAATGGAATTCAATGGAATGGAATGGAATGGAATGGAATTCCATGGAATGGAATGGAATGGAATTCCATGGAATGGAATGGAATGGAATGGAATTCCATGGCATGGAATGGAATGGAATGGAATTCAATGGAATGGAATGGAATGGAATCGAATGGAATGGAATGGAATGGAATGGAATGGAATGGAATGGAATGGAATAGAATGGAATCAACCTGAGTAGAACGGAATGGAATGGAATGGAATAGAATGGAATGGAATGGAATGGAATGGAATGTACCAAAGTAGAACGGAATGGAATGGAATGGAATGGAATGGAATGGAATGGAATGGAATGGAATGGAATGGAATGGAATGGAATGGAATGTACACGAGTAGAACGGAATGGAATGGAATGGAATGGATTGGAATGGAATGGAATGGAATGGAATGGAATGTAACCGAGTAGAATGGAATGGAATGTAATTGAATGGAATGTAACCGAGTTGAACGGAACGGAATGGAATGGAATGGAATGGAATGGAATGGAATGGAATGGAATGGAATGGAATTGAGTGCAATGCAATGCAATGGAATGCAATGGAATGGAAAGGAATGGAATGGAATGGAATGGAATCTACCCGAGTAGAACGGAATGGAATGGAATTGAATGGAATGTAACCGAGTAGAACGGAACGGAATGGAATGGAATGGAATGGAATGCAATGGAATGGAATGGAATGGAATGGAATGGAATGGAATGGAATGGAATGGAATGGAATGGAATGGACACCAGTTGAATGGAATGGAATGGAATGGAATGGAATGGAATGGAATGGAATGGAATGGAATGGAATCTACCCGAGTAGAACGGAATGGAACGGAATGGAATGGAATGGAATGGACAGGAGCAGAACGGAATGGAATGCAATGGAATGGAATGGAATGTACCCGAGCAGAACGGAATGGAATGAAATGGAAATGGAAAGGGAATGGAAATGGAACGGGAATGGAAATGGAACGGGAACGGAAATGGAACGGGAATGGAAATGGAACGGGAACGGAAACGGAACGAGAACGGAAATGGAACGGGAACGGAAACGGAACGGGAACGGAAATGGAACGGGAATGGTAATGGAACGGGAATGGAAATGGAACGGGAATGGAAATGGAACGGGGATGGAAATGGATCGGGAATGGAAATGGAACGGGAATGGTAATGGAACTGGAATGGAAATGGAACGGGAATGGAAAAGAAACGGGAATGGAAATGGAACGGGAATGGAAATGGAATGGGAATGGAAATGGAATGGAATGGAATGCAATGGAATGGAATGGAATGTACCCGAGCAGAACGGAATGGAATGAAATGGAAATGGAAAGGGAATGGAAATGGAACGGGAATGGAAATGGAACGGGAACGGAAAGGGAACGGGAATGGAAATGGAACGGGAACGGAAACGGAACGAGAACGGAAATGGAACGGGAACGGAAACGGAACGGGAACGGAAATGGAACGGGAATGGTAATGGAACGGGAATGGAAATGGAACGGGAATGGAAATGGAACGGGGATGGAAATGGATCGGGAATGGAAATGGAACGGGAATGGTAATGGAACTGGAATGGAAATGGAACGGGAATGGAAAAGAAACGGGAATGGAAATGGAACGGGAATGGAAATGGAATGGGAATGGAAATGGAATGGAATGGAATGGAATGGAATGGAATGGAATGGAATGGAATGTACCGGAGTGGAGTGGAGTGGAGTGGAGAGGAGTAGAGTGCACTGGGACGGAATGGAATGGAATGGAATGGAATGGAACGGAACGGAATGTACCCGAGAAGCACGGAATGGAATGGAATGGAATGGAATGGAATGGAATGGAATGTACCGGAGTGGAGTGGAGTGGAATGGAGTGGAGTGGAGTGGAGTGGAGTGGAATGGAATGGAATGGAATGGAATGGAATGGAATGGAATGGAATGCAATGGAATGCAATGGAATGGAAAGGAATGGAATGGAATGGAATGGAATGGAATGGAATGGACAGCAGTAGAATGGAATGGAATGGAATGGAATGGAATGGAATGGAATGGAATGGAATGGAATGGAATGGAATGGAATGGAATTCAATGGAATGGAATGGAATGGAATGGAATTCAATGGAATGGAATGGAATGGAATGGAATTCAATGGAATGGAATGGAATGGAATGGAATTCTATGGAATGGAATGGAGTGGAATCGAATGGAATCGAATGGAATCGAATGGAATGGAATGGAATAGAATGGAATCAACCCGAGTAGAACGGAACGGAACGCAACGGAACGGAACGGAACGGAACGGGACGGAACGGAACTTAATGGAATGGAATGGAACGGAATTCCATGGAATGGAATGGAATGGAATGGAATGGAATGGAATGGAATGGAATGGAATTCAATGGAATGGAACGGAATGGATTGGAATGGAATGGAATAGAATGGAATCAACCCGAGTGGAACGGAACGGAACACAACGGAACGGAACGGAACGCAACGGAACGGAACGGAACGGAACGGAACGGAATGGAATGGAATGGAACGGAATTCAGTGGAATGGAATGGAATGGAATGGAATTCTATGGAATGGAATGGAATGGAATGGAATGGAATGGAATGGAATTCCATGGAATGGAATGGAATGGAATGGAATGGAATGGAATGGAATTCAATGGAATGGAATGGAGTGGAATGGAATGGAATCGAATGGAATTGAATGGAATCGAATTGAATCAAATGGGATCGAATGGAATGGAATGGAATAGAATGGAAGCAACCCGAGTAGAACGGAATGGAATGGAATGGAATGGAATGGGATGGAATGGAATGGAATGGAATGGAATGGAATGGAATTCAATGGAATGGAATGGAATGGAATGGAATTCAATGGAATGGAATGGAATGGAATCGAATGGAATGGAATGGAATGGAATGGAATAGAATGGAATCAACCTGAGTAGAACGGAATGGAATGGAATGTAATGTAATGGAATGGAATTGAATGGAATGGAATGGAATGGAATGGAATGTACCAAAGTAGAACGGAAAGGAATGGAATGGAATGGAATGGAATGGAATGGAATGGAACGGAAGGTACCCGAGTAGAACGGAATGGAATGGAATGGAATGGATTGGAATGGAATGGAATGGAATGGAATGGAATGTAACCGAGTAGAACGGAATGGAATGTAATTGAATGGAATGTAACCGAGTTGAACGGAACGGAATGGAATGGAATGGAATGGAATGGAATGGAATGGAATGGAATGGAATGGAATTGAGTGCAATGCAATGCAATGGAATGCAATGGAATGGAAAGGAATGGAATGGAATGGAATGGAATCTACCCGAGTAGAACGGAATGGAATGGAATTGAATGGAATGTAACCGAGTAGAACGGAACGGAATGGAATGGAATGGAATGGAATGGAATGGAATGGAATTCAATGGAATGGAATGGAACGGAATGGAATTCAATGGAATGGAATGGAATGGAATGGAATGGAATTCAATGGAATGGAATGGAATGGAATGTAATGGAATGGAATGGAATTCAATGGAATGGAATGGAATGGAATCGAATGGAATGGAATGGAATGGAATGGAATGGAATGGAATGGAATGGAATGGAATGGAATAGAATGGAATCAACCCGAGTAGAAAGGAATGGAATGGAATGGAATGGAATGGAATGGAATGGAATGGAATGGAATGGAATGTACCAAAGTAGAATGGAATGGAATGGAATGGAATGGAATGGAATGGAATGGAATGGAATGGAATGGAATGGAATGTACCCGAGTAGAACGGAATGGAATGGAATGGAATGGATTGGAATGGAATGGAATGGAATGGAATGGAATGTAACCGAGTAGAACGGAATGGAATGTAATTGAATGGAATGTAACCGAGTTGAACGGAACGGAATGGAATGGAATGGAATGGAATGGAATGGAATGGAATGGAATGGAATGGAATTGAGTGCAATGCAATGCAATGGAATGCAATGGAATGGAAAGTAATGGAATGGAATGGACTGGAATCTACCCGAGTAGAACGGAATGGAATGGAATTGAATGGAATGTAACCGAGTAGAACGGAACGGAATGGAATGGAATGGAATGGAATGCAATGGAATGGAATGGAATGGAATGGAATGGAATGGAATGGACACCAGTAGAATGGAATGGAATGGAATGGAATGGAATGGAATGGAATGGAATGGAATGGAATCTACCCGAGTAGAACGGAATGGAACGGAATGGAATGGAATGGAATGGACAGGAGCAGAACGGAATGGAATGCAATGGAATGGAATGGAATGTACCCGAGCAGAACGGAATGGAATGAAATGGAAATGGAAAGGGAATGGAAATGGAACGGGAATGGAAATGGAACGGGAACGGAAATGGAACGGGAATGGAAATGGAACGGGAACGGAAACGGAACGAGAACGGAAATGGAACGGGAACGGAAACGGAACGGGAACGGAAATGGAACGGGAATGGTAAAGGAACGGGAATGGAAATGGAACGGGAATGGAAAAGGAACGGGAATGGAAATGGATCAGGAATGGAAATGGAACGGGAATGGTAATGGAACTGGAATGGAAATGGAACGGGAATGGAAAAGAAACGGGAATGGAAATGGAACGGGAATGGAAATGGAATGGGAATGGAAATGGAATGGAATGGAATGGAATGGAATGGAATGGAATGTACCGGAGTGGAGTGGAGTGGAGTGGAGTGGGGTAGAGTGCACTGGAACGGAATGGAATGGAATGGAATGGAATGGAACGGAACGGAATGTACCCGAGAAGCACGGAATGGAATGGAATGGAATGGAATGGAATGGAATGTACCGGAGTGGAGTGGAGTGGAATGGAGTGGAGTGGAGTGGAGTGGAATGGAATGGAATGGAAAGGAATGGAATGGAATGCAATGGAATGCAATGGAATGGAAAGGAATGGAATGGAATGGAATGGAATGGAATGGAATGGAATGGAATGGAATGGAATGGACAACAGTAGAATGGAATGGAATGGAATGGAATGGAATGGAATGGAATGGAATGGAATGGAATTCAATGGAATGGAATGGAATGGAATGGAATTCAATGGAATGGAATGGAATGGAATGGAATTCCATGGAATGGAATGGAATGGAATTCCATGGAATGGAATGGAATGGAATGGAATTCTATGGAATGGAATGGAGTGGAATCGAATGGAATCGAATGGAATCGAATGGAATGGAATGGAATAGAATGGAATCAACCCGAGTAGAACGGAACGGAACGCAACGGAACGGAACGGAACGGAACGGGACGGAACGGAACGGAATGGAATGGAATGGAACGTAATTCCATGGAATGGAATGGAATGGAATGGAATGGAATTCAATGGAATGGAACGGAATGGATTGGAATGGAATGGAATAGAATGGAATGAACCCGAGTAGAACGGAACGGAACACAACGGAACGGAACGGAACGCAACGGAACGGAACGGAACGGAACGGAAAGGAATGGAATGGAATGGAAAGGAATTCAGTGGAATGGAATGGAATGGAATGGAATTCTATGGAATGGAATTCAATGGAATGGAATGGAGTGGAATGGAATGGAATCGAATGGAATTGAATGGAATCGAATGGAATCAAATGGGATCGAATGGAATGGAATGGAATAGAATGGAATCAACCCGAGTAGAACGGAATGGAATGGAATGGAATGGAATGGGATGGAATGGAATGGAATGGAATGGAATGGAATGGAATGGAATTCAATGGAATGGAATGGAATGGAATGGAATGGAATGGAATGGAATGGAATGGAATTCAATGGAATGGAATGGAACGGAATGGAATTCAATGGAATGGAATGGAATGGAATGGAATTCCATGGAATGGAATGGAATGGAATTCCATGGAATGGAATGGAATGGAATGGAATTCCATGGAATGGAATGGAATGGAATGGAATTCAATGGAATGGAATGGAATGGAATCGAATGGAATGGAATGGAATGGAATGGAATGGAATGGAATGGAATGGAATAGAATGGAATCAACCTGAGTAGAACGGAATGGAATGGAATGGAATAGAATGGAATGGAATGGAATGGAATGGAATGTACCAAAGTAGAACGGAATGGAATGGAATGGAATGGAATGGAATGGAATGGAATGGAATGGAATGGAATGGAATGGAATGGAATGTACACGAGTAGAACGGAATGGAATGGAATGGAATGGATTGGAATGGAATGGAATGGAATGGAATGGAATGTAACCGAGTAGAACGGAATGGAATGTAATTGAATGGAATGTAACCGAGTTGAACGGAACGGAATGGAATGGAATGGAATGGAATGGAATGGAATGGAATGGAATGGAATGGAATTGAGTGCAATGCAATGCAATGGAATGCAATGGAATGGAAAGGAATGGAATGGAATGGAATGGAATCTACCCGAGTAGAACGGAATGGAATGGAATTGAATGGAATGTAACCGAGTAGAACGGAACGGAATGGAATGGAATGGAATGGAATGCAATGGAATGGAATGGAATGGAATGGAATGGAATGGAATGGAATGGAATGGAATGGAATGGAATGGAATGGACACCAGTTGAATGGAATGGAATGGAATGGAATGGAATGGAATGGAATGGAATGGAATGGAATGGAATCTACCCGAGTAGAACGGAATGGAACGGAATGGAATGGAATGGAATGGACAGGAGCAGAACGGAATGGAATGCAATGGAATGGAATGGAATGTACCCGAGCAGAACGGAATGGAATGAAATGGAAATGGAAAGGGAATGGAAATGGAACGGGAATGGAAATGGAACGGGAACGGAAATGGAACGGGAATGGAAATGGAACGGGAACGGAAACGGAACGAGAACGGAAATGGAACGGGAACGGAAACGGAACGGGAACGGAAATGGAACGGGAATGGTAATGGAACGGGAATGGAAATGGAACGGGAATGGAAATGGAACGGGGATGGAAATGGATCGGGAATGGAAATGGAACGGGAATGGTAATGGAACTGGAATGGAAATGGAACGGGAATGGAAAAGAAACGGGAATGGAAATGGAACGGGAATGGAAATGGAATGGGAATGGAAATGGAATGGAATGGAATGGAATGGAATGGAATGGAATGTACCGGAGTGGAGTGGAGTGGGGTGGAGTGGAGTAGAGTGCACTGGTACGGAATGGAATGGAATGGAATGGAATGGAACGGAACGGAATGTACCCGAGAAGCACGGAATGGAATGGAATGGAATGGAATGGAATGGAATGGAATGGAATGTACCGGAGTGGAGTGGAGTGGAACGGAGTGGAGTGGAGTGGAGTGGAGTGGAATGGAATGGAATGGAATGGAATGGAATGGAATGGAATGCAATGGAATGCAATGGAATGGAAAGGAATGGAATGGAATGGAATGGAATGGAATGGAATGGACAGCAGTAGAATGGAATGGAATGGAATGGAATGGAATGGAATGGAATGGAATGGAATGGAATGGAATTCAATGGAATGGAATGGAATGGAATGGAATTCAATGGAATGGAATGGAATGGAATGGAATTCAATGGAATGGAATGGAATGGAATGGAATTCTATGGAATGGAATGGAGTGGAATCGAATGGAATCGAATGGAATCGAATGGAATGGAATGGAATAGAATGGAATCAACCCGAGTAGAACGGAACGGAACGCAACGGAACGGAACGGAACGGAACGGGACGGAACGGAACTTAATGGAATGGAATGGAACGGAATTCCATGGAATGGAATGGAATGGAATGGAATGGAATGGAATGGAATGGAATGGAATGGAATTCAATGGAATGGAACGGAATGGATTGGAATGGAATGGAATAGAATGGAATCAACCCGAGTGGAACGGAACGGAACACAACGGAATGGAACGGAACGCAACGGAACGGAACGGAACGGAACGGAACGGAATGGAATGGAATGGAACGGAATTCAGTGGAATGGAATGGAATGGAATGGAATTCTATGGAATGGAATGGAATGGAATGGAATGGAATGGAATGGAATGGAATTCCATGGAATGGAATGGAATGGAATGGAATGGAATGGAATGGAATGGAATGGAATGGAATGGAATTCAATGGAATGGAATGGAATGGAATGGAATGGAATGGAATGGAATGGAATGGAATGGAATGGAATTCCATGGAATGGAATGGAATGGAATCGAATGGAATCGAATGGAATCGAATGGAATCAATTGGAATCGAATGGAATCGAATGGAATGGAATGGAATAGAATGGAATCAACCCGAGTAGAACGGAACGGCACGCAACGGAACGGAACGGAATGGAACGGGACGGAACGGAACGGAATGGAATGGAATGGAACGGAATTCAATGGAATGGAATGGAATGGAATGGAATTCAATGGAATGGAATGGAATGGAATGGAATTCAATGGAATGGAATGGAATGGAATGGAATCAACCAGAGTGGAGTGGAATGGAATGGAATGGAATGGAATGGAATGGAATGGAATCGAATGGAATGGAATGGAATGGAATGGAATGGAATTCAATGGAATGGAATGGAATGGAATGGAATGGAATCGAATGGAATCGAATGGAATCGATTGGAATCGAATGGAATCGAATAGAATGGAATGGAATAGAATGGAATCAACCCGAGTAGAACGGAACGGAACGCAACGGAACGGAACGGAACGGAACAGGACGGAACGGAACGGAATGGAATGGAATGGAATGGAATTCAATGGAATGGAATGGAACGGAATGGAACGGAATGGAATGGAATGGAATGGAATGGAATGGAATGGAATTCCATGGAATGGAATGGAGTGGAATCGAATGGAATCGAATGGAATCGAATGGAATCGAATGGAATCGAATGAGATCGAATGGAATGGAATGGAATAGAATGGAATCAACCCGAGTAGAACGGAATGGAATGGAATGGAATGGAATGGAATGGAATGGAATGGAATGGAATGGAATGGAATGGAATTCAATGGAATGGAATGGAATGGAATGGAATGGAATGGAATGGAATGGAATGGAATTCAATGGAATTCAATGGAATGGAATGGAATGGAATGGAATGGAATGGAATGGAATGGAATGGAATGGAATTCAATGGAATGGAATGGAATGGAATCGAATGGAATCGAATGGAATCGAATGGAATCAATTGGAATCGAATGGAATCGAATGGAATGGAATGGAATAGAATGGAATCAACCCGAGTAGGACGGAACGGCACGCAACGGAACGGAACGGAATGGAACGGGACGGAACGGAACGGAATGGAATGGAATGGAACGGAATTCAATGGAATGGAATGGAATGGAACGGAATTCAATGGAATGGAATGGAATGGAATGGAATTCAATGGAATGGAATGGAATGGAATGGAATGGAATGGAATGGAATGGAATAGAATGGAATCAACCCGAGTAGAACGGAACGGAACGCAACGGAACGAAACGGAACGCAACGGAAAGGAACGGAACGGAAAGGAATGGAACGGAATGGAATGGAATGGAACGGAATGGAATGGAATGGAATGGAATGGAATTCCATGGAATGGAATTGAACTCAATGGAATGGAATGGAATGGAATGGAATGGAATGGAATGGAATTCAATGGAATGGAATGGAATGGAATGGAGTGGAATTCAATGGAATGGAATGGAATGGAATCGAATGGAATCGAATGGAATCGAATGGAATCGATTGGAATCGAATGGAATCGAATAGAATGGAATGGAATAGAATGGAATCAACCCGAGTAGAACGGAACGGAACGCAACGGAACGGAACGGAACGGAACGGAACGGAACGGAATGGAATGGAATGGAATGGATCGGAATTCCATGGAATGGAATGGAATGGAATGGAATTCAATGGAATGGAATGGAATGGAATGGAATGGAATGGAATGGAGTGGAATCGAATGGAATCGAATGGAATCGAATGGAATCGAATGGAATCGAATGAGATCGAATTGAATGGAATGGAATAGAATGGAATCAACCCGAGTAGAACGGAATGGAATGGAATGGAATGGAATGGAATGGAATGGAATGGAGTGGAATGGAATGGAATGGAATGGAATGGAATGGAATGGAATGGAATGGAATGGAATGGAATTCAATGGAATTCAATGGAAAGGAATGGAATGGAATGGAATGGAATGGAATGGAATGGAATGGAATGGAATGGAATGGAATTAAATGGAATGGAATGGAATGGAATCGAATGGAATCGAATGGAATCGAATGGAATCAATTGGAATCGAATGGAATCGAATGGAATGGAATGGAATAGAATGGAATCAACCCGAGTAGAACGGAACGGCACGCAACGGAACGGAACGGAATGGAACGGGACGGAACGGAACGGAATGGAATGGAATGGAACGGAATTCAATGGAATGGAATGGAATGGAACGGAATTCAATGGAATGGAATGGAATGGAATGGAATTCAATGGAATGGAATAGAATGGAATGGAATGGAATGGAATGGAATGGAATAGAATGGAATCAACCCGAGTAGAACGGAACGGAACGCAACGGAACGAAACGGAACGCAACGGAAAGGAACGGAACGGAAAGGAATGGAACGGAATGGAATGGAATGGAACGGAATGGAATGGAATGGAATGGAATGGAATTCCATGGAATGGAATTGAACTCAATGGAATGGAATGGAATGGAATGGAATGGAATGGAATGGAATTCAATGGAATGGAATGGAATGGAATGGAGTGGAATTCAATGGAATGGAATGGAATGGAATCGAATGGAATCGAATGGAATCGAATGGAATCGATTGGAATCGAATGGAATCGAATAGAATGGAATGGAATAGAATGGAATCAACCCGAGTAGAACGGAACGGAACGCAACGGAACGGAACGGAACGGAACGGACCGGAATGGAATGGAATGGAATGGATCGGAATTCCATGGAATGGAATGGAATGGAATGGAATTCAATGGAATGGAATTGAATGGAATGGAATGGAATGGAGTGGAATCGAATGGAATCGAATGGAATCGAATGGAATCGAATGGAATCGAATGAGATCGAATGGAATGGAATGGAATAGAATGGAATCAACCCGAGTAGAACGGAATGGAATGGAATGGAATGGAATGGAATGGAATGGAATGGAATGGAATGGAAAGGAATGGAATGGAATGGAATGGAATGGAATTCAATGGAATGGAATGGAATGGAATGGAATTTAATGGAATGGAATGGAAAGAAACGGAATGGAATGGAATGGAATTCCATGGAATGGAATTGAACTCAATGGAATGGAATGGAATGGAATGGAATGGAATGGAATTCAATGGAATGGAATGGAATGGAATGGAGTGGAATTCAATGGAATGGAATGGAATGGAATCGAATGGAATCGAATGGAATCGAATGGAATCGATTGGAATCGAATGGAATCGAATAGAATGGAATGGAATAGAATGGAATCAACCCGAATAGAACGGAACGGAACGCAACGGAACGGAACGGAACGGAACGGGACGGAACGGAACGGAATGGAATGGAATGGAACGGAATTCAATGGAATTGAATGGAATGGAATGGAACGGAATGGAATGGAATTCAATGGAATGGAATGGAATGGAATGGAATGGAATGGAATTCCATGGAATGGAATGGAATGGAATGGAATGGAATTCCATGGAATGGAATGGAGTGGAATCGAATGGAATCGAATGGAATCGAATGGAATCGAATGAGATCGAATGGAATGGAATGGAATAGAATGGAATCAACCCGAGTAGAACGGAATGGAATGGAATGGAATGGAATGGAATGGAATGGAATGGAATGGAATGGAATGGAATGGAATGGAATGGAATTCAATGGAATGGAATGGAATGGAATTCAATGGAATGGAATGGAATGGAATGGAATGGAATGGAATGGAATTCAATGGAATGGAATGGAATGGAATGGAATGGAATGGAATGGAATGGAATTCAATGGAATGGAATGGAATGGAATCGAATGGAATCGAATGGAATCGAATGGAATCAATTGGAATCCAATGGAATCGAATGGAATGGAATGGAATAGAATGGAATCAACCCGAGTAGAACGGAACGGCACGCAACGGAACGGAACGGAATGGAACGGGAAGGAACGGAACGGAATGGAATGGAATGGAACGGAATTCAATGGAATGGAATGGAATGGAATGGAATTCAATGGAATGGAATGGAATGGAATGGAATTCAATGGAATGGAATGGAATGGAATGGAATCAACCCGAGTGGAGTGGAATGGAATGGAATGGAATGGAATGGAATGGAATGGAATGGAATCGAATGGAATGGAATGGAATGGAATGGAATTCAATGGAATGGAATGGAATGGAATCGAATGGAATCCAATGGAATCGAATGGAATCGATTGGAATCGAATGGAATCTAATAGAATGGAATGGAATAGAATGGAATCAACCCGAGTAGAACGGAACGGAACGCAACGGAACGGAACGGAACGGAACAGGACGGAACGGAACGGAATGGAATGGAATGGAACGGAATTCAATGGAATGGAATGGAATGGAATGGAACGGAATGGAATGGAATGGAATGGAATGGAATGGAATGGAATGGAATGGAATGGAATTCAATGGAATGGAATGGAATGGAATGGAATGGAATGGAATTCCATGGAATGGAATGGAGTGGAATCGAATGGAATCGAATGGAATCGAATGGAATCGAATGGAATCGAATGAGATCGAATGGAATGGAATGGAATAGAATGGAATCAACCCGAGTAGAACGGAATGGAATGGAATGGAATGGAATGGAATGGAATGGAATGGAATGGAATGGAATGGAATTCAATGGAATGGAATGGAATGGAATGGAATGGAATGGAATGGAATGGAATGGAATTCAATGGAATTCAATGGAATGGAATGGAATGGAATGGAATGGAATTCAATGGAATGGAATGGAATGGAATGGAATGGAATGGAATTCAATGGAATGGAATGGAATGGAATCGAATGGAATCGAATGGAATCGAATGGAATCAATTGGAATCGAATGGAATCGAGTGGAATGGAATGGAATAGAATGGAATCAACCCGAGTAGAACGGAACGGCACGCAACGGAACGGAACGGAATGGAACGGGACGGAACGGAACGGAATGGAATGGAATGGAACGGAATTCAATGGAATGGAATGGAATGGAATGGAATTCAATGGAATGGAATGGAATGGAATGGAATTCAATGGAATGGAATGGAATGGAATGGAATGGAATGGAATGGAATGGAATGGAATAGAATGGAATCAACCCGAGTAGAACGGAACGGAACGCAACGGAACGAAACGGAACGCAACGGAATGGAACGGAACGGAAAGGAACGGAACGGAATGGAATGGAATGGAACGGAATTCAATGGAATGGAATGGAATGGAATGGAATTCAATGGAATGGAATGGAACTCAATGGAATGGAATGGAATGGAATGGAATGGAATTCAATGGAATGGAATGGAATGGAATGGAGTGGAATTCAATGGAATGGAATGGAATGGAATCGAATGGAATCGAATGGAATCGAATGGAATCGAATGGAATCGAATGGAATCGAATAGAATGGAATGGAATAGAATGGAATCAACCCGAGTAGAACGGAACGGAACGCAACGGAACGGAACGGAACGGAACGGGACGGAACGGAACGGAACGGAACGGAACGGAATGGAATGGAATGGAATGGATCGGAATTCCATGGAATGGAATGGAATGGAATGGAATTCAATGGAATGGAATGGAATGGAATGGAATGGAATGGAGTGGAATCGAATGGAATCGAATGGAATCGAATGGAATCGAATGGAATCGAATGAGATCGAATGGAATGGAATGGAATAGAATGGAATCAACCCGAGTAGAACGGAATGGAATGGAATGGAATGGAATGGAATGGAATGGAATGGAATGGAATGGAAAGGAATGGAATGGAATGGAATGGAATGGAATTCAATGGAATGGAATGGAATGGAATGGAATTTAATGGAATGGAATGGAATGGAATGGAATGGAATGGAATGGAATGGAATTCAATGGAATGGAATGGAATGGAATCGAATGGAATCGAATGGAATCGAATGGAATCAATTGGAATCGAATGGAATCGAATGGAATGGAATGGAATAGAATGGAATCAACCCGAGTAGAACGGAACGGCACGCAACGGAAAGGAACGGAATGGAACGGGACGGAACGGAACGGAATGGAATGGAATGGAACGGAATTCAATGGAATGGAATGGAATGGAATGGAATGGAATGGAATGGAATGGAATGGAATGGAATGGAATGGAATGGAATGGAATGGAATAGAATGGAATCAACACGAGTAGAACGGAACGGAACCTAACGGAAAGAAACGGAACGCAACGGAAAGGAACGGAACGGAAAGGAACGGAACGGAATGGAATGGAATGGAACGGAATGGAATGGAATGGAATTCCATGGAATGGAATTGAACTCAATGGAATGGAATGGAATGGAATGGAATGGAATGGAATGGAATTCAATGGAATGGAATGGAATGGAATGGAGTGGAATTCAATGGAATGGAATGGAATGGAATCGAATGGAATCGAATGGAATCGAATGGAATCGATTGGAATCGAATGGAATCGAATAGAATGGAATGGAATAGAATGGAATCAACCCGAATAGAACGGAACGGAACGCAACGGAACGGAACGGAACGGAACGGGACGGAACGGAACGGAATGGAATGGAATGGAACGGAATTCAATGGAATTGAATGGAATGGAATGGAACGGAATGGAATGGAATTCAATGGAATGGAATGGAATGGAATGGAATGGAATGGAATTCCATGGAATGGAATGGAATGGAATGGAATGGAATTCCATGGAATGGAATGGAGTGGAATCGAATGGAATCGAATGGAATCGAATGGAATCGAATGGAATCGAATGAGATCGAATGGAATGGAATGGAATAGAATGGAATCAACCCGAGTAGAACGGAATGGAATGGAATGGAATGGAATGGAATGGAATGGAATGGAATGGAATGGAATGGAATGGAATGGAATGGAATTCAATGGAATGGAATGGAATGGAATGGAATGGAATGGAATGGAATGGAATGGAATGGAATGGAATGGAATTCAATGGAATGGAATGGAATGGAATGGAATGGAATGGAATGGAATTCAATGGAATGGAATGGAATGGAATCGAATGGAATCGAATGGAATCGAATGGAATCAATTGGAATCGAATGGAATCGAATGGAATGGAATGGAATAGAATGGAATCAACCCGAGTAGAACGGAACGGCACGCAACGGAACGGAACGGAATGGAACGGGACGGAACGGAACGGAATGGAATGGAATGGAACGGAATTCAATGGAATGGAATGGAATGGAATGGAATTCAATGGAATGGAATGGAATGGAATGGAATTCAATGGAATGGAATGGAATGGAATGGAATCAACCCGAGTGGAGTGGAATGGAATGGAATGGAATGGAATGGAATGGAATGGAATGGAATGGAATGGAATGGAATCGAATGGAATGGAATGGAATGGAATGGAATGGAATTCAATGGAATGGAATGGAATGGAATCGAATGGAATCGAATGGAATCGAATGGATTCGATTGGAATCGAATGGAATCTAATAGAATGGAATGGAATAGAATGGAATCAACCCGAGTAGAACGGAACGGAACGCAACGGAACGGAACGGAACGGAACAGGACGGAACGGAACGGAATGGAATGGAATGGAACGGAATTCAATGGAATGGAATGGAATGGAATGGAACGGAATGGAATGGAATGGAATGGAATGGAATGGAATGGAATTCAATGGAATGGAATGGAATGGAATGGAATGGAATGGAATTCCATGGAATGGAATGGAGTGGAATCGAATGGAATCGAATGGAATCGAATGGAATCGAATGGAATCGAATGAGATCGAATGGAATGGAATGGAATAGAATGGAATCAACCCGAGTAGAACGGAATGGAATGGAATGGAATGGAATGGAATGGAATGGAATGGAATGGAATGGAATGGAATTCAATGGAATGGAATGGAATGGAATGGAATGGAATGGAATGGAATGGAATGGAATTCAATGGAATTCAATGGAATGGAATGGAATGGAATGGAATGGAATTCAATGGAATGGAATGGAATGGAATGGAATGGAATGGAATTCAATGGAATGGAATGGAATGGAATCGAATGGAATCGAATGGAATCGAATGGAATCAATTGGAATCGAATGGAATCGAATGGAATGGAATGGAATAGAATGGAATCAACCCGAGTAGAACGGAACGGCACGCAACGGAACGGAACGGAATGGAACGGGACGGAACGGAACGGAATGGAATGGAATGGAACGGAATTCAATGGAATGGAATGGAATGGAATGGAATTCAATGGAATGGAATGGAATGGAATGGAATTCAATGGAATGGAATGGAATGGAATGGAATGGAATGGAATGGAATGGAATAGAATGGAATCAACCCGAGTAGAACGGAACGGAACGCAACGGAACGAAACGGAACGCAACGGAAAGGAACGGAACGGAAAGGAACGGAACGGAATGGAATGGAATGGAACGGAATTCAATGGAATGGAATGGAATGGAATGGAATTCAATGGAATGGAATGGAACTCAATGGAATGGAATGGAATGGAATGGAATGGAATTCAATGGAATGGAATGGAATGGAATGGAGTGGAATTCAATGGAATGGAATGGAATGGAATCGAATGGAATCGAATGGAATCGAATGGAATCGAATGGAATCGAATGGAATCGAATAGAATGGAATGGAATAGAATGGAATCAACCCGAGTAGAACGGAACGGAATGCAACGGAACGGAACGGAACGGAACGGGACGGAACGGAACGGAATGGAATGGAATGGAACGGAATTCAATGGAATGGAATGGAATGGAATGGAATTCCATGGAATGGAATGGAATGGAATGGAATGGAATGGAATGGAATGGAATAGAATGGAATGGAATGGAATGGAATGGAATCAACCCGAGTGGAGTGGAATGGAATGGAATGGAATGGAATGGAATCGAATGGAATGGAATGGAATAGAATGGAATGGAATGGAATGGAATGGAATCAACCCGAGTGGAGTGGAATGGAATGGAATGGAATGGAATTCAATGGAATGGAATTCAATGGAATTCAATGGAATGGAATGGAATGGAATGGAATGGAATTCAATGGAATGGAATGGAATGGAATCGAATGGAATCGAATGGAATCGAATGGAATCGATTGGAATCGAATGGAATCGAATAGAATGGAATGGAATAGAATGGAATCAACCCGAGTAGAACGGAACGGAACGCAACGGAACGGAATGGAACGGAACGGGACGGAAAGGAACGGAATGGAATGGAATGGAACGGAATTCAATGCAATGGAATGGAATGGAATGGAACGGAACGGAATGGAATGGAATGGAATGGAATGGAATGGAATGGAATGGAATGGAATTCAATGGAATGGAATGGAATGGAATGGAATGGAATTCCATGGAATGGAATGGAGTGGAATCGAATGGAATCGAATGGAATCGAATGGAATCGAATGGAATCGAATGAGATCGAATGTAATGGAATGGAATAGAATGGAATCAACCCGAGTAGAATGGAATGGAATGGAATGGAATGGAATGGAATGGAATGGAATGGAATGGAATGGAATGGAATGGAATGGAATTCAATGGAATGGAATGGAATGGAATGGAATTCAATGGAATGGAATGGAATGGAATGGAATGGAATGGAATGGAATGGAATGGAATGGAATCGAATGGAATCGAATGGAATCGAATGGAATCAATTGGAATCGAATGGAATCGAATGGAATGGAATGGAATAGAATGGAATCAACCCGAGTAGAACGGAACGGCACGCAACGGAACGGAACGGAATGGAACGGGACGGAACGGAACGGAATGGAATGGAATGGAACGGAATTCAATGGAATGGAATGGAATGGAATGGAATTCAATGGAATGGAATGGAATGGAATGGAATTCAATGGAATGGAATGGAATGGAATGGAATGGAATGGAATGGAATGGAATGGAATAGAATGGAATCAACCCGAGTAGAACGGAACGGAACGCAACGGAACGAAACGGAACACAACGGAAAGGAACGGAACGGAAAGGAACGGAACGGAATGGAATGGAATGGAACGGAATGGAATGGAATGGAATGGAATGGAATTCCATGGAATGGAATGGAACTCAATGGAATGGAATGGAATGGAATGGAATGGAATGGAATGGAATGGAATTCAATGGAATGGAATGGAATGGAATGGAGTGGAATTCAATGGAATGGAATGGAATGGAATCGAATGGAATCGAATGGAATCGAATGGAATCGATTGGAATCGAATGGAATCGAATAGAATGGAATGGAATAGAATGGAATCAACCCGAGTAGAACGGAACGGAACGCAACGGAACGGAACGGAACGGAACGGGACGGAACGGAACGGAATGGAATGGAATGGAACGGAATTCAATGGAATGGAATGGAATGGAACGGAACGGAATGGAATGGAATGGAATGGAATGGAATGGAATGCAATGGAATTCAATGGAATGGAATGGAATGGAATGGAATGGAATGGAATGGAATTCCATGGAATGGAATGGAGTGGAATCGAATGGAATCGAATGGAATCGAATGGAATCGAATGGAATCGAATGAGATCGAATGGAATGGAATGGAATAGAATGGAATCAACCCGAGTAGAACGGAATGGAATGGAATGGAATGGAATGGAATGGAATGGAATGGAATGGAATGGAATGGAATGGAATGGAATGGAATGGAATTCAATGGAATGGAAAGGAATGGAATGGAATGGAATGGAATTCAATGGAATGGAAAGGAATGGAACGGAATGGAATGGAATGGAATGGAATGGAATTCCATGGAATGGAATGGAATTCAATGGAATGGAATGGAATGGAATGGAATGGAATGGAATCGAATGGAATCGAATGGAATCGAATGGAATCAATTGGAATCGAATGGAATCGAATGGAATGGAATGGAATAGAATGGAATCAACCCGAGTAGAACGGAACGGCACGCAACGGAACGGAACGGAATGGAACGGGACGGAACGGAACGGAATGGAATGGAATGGAACGGAATTCAATGGAATGGAATGGAATGGAATGGAATTCAATGGAATGGAATGGAATGGAATGGAATGGAATGGAATGGAATGGAATGGAATGGAATAGAATGGAATGGAATAGAATGGAATCAACCCGAGTAGAACGGAACGGAACGCAACGGAACGAAACGGAACGCAACGGAAAGGAACGGAACGGAAAGGAACGGAACGGAATGGAATGGAATGGAACGGAATGGAATGGAATGGAATGGAATGGAATTCCATGGAATGGAATTGAACTCAATGGAATGGAATGGAATGGAATGGAATGGAATTCAATGGAATGGAATGGAATGGAATGGAGTGGAATTCAATGGAATGGAATGGAATGGAATCGAATGGAATCGAATGGAATCGAATGGAATCGATTGGAATCGAATGGAATCGAATAGAATGGAATGGAATAGAATGGAATCAACCCGAGCAGAACGGAACGGAACGCAACGGAACGGAACGGAACGGAACGGGACGGAACGGAACGGAATGGAATGGAATGGAACGGAATTCAATGGAATGGAATGGAATGGAATGGAACGGAACGGAATGGAATGGAATGGAATGGAATGGAATGGAATGGAATGGAATGGAATTCCATGGAATGGAATGGAATGGAATGGAATGGAATGGAATTCCATGGAATGGAATGGAGTGGAATCGAATGGAATCGAATGGAATCGAATGGAATCGAATGGAATCGAATGAGATCGAATGGAATGGAATGGAATAGAATGGAATCAACCCGAGTAGAACGGAATGGAATGGAATGGAATGGAATGGAATGGAATGGAATGGAATGGAATGGAATGGAATGGAATGGAATTCAATGGAATGGAATGGAATGGAATGGAATGGAATGGAATGCAATGGAATGGAATGGAATGGAATGGAATGGAATTCAATGGAATGGAATGGAATGGAATGGAATGGAATGGAATGGAATGGAATGGAATTCAATGGAATGGAATGGAATGGAATCGAATGGAATCGAATGGAATCGAATGGAATCAATTGGAATCGAATGGAATCGAATGGAATGGAATGGAATAGAATGGAATCAACCCGAGTAGAACGGAACGGCACGCAACGGAACGGAACGGAATGGAACGGGACGGAACGGAACGGAATGGAATGGAATGGAACGGAATTCAATGGAATGGAATGGAATGGAATGGAATTCAATGGAATGGAATGGAATGGAATGGAATTCAACGGAATGGAATGGAATGGAATGGAATCAACCCGAGTGGAGTGGAATGGAATGGAATGGAATGGAATGGAATGGAATGGAATGGAATGGAATCGAATGGAATGGAATGGAATGGAATGGAATGGAATTCAATGGAATGGAATGGAATGGAATCGAATGGAATCGAATGGAATCGAATGGAATCGATTGGAATCGAACGGAATCTAATAGAATGGAATGGAATAGAATGGAATCAACCCGAGTAGAACGGAACGGAACGCAACGGAACGGAACGGAACGGAACGGGACGGAACGGAACGGAATGGAATGGAATGGAACGGAATTCAATGGAATGGAATGGAATGGAATGGAACGGTATGGAATGGAATGGAATGGAATGGAATGGAATTCAATGGAATGGAATGGAATGGAATGGAATGGAATGGAATGGAATGGAATGGAATGGAATTCAATGGAATTCAATGGAATGGAATGGAATGGAATGGAATGGAATTCAATGGAATGGAATGGAATGGAATCGAATGGAATCGAATGGAATCGAATGGAATCAATTGGAATCGAATGGAATCGAATGGAATGGAATGGAATAGAATGGAATCAACCCGAGTAGAACGGAACGGCACGCAACGGAACGGAACGGAATGGAACGGGACGGAACGGAACGGAATGGAATGGAATGGAACGGAATTCAATGGAATGGAATGGAATGGAATGGAATTCAATGGAATGGAATGGAATGGAATGGAATTCAATGGAATGGAATGGAATGGAATGGAATGGAATGGAATGGAATGGAATGGAATGGAATAGAATGGAATCAACCCGAGTAGAACGGAACGGAACGCAACGGAACGAAACGGAACACAACGGAAAGGAACGGAACGGAAAGGAACGGAACGGAATGGAATGGAATGGAACGGAATGGAATGGAATGGAATGGAATGGAATTCCATGGAATGGAATGGAACTCAATGGAATGGAATGGAATGGAATGGAATGGAATGGAATGGAATTCAATGGAATGGAATGGAATGGAATGGAGTGGAATTCAATGGAATGGAATGGAATGGAATCGAATGGAATCGAATGGAATCGAATGGAATCGATTGGAATCGAATGGAATCGAATAGAATGGAATGGAATAGAATGGAATCAACCCGAGTAGAACGGAACGGAACGCAACGGAACGGAACGGAACGGAACGGGACGGAACGGAACGGAATGGAATGGAATGGAACGGAATTCAATGGAATGGAATGGAATGGAACGGAACGGAATGGAATGGAATGGAATGGAATGGAATGCAATGGAATGGAATGGAATGGAATGGAATGGAATGGAATGGAATGGAATTCCATGGAATGGAATGGAGTGGAATCGAATGGAATCGAATGGAATCGAATGGAATCGAATGGAATCGAATGAGATCGAATGGAATGGAATGGAATAGAATGGAATCAACCCGAGTAGAACGGAATGGAATGGAATGGAATGGAATGGAATGGAATGGAATGGAATGGAATGGAATGGAATGGAATGGAATGGAATTCAATGGAATGGAAAGGAATGGAATGGAATGGAATGGAATTCAATGGAATGGAATGGAATGGAACGGAATGGATTGGAATGGAATGGAATGGAATTCCATGGAATGGAATGGAATTCAATGGAATGGAATGGAATGGAATGGAATGGAATGGAATGGAATTCAATGGAATGGAATGGAATGGAATGGAGTGGAATTCAATGGAATGGAATGGAATGGAATCGAATGGAATCGAATGGAATCGAATGGAATCGATTGGAATCGAATGGAATCGAATAGAATGGAATGGAATAGAATGGAATCAACCCGAGTAGAACGGAACGGAACGCAACGGAACGGAATGGAACGGAACGGGACGGAACGGAACGGAATGGAATGGAATGGAACGGAATTCAATGGAATGGAATGGAATGGAATAGAACGGAATGGAATGGAATGGAATGGAATGGAATGGAATTCAATGGAATGGAATGGAATGGAATGGAATGGAATGGAATGGAATTCCATGGAATGGAATGGAGTGGAATCGAATGGAATCGAATGGAATCGAATGGAATCGAATGGAATCGAATGAGATCGAATGGAATGGAATGGAATAGAATGGAATCAACCCGAGTAGAACGGAATGGAATGGAATGGAATGGAATGGAATGGAATGGAATGGAATGGAATGGAATGGAATGGAATGGAAAGGAATGGAATGGAATGGAATGGAATGGAATTCAATGGAATGGAATGGAATGGAATGGAATTCAATGGAATGGAATGGAATGGAATGGAATGGAATGGAATGGAATTCAATGGAATGGAATGGAATGGAATCGAATGGAATCGAATGGAATCGAATGGAATCAATTGGAATCGAATGGAATCGAATGGAATGGAATGGAATAGAATGGAATCAACCCGAGTAGAACGGAACGGCACGCAACGGAACGGAACGGAATGGAACGGGACGGAAAGGAACGGAATGGAATGGAATGGAACGGAATTCAATGGAATGGAATGGAATGGAATGGAATTCAATGGAATGGAATGGAATGGAATGGAATGGAATGGAATGGAATGGAATGGAATGGAATAGAATGGAATGGAATAGAATGGAATCAACCCGAGTAGAACGGAACGGAACGCAACGGAACGAAACGGAACGCAACGGAAAGGAACGGAACGGAAAGGAACGGAACGGAATGGAATGGAATGGAACGGAATGGAATGGAATGGAATGGAATGGAATTCCATGGAATGGAATTGAACTCAATGGAATGGAATGGAATGGAATGGAATGGAATGGAATTCAATGGAATGGAATGGAATGGAATGGAGTGGAATCGAATGGAATCGAATGGAATCGAATGGAATCGATTGGAATCGAATGGAATCGAATAGAATGGAATGGAATAGAATGGAATCAACCCGAGTAGAACGGAACGGAACGCAACGGAACGGAATGGAACGGAACGGGACGGAACGGAACGGAATGGAATGGAATGGAACGGAATTCAATGGAATGGAATGGAATGGAATAGAACGGAATGGAATGGAATGGAATGGAATGGAATGGAATGGAATGGAATGGAATGGAATTCAATGGAATGGAATTCCATGGAATGGAATGGAATGGAATGGAATGGAATGGAATGGAGTGGAATCGAATGGAATCGAATGGAATCGAATGGAATCGAATGGAATCGAATGAGATCGAATGGAATGGAATGGAATAGAATGGAATCAACCCGAGTAGAACGGAATGGAATGGAATGGAATGGAATGGAATGGAATGGAATGGAATGGAATGGAAAGGAATGGAATGGAATGGAATGGAATGGAATTCAATGGAATGGAATGGAATGGAATGGAATTCAATGGAATGGAATGGAATGGAATGGAATGGAATGGAATGGAATTCAATGGAATGGAATGGAATGGAATCGAATGGAATCGAATGGAATCGAATGGAATCAATTGGAATCGAATGGAATCGAATGGAATGGAATGGAATAGAATGGAATCAACCCGAGTAGAACGGAACGGCACGCAACGGAACGGAACGGAATGGAACGGGACGGAACGGAACGGAATGGAATGGAATGGAACGGAATTCAATGGAATGGAATGGAATGGAATGGAATTCAATGGAATGGAATGGAATGGAATTCCATGGAATGGAATGGAATGGAATGGAATGGAATAGAATGGAATGGAATAGAATGGAATCAACCCGAGTAGAACGGAACGGAACGCAACGGAACGAAACGGAACGCAACGGAAAGGAACGGAACGGAAAGGAACGGAACGGAATGGAATGGAATGGAACGGAATGGAATGGAATGGAATGGAATGGAATTCCATGGAATGGAATTGAACTCAATGGAATGGAATGGAATGGAATGGAATGGAATGGAATTCAATGGAATGGAATGGAATGGAATGGAGTGGAATTCAATGGAATGGAATGGAATGGAATCGAATGGAATCGAATGGAATCGAATGGAATCGATTGGAATCGAATGGAATCGAATAGAATGGAATGGAATAGAATGGAATCAACCCGAGTAGAACGGAACGGAACGCAACGGAACGGAACGGAACGGAACGGGACGGAACGGAACGGAATGGAATGGAATGGAACGGAATTCATTGGAATGGAATGGAATGGAATGGAACGGAATGGAATGGAATGGAATGGAATGGAATGGAATGGAATGGAATGGAATGGAATTCCATGGAATGGAATGGAATGGAATGGAATGGAATGGAATGGAATGGAATGGAATGGAATGGAATGGAGTGGAATCGAATGGAATCGAATGGAATCGAATGGAATCGAATGGAATCGAATGAGATCGAATGGAATGGAATGGAATAGAATGGAATCAACCCGAGTAGAACGGAATGGAATGGAATGGAATGGAATGGAATGGAATGGAATGGAATGGAATGGAATGGAATGGAATGGAATTCAATGGAATGGAATGGAATGGAATGGAATGGAATGGAATGCAATGGAATGGAATGGAATGGAATGGAATGGAATTCAATGGAATGGAATGGAATGGAATGGAATGGAATGGAATGGAATTCAATGGAATGGAATGGAATGGAATCGAATGGAATCGAATGGAATCGAATGGAATCAATTGGAATCGAATGGAATCGAATGGAATGGAATGGAATAGAATGGAATCAACCCGAGTAGAACGGAACGGCACGCAACGGAACGGAACGGAATGGAACGGGACGGAACGGAACGGAATGGAATGGAATGGAACGGAATTCAATGGAATGGAATGGAATGGAATGGAATTCAATGGAATGGAATGGAATGGAATGGAATTCCATGGAATGGAATGGAATGGAATGGAATGGAATAGAATGGAATGGAATAGAATGGAATCAACCCGAGTAGAACGGAACGGAACGCAACGGAACGAAACGGAACGCAACGGAAAGGAACGGAACGGAAAGGAACGGAACGGAATGGAATGGAATGGAACGGAATGGAATGGAATGGAATGGAATGGAATTCCATGGAATGGAATTGAACTCAATGGAATGGAATGGAATGGAATGGAATGGAATGGAATTCAATGGAATGGAATGGAATGGAATGGAGTGGAATCGAATGGAATCGAATGGAATCGAATGGAATCGATTGGAATCGAATGGAATCGAATAGAATGGAATGGAATAGAATGGAATCAACCCGAGTAGAACGGAACGGAACGCAACGGAACGGAATGGAACGGAACGGGACGGAACGGAACGGAATGGAATGGAATGGAACGGAATTCAATGGAATGGAATGGAATGGAATAGAACGGAATGGAATGGAATGGAATGGAATGGAATGGAATGGAATGGAATGGAATGGAATTCAATGGAATGGAATGGAATGGAATGGAATGGAATGGAATTCCATGGAATGGAATGGAGTGGAATCGAATGGAATCGAATGGAATCGAATGGAATCGAATGGAATCGAATGAGATCGAATGGAATGGAATGGAATAGAATGGAATCAACCCGAGTAGAACGGAATGGAATGGAATGGAATGGAATGGAATGGAATGGAATGGAATGGAATGGAAAGGAATGGAATGGAATGGAATGGAATGGAATTCAATGGAATGGAATGGAATGGAATGGAATTCAATGGAATGGAATGGAATGGAATGGAATGGAATGGAATGGAATTCAATGGAATGGAATGGAATGGAATCGAATGGAATCGAATGGAATCGAATGGAATCAATTGGAATCGAATGGAATCGAATGGAATGGAATGGAATAGAATGGAATCAACCCGAGTAGAACGGAACGGCACGCAACGGAACGGAACGGAATGGAACGGGACGGAACGGAACGGAATGGAATGGAATGGAACGGAATTCAATGGAATGGAATGGAATGGAATGGAATTCAATGGAATGGAATGGAATGGAATGGAATTCAATGGAATGGAATGGAATGGAATAGAATGGAATGGAATAGAATGGAATCAACCCGAGTAGAACGGAACGGAACGCAACGGAACGAAACGGAACACAACGGAAAGGAACGGAACGGAAAGGAACGGAACGGAATGGAATGGAATGGAACGGAATGGAATGGAATGGAATGGAATGGAATTCCATGGAATGGAATTGAACTCAATGGAATGGAATGGAATGGAATGGAATGGAATGGAATTCAATGGAATGGAATGGAATGGAATGGAGTGGAATTCAATGGAATGGAATGGAATGGAATCGAATGGAATCGAATGGAATCGAATGGAATCGATTGGAATCGAATGGAATCGAATAGAATGGAATGGAATAGAATGGAATCAACCCGAGTAGAACGGAACGGAACGCAACGGAACGGAACGGAACGGAACGGGACGGAACGGAACGGAATGGAATGGAATGGAACGGAATTCATTGGAATGGAATGGAATGGAATGGAACGGAATGGAATGGAATGGAATGGAATGGAATGGAATGGAATGGAATGGAATGGAATTCCATGGAATGGAATGGAATGGAATGGAATGGAATGGAATGGAATGGAATGGAATGGAATGGAATGGAATTCCATGGAATGGAATGGAGTGGAATCGAATGGAATCGAATGGAATCGAATGGAATCGAATGGAATCGAATGAGATCGAATGGAATGGAATGGAATAGAATGGAATCAACCCGAGTAGAACGGAATGGAATGGAATGGAATGGAATGGAATGGAATGGAATGGAATGGAATGGAATGGAATTCAATGGAATGGAATGGAATGGAATGGAATGGAATGGAATGCAATGGAATGGAATGGAATGGAATGGAATGGAATTCAATGGAATGGAATGGAATGGAATGGAATGGAATGGAATGGAATGGAATTCAATGGAATGGAATGGAATGGAATCGAATGGAATCGAATGGAATCGAATGGAATCAATTGGAATCGAATGGAATCGAATGGAATGGAATGGAATAGAATGGAATCAACCCGAGTAGAACGGAACGGCACGCAACGGAACGGAACGGAATGGAACGGGACGGAACGGAACGGAATGGAATGGAATGGAACGGAATTCAATGGAATGGAATGGAATGGAATGGAATTCAATGGAATGGAATGGAATGGAATGGAATTCAACGGAATGGAATGGAATGGAATGGAATCAACCCGAGTGGAGTGGAATGGAATGGAATGGAATGGAATGGAATGGAATGGAATGGAATCGAATGGAATGGAATGGAATGGAATGGAATGGAATTCAATGGAATGGAATGGAATGGAATCGAATGGAATCGAATGGAATCGAATGGAATCGATTGGAATCGAATGGAATCTAATAGAATGGAATGGAATAGAATGGAATCAACCCGAGTAGAACGGAACGGAACGCAACGGAACGGAACGGAACGGAACGGGACGGAACGGAACGGAATGGAATGGAATGGAACGGAATTCAATGGAATGGAATGGAATGGAATGGAACGGTATGGAATGGAATGGAATGGAATGGAATGGAATGGAATGGAATGGAATTCAATGGAATGGAATGGAATGGAATGGAATGGAATGGAATGGAATGGAATGGAATGGAATTCAATGGAATTCAATGGAATGGAATGGAATGGAATGGAATGGAATTCAATGGAATGGAATGGAATGGAATCGAATGGAATCGAATGGAATCGAATGGAATCAATTGGAATCGAATGGAATCGAATGGAATGGAATGGAATAGAATGGAATCAACCCGAGTAGAACGGAACGGCACGCAACGGAACGGAACGGAATGGAACGGGACGGAACGGAACGGAATGGAATGGAATGGAACGGAATTCAATGGAATGGAATGGAATGGAATGGAATTCAATGGAATGGAATGGAATGGAATGGAATTCAATGGAATGGAATGGAATGGAATGGAATGGAATGGAATGGAATAGAATGGAATCAACCCGAGTAGAACGGAACGGAACGCAACGGAACGAAACGGAACGCAACGGAAAGGAACGGAACGGAAAGGAACGGAACGGAATGGAATGGAATGGAACGGAATGGAATGGAATGGAATTCCATGGAATGGAATTGAACTCAATGGAATGGAATGGAATGGAATGGAATGGAATGGAATGGAATTCAATGGAATGGAATGGAATGGAATGGAGTGGAATTCCATGCAATGGAATGGAATGGAATCGAATGGAATCGAATGGAATCGAATGGAATCGATTGGAATCGAATGGAATCGAATAGAATGGAATGGAATAGAACGGAATCAACCCGAGTAGAACGGAACGGAACGCAACGGAACGGAACGGAACGGAACGGAACGGAACGGAATGGAATGGAATGGAACGGAATTCAATGGAATGGAATGGAATGGAATGGAATTCCATGGAATGGAATGGAATGGAATGGAATGGAATGGAATGGAATGGAATGGAATGGAATGGAATGGAATTCCATGGAATGGAATGGAGTGGAATCGAATGGAATCGAATGGAATCGAATGGAATCGAATGGAATCGAATGAGATCGAATGGAATGGAATGGAATAGAATGGAATCAACCCGAGTAGAACGGAATGGAATGGAATGGAATGGAATGGAATGGAATGGAATGGAATGGAATGGAATGGAATGGAATGGAATGGAATGGAATTCAATGGAATGGAATGGAATGGAATGGAATTCAATGGAATGGAATGGAATGGAATGGAATGGAATGGAATGGAATGGAATTCAATGGAATGGAATGGAATGGAATCGAATGGAATCGAATGGAATCGAATGGAATCAATTGGAATCGAATGGAATCGAATGGAATATAATGGAATAGAATGGAATCAACCCGAGTAGAACGGAACGGCACGCAACGGAACGGAACGGAATGGAACGGGACGGAACGGAACGGAATGGAATGGAATGGAACGGAATTCAATGGAATGGAATGGAATGGAATGGAATTCAATGGAATGGAATGGAATGGAATGGAATGGAATGGAATGGAATGGAATGGAATGGAATAGAATGGAATGGAATAGAATGGAATCAACCCGAGTAGAACGGAACGGAACGCAACGGAAAGAAACGGAACGCAACGGAAAGGAACGGAACGGAAAGGAACGGAACGGAATGGAATGGAATGGAACGGAATGGAATGGAATGGAATGGAATGGAATTCCATGGAATGGAATTGAACTCAATGGAATGGAATGGAATGGAATGGAATGGAATGGAATGGAATGGAATTCAATGGAATGGAATGGAATGGAATGGAGTGGAATTCAATGGAATGGAATGGAATGGAATCGAATGGAATCGAATGGAATCGAATGGAATCGATTGGAATCGAATGGAATCGAATAGAATGGAATGGAATAGAATGGAATCAACCCGAGTAGAACGGAACGGAACGCAACGGAACGGAACGGAACGGAACGGGACGGAACGGAACGGAATGGAATGGAATGGAACGGAATTCAATGGAATGGAATGGAATGGAATGGAACGGAATGGAATGGAATTCAATGGAATGGAATGGAATGGAATGGAATGGAATGGAATTCCATGGAATGGAATGGAATGGAATTGAATGGAATGGAATTCCATGGAATGGAATGGAGTGGAATCGAATGGAATCGAATGGAATCGAATGGAATCGAATGGAATCGAATGAGATCGAATGGAATGGAATGGAATAGAATGGAATCAACCCGAGTAGAACGGAATGGAATGGAATGGAATGGAATGGAATGGAATGGAATGGAATGGAATGGAATGGAATGGAATGGAATTCCATGGAATGGAATGGAATGGAATTGAATGGAATGGAATTCCATGGAATGGAATGGAGTGGAATCGAATGGAATCGAATGGAATCGAATGGAATCGAATGGAATGGAATGGAATAGAATGGAATCAACCCGAGTAGAACGGAACGGCACGCAACGGAACGGAACGGAATGGAACGGGACGGAACGGAACGGAATGGAATGGAATGGAACGGAATTCAATGGAATGGAATGGAATGGAATGGAATTCAATGGAATGGAATGGAATGGAATGGAATTCAATGGAATGGAATGGAATGGAATGGAATCAACCCGAGTGGAGTGGAATGGAATGGAATGGAATGGAATGGAATGGAATGGAATGGAATCGAATGGAATGGAATGGAATGGAATGGAATGGAATTCAATGGAATGGAATGGAATGGAATCGAATGGAATCGAATGGAATCGAATGGAATCGATTGGAATCGAATGGAATCTAATAGAATGGAATGGAATAGAATGGAATCAACCCGAGTAGAACGGAACGGAACGCAACGGAACGGAACGGAACGGAACAGGACGGAACGGAACGGAATGGAATGGAATGGAACGGAATTCAATGGAATGGAATGGAATGGAATGGAACGGAATGGAATGGAATGGAATGGAATGGAATGGAATGGAATGGAATGGAATTCCATGGAATGGAATGGAATGGAATGGAATGGAATGGAATTCCATGGAATGGAATGGAGTGGAATCGAATGGAATCGAATGGAATCGAATGGAATCGAATGGAATCGAATGAGATCGAATGGAATGGAATGGAATAGAATGGAATCAACCCGAGTAGAACGGAATGGAATGGAATGGAATGGAATGGAATGGAATGGAATGGAATGGAATGGAATGGAATGGAATGGAATGGAATGGAATGGAATGGAATGGAATGGAATTCAATGGAATGGAATGGAATGGAATCGAATGGAATCGAATGGAATCGAATGGAATCAATTGGAATCGAATGGAATCGAATGGAATGGAATGGAATAGAATGGAATCAACCCGAGTAGAACGGAACGGCACGCAACGGAACGGAACGGAATGGAACGGGACGGAACGGAACGGAATGGAATGGAATGGAACGGAATTCAATGGAATGGAAAGGAAAGGAATGGAATTCAATGGAATGGAATGGAATGGAATGGAATTCAATGGAATGGAATGGAATGGAATGGAATCAACCCGAGTGGAGTGGAATGGAATGGAATGGAATGGAATGGAATGGAATGGAATGGAATGGAATGGAATCGAATGGAATGGAATGGAATGGAATGGAATGGAATTCAATGGAATGGAATGGAATGGAATCGAATGGAATCGAATGGAATCGAATGGAATCGATCGGAATCGAATGGAATCTAATAGAATGGAATGGAATAGAATGGAATCAACCCGAGTAGAACGGAACGGAACGCAACGGAACGGAACGGAACGGAACAGGACGGAACGGAACGGAATGGAATGGAATGGAACGGAATTCAATGGAATGGAATGGAATGGAATGGAACGGAATGGAATGGAATGGAATGGAATGGAATGGAATGGAATGGAATTCAATGGAATGGAATGGAATGGAATGGAATGGAATGGAATTCCATGGAATGGAATGGAGTGGAATCGAATGGAATCGAATGGAATCGAATGGAATCGAATGGAATCGAATGAGATCGAATGGAATGGAATGGAATAGAATGGAATCAACCCGAGTAGAACGGAATGGAATGGAATGGAATGGAATGGAATGGAATGGAATGGAATGGAATGGAATGGAATTCAATGGAATGGAATGGAATGGAATGGAATGGAATGGAATGGAATGGAATGGAATTCCATGGAATTCAATGGAATGGAATGGAATGGAATTCAATGGAATGGAATGGAATGGAATGGAATGGAATGGAATGGAATTCAATGGAATGGAATGGAATGGAATCCAATGGAATCGAATGGAATAGAATGGAATCAATTGGAATCGAATGGAATCGAATGGAATGGAATGGAATAGAATGGAATCAACCCGAGTAGAACGGAACGGCACGCAACGGAACGGAACGGAATGGAACGGGACGGAACGGAACGGAATGGAATGGAATGGAACGGAATTCAATGGAATGGAATGGAATGGAATGGAATTCAATGGAATGGAATGGAATGGAATGGAATTCCATGGAATGGAATGGAATGGAATGGAATGGAATAGAATGGAATCAACCTGAGTAGAACGGAACGGAACGCAACGGAACGAAACGGAACGCAACGGAAAGGAACGGAACGGAAAGGAACGGAACGGAATGGAATGGAATGGAACGGAATTCAATGGAATGGAATGGAATGGAATGGAATTCAATGGAATGGAATGGAACTCAATGGAATGGAATGGAATGGAATGGAATGGAATTCAATGGAATTCAATGGAATGGAATGGAATGGAATGGAATGGAATTCAATGGAATGGAATGGAATGGAATGGAATGGAATGGAATGGAATTCAATGGAATGGAATGGAATGGAATCCAATGGAATCGAATGGAATAGAATGGAATCAATTGGAATCGAATGGAATCGAATGGAATGGAATGGAATAGAATGGAATCAACCCGAGTAGAACGGAACGGCACGCAACGGAACGGAACGGAATGGAACGGGACGGAACGGAACGGAATGGAATGGAATGGAACGGAATTCAATGGAATGGAATGGAATGGAATGGAATTCAATGGAATGGAATGGAATGGAATGGAATTCCATGGAATGGAATGGAATGGAATGGAATGGAATAGAATGGAATCAACCTGAGTAGAACGGAACGGAACGCAACGGAACGAAACGGAACGCAACGGAAAGGAACGGAACGGAAAGGAACGGAACGGAATGGAATGGAATGGAACGGAATTCAATGGAATGGAATGGAATGGAATGGAATTCAATGGAATGGAATGGAACTCAATGGAATGGAATGGAATGGAATGGAATGGAATTCAAAGGAATGGAATGGAATGGAATGGAGTGGAATTCAATGGAATGGAATGGAATGGAATCGAATGGAATCGAATGGAATCGAATGGAATCGATTGGAATCGAATGGAATCGAATAGAATGGAATGGAATAGAATGGAATCAACCCGAGTAGAACGGAACGGAACGCAACGGAACGGAACGGAACGGAACGGAACGGAACGGAATGGAATGGAATGGACACCAGTTGAATGGAATGGAATGGAATGGAATGGAATGGAATGGAATGGAATGGAATGGAATGGAATGGAATGGAATGGACACCAGTAGAATGGAATGGAATGGAATGGAATGGAATGGAATGGAATGAAATGGAATGGAATCTACCCGAGTAGAACGGAATGGAACGGATTGGAATGGAATGGAATGGACAGGAGCAGAACGGAATGGAATGCAATGGAATGGAATGGAATGTACCCGAGCAGAACGGAATGGAATGAAATGGAAATGGAAAGGGAATGGAAATGGAACGGGAATGGAAATGGAACGGGAACGGAAATGGAACGGGAACGGAAATGGAACGGGAACGGAAACGGAACGAGAACGGAAATGGAACGGGAACGGAAACGGAACGGGAACGGAAATGGAACGGGAATGGTAATGGAATGGGAATGGAAATGGAACGGGAATGGAAATGGAACGGGAATGGAAATGGATCGGGAATGGAAATGGAACGGGAATGGTAATGGAACTGGAATGGAAATGGAACGGGAATGGAAAAGAAACGGGAATGGAAATGGAACGGGAATGGAAATGGAATGGGAATGGAAATGGAATAGAATGGAATGGAATGGAATGGAATGGAATGTACCGGAGTGGAGTGGAGTGGAGTGGAGTGCAGTAGAGTGCACTGGAACGGAATGGAATGGAATGGAATGGAATGGAACGGAACGGAATGTACCCGAGAAGCACGGAATTGAATGGAATGGAATGGAATGGAATGGAATGGAATGTACCGGAGTGGAGTGGAGTGGAATGGAGTGGAGTGGAGTGGAGTGGAGTGGAATGGAATGGAATGGAATGGAATGGAATGGAATGCAATGGAATGCAATGGAATGGAAAGGAATGGAATGGAATGGAATGGAATGGAATGGAATGGAATGGAATGGACACCAGTAGAATGGAATGGAATGGAATGGAATGGAATGGAATGGAATGGAATGGAATGGAATGGAATTCAATGGAATGGAATGGAATGGAATGGAATTCAATGGAATGGAATGGAATGGAATGGAATGGAATTCAATGGAATGGAATGGAATGGAATGGAATGGAATGGAATGGAATGGAATGGAATGGAATTCAATGGAATGGAATGGAGTGGAATGGAATGGAATCGAATGGAATTGAATGGAATCGAATGGAATCAAATGGGATCGAATGGAATGGAATGGAATAGAATGGAATCAACCCGAGTAGAACGGAATGGAATGGAATGGAATGGAATGGGATGGAATGGAATGGAATGGAATGGAATGGAATGGAATGGAATGGAATGGAATGGAATTCAATGGAATGGAATGGAATGGAATGGAATGGAATGGAATGGAATGGAATGGAATGGAATGGAATTCAATGGAATGGAATGGAACGGAATGGAATTCAATGGAATGGAATGGAATGGAATGGAATGGAATTCAATGGAATGGAATGGAATGGAATGGAATGGAATGGAATTCAATGGAATGGAATGGAATGGAATCGAATGGAATGGAATGGAATGGAATGGAATGGAATGGAATGGAATGGAATGGAATAGAATGGAATCAACCCGAGTAGAACGGAATGGAATGGAATGGAATGGAATGGAATGGAATGGAATGGAATGGAATGGAATGGAATGGAATGGAATGGAATGTACCAAAGTAGAACGGAATGGAATGGAATGGAATGGAATGGAATGGAATGGAATGGAATGGAATGGAATGTACCCGAGTAGAACGGAATGGAATGGAATGGAATGGATTGGAATGGAATGGAATGGAATGGAATGGAATGTAACCGAGTAGAACGGAATGGAATGTAATTGAATGGAATGTAACCGAGTTGAACGGAACGGAATGGAATGGAATGGAATGGAATGGAATGGAATGGAATGGAATGGAATGGAATTGAGTGCAATGCAATGCAATGGAATGCAATGGAATGGAAAGGAATGGAATGGAATGGAATGGAATCTACCCGAGTAGAACGGAATGGAATGGAATTGAATGGAATGTAACCGAGTAGAACGGAACGGAATGGAATGGAATGGAATGGAATGCAATGGAATGGAATGGAATGGAATGGAATGGAATGGAATGGAATGGACACCAGTAGAATGGAATGGAATGGAATGGAATGGAATGGAATGGAATGGAATGGAATGGAATGGAATGGAATGGAATGGAATGGAATGGAATGGAATCTACCCGAGTAGAACGGAATGGAACGGAATGGAATGGAATGGAATGGACAGGAGCAGAACGGAATGGAATGCAATGGAATGGAATGGAATGTACCCGAGCAGAACGGAATGGAATGAAATGGAAATGGAAAGGGAATGGAAATGGAACGGGAATGGAAATGGAACGGGAACGGAAATGGAACGGGAATGGAAATGGAACGGGAACGGAAACGGAACGAGAACGGAAATGGAACGGGAACGGAAACGGAACGGGAACGGAAATGGAACGGGAATGGTAAAGGAACGGGAATGGAAATGGAACGGGAATGGAAAAGGAACGGGAATGGAAATGGATCAGGAATGGAAATGGAACGGGAATGGTAATGGAACTGGAATGGAAATGGAACGGGAATGGAAAAGAAACGGGAATGGAAATGGAACGGGAATGGAAATGGAATGGGAATGGAAATGGAATGGAATGGAATGGAATGGAATGGAATGGAATGTACCGGAGTGGAGTGGAGTGGAGTGGAGTGGAGTAGAGAGCACTGGAACGGAATGGAATGGAATGGAATGGAATGGAACGGAACGGAATGTACCCGAGAAGCACGGAATGGAATGGAATGGAATGGAATGGAATGGAATGGAATGTACCGGAGTGGAGTGGAGTGGAATGGAGTGGAGTGGAGTGGAGTGGAATGGAATGGAATGGAAAGGAATGGAATGGAATGCAATGGAATGCAATGGAATGGAAAGGAATGGAATGGAATGGAATGGAATGGAATGGAATGGAATGGAATGGAATGGAATGGAATGGACAACAGTAGAATGGAATGGAATGGAATGGAATGGAATGGAATGGAATGGAATTCAGTGGAATGGAATGGAATGGAATGGAATTCAATGGAATGGAATGGAATGGAATGGAATTCCATGGAATGGAATGGAATGGAATTCCATGGAATGGAATGGAATGGAATGGAATTCTATGGAATGGAATGGAGTGGAATCGAATGGAATCGAATGGAATCGAATGGAATGGAATGGAATAGAATGGAATCAACCCGAGTAGAACGGAACGGAACGCAACGGAACGGAACGGAACGGAACGGGACGGAACGGAACGGAATGGAATGGAATGGAACGTAATTCCATGGAATGGAATGGAATGGAATGGAATGGAATTCAATGGACTGGAACGGAATGGATTGGAATGGAATGGAATAGAATGGAATGAACCCGAGTAGAACGGAACGGAACACAACGGAACGGAACGGAACGCAACGGAACGGAACGGAACGGAACGGAACGGAATGGAATGGAATGGAAAGGAATTCAGTGGAATGGAATGGAATGGAATGGAATTCTATGGAATGGAATTCAATGGAATGGAATGGAGTGGAATGGAATGGAATCGAATGGAATTGAATGGAATCGAATGGAATCAAATGGGATCGAATGGAATGGAATGGAATAGAATGGAATCAACCCGAGTAGAACGGAATGGAATGGAATGGAATGGAATGGGATGGAATGGAATGGAATGGAATGGAATGGAATGGAATTCAATGGAATGGAATGGAATGGAATGGAATGGAATGGAATGGAATGGAATGGAATGGAATGGAATGGAATTCAATGGAATGGAATGGAACGGAATGGAATTCAATGGAATGGAATGGAATGGAATGGAATTCCATGGAATGGAATGGAATGGAATTCCATGGAATGGAATGGAATGGAATGGAATTCCATGGAATGGAATGGAATGGAATGGAATTCAATGGAATGGAATGGAATGGAATCGAATGGAATGGAATGGAATGGAATGGAATGGAATGGAATGGAATAGAATGGAATCAACCTGAGTAGAACGGAATGGAATGGAATGGAATAGAATGGAATGGAATGGAATGGAATGGAATGTACCAAAGTAGAACGGAATGGAATGGAATGGAATGGAATGGAATGGAATGGAATGGAATGGAATGGAATGGAATGGAATGTACACGAGTAGAACGGAATGGAATGGAATGGAATGGATTGGAATGGAATGGAATGGAATGGAATGGAATGTAACCGAGTAGAACGGAATGGAATGTAATTGAATGGAATGTAACCGAGTTGAACGGAACGGAATGGAATGGAATGGAATGGAATGGAATGGAATGGAATGGAATGGAATGGAATGGAATTGAGTGCAATGCAATGCAATGGAATGCAATGGAATGGAAAGGAATGGAATGGAATGGAATGGAATCTACCCGAGTAGAACGGAATGGAATGGAATTGAATGGAATGTAACCGAGTAGAACGGAACGGAATGGAATGGAATGGAATGGAATGCAATGGAATGGAATGGAATGGAATGGAATGGAATGGAATGGACACCAGTTGAATGGAATGGAATGGAATGGAATGGAATGGAATGGAATGGAATGGAATGGAATGGAATGGAATGGAATGGAATGGAATCTACCCGAGTAGAACGGAATGGAACGGAATGGAATGGAATGGAATGGACAGGAGCAGAACGGAATGGAATGCAATGGAATGGAATGGAATGTACCCGAGCAGAACGGAATGGAATGAAATGGAAATGGAAAGGGAATGGAAATGGAACGGGAATGGAAATGGAACGGGAACGGAAATGGAACGGGAATGGAAATGGAACGGGAACGGAAACGGAACGAGAACGGAAATGGAACGGGAACGGAAACGGAACGGGAACGGAAATGGAACGGGAATGGTAATGGAACGGGAATGGAAATGGAACGGGAATGGAAATGGAACGGGGATGGAAATGGATCGGGAATGGAAATGGAACGGGAATGGTAATGGAACTGGAATGGAAATGGAACGGGAATGGAAAAGAAACGGGAATGGAAATGGAACGGGAATGGAAATGGAATGGGAATGGAAATGGAATGGAATGGAATGGAATGGAATGGAATGGAATGGAATGGAATGTACCGGAGTGGAGTGGAGTGGAGTGGAGTGGAGTAGAGTGCACTGGGACGGAATGGAATGGAATGGAATGGAATGGAACGGAACGGAATGTACCCGAGAAGCACGGAATGGAATGGAATGGAATGGAATGGAATGGAATGGAATGTACCGGAGTGGAGTGGAGTGGAATGGAGTGGAGTGGAGTGGAGTGGAGTGGAATGGAATGGAATGGAATGGAATGGAATGGAATGGAATGGAATGCAATGGAATGCAATGGAATGGAAAGGAATGGAATGGAATGGAATGGAATGGAATGGAATGGACAGCAGTAGAATGGAATGGAATGGAATGGAATGGAATGGAATGGAATGGAATGGAATGGAATGGAATTCAATGGAATGGAATGGAATGGAATGGAATTCAATGGAATGGAATGGAATGGAATGGAATTCAATGGAATGGAATGGAATGGAATGGAATTCTATGGAATGGAATGGAGTGGAATCGAATGGAATCGAATGGAATCGAATGGAATGGAATGGAATAGAATGGAATCAACCCGAGTAGAACGGAACGGAATGCAACGGAACGGAACGGAACGGAACGGGACGGAACGGAACTTAATGGAATGGAATGGAACGGAATTCCATGGAATGGAATGGAATGGAATGGAATGGAATGGAATGGAATGGAATGGAATGGAATTCAATGGAATGGAACGGAATGGATTGGAATGGAATGGAATAGAATGGAATCAACCCGAGTGGAACGGAACGGAACACAACGGAACGGAACGGAACGCAACGGAACGGAACGGAACGGAACGGAACGGAATGGAATGGAATGGAACGGAATTCAGTGGAATGGAATGGAATGGAATGGAATTCTATGCAATGGAATGGAATGGAATGGAATGGAATGGAATGGAATGGAATCTACCCGAGTAGAACGGAATGGAATGGAATTGAATGGAATGTAACCGAGTAGAACGGAACGGAATGGAATGGAATGGAATGGAATGCAATGGAATGGAATGGAATGGAATGGAATGGAATGGAATGGAATGGACACCAGTAGAATGGAATGGAATGGAATGGAATGGAATGGAATGGAATGGAATGGAATGGAATGGAATGGAATGGAATGGAATGGAATGGAATCTACCCGAGTAGAACGGAATGGAACGGAATGGAATGGAATGGAATGGACAGGAGCAGAACGGAATGGAATGCAATGGAATGGAATGGAATGTACCCGAGCAGAACGGAATGGAATGAAATGGAAATGGAAAGGGAATGGAAATGGAACGGGAATGGAAATGGAACGGGAACGGAAATGGAACGGGAATGGAAATGGAACGGGAACGGAAACGGAACGAGAACGGAAATGGAACGGGAACGGAAACGGAACGGGAACGGAAATGGAACGGGAATGGTAAAGGAACGGGAATGGAAATGGAACGGGAATGGAAAAGGAACGGGAATGGAAATGGATCAGGAATGGAAATGGAACGGGAATGGTAATGGAACTGGAATGGAAATGGAACGGGAATGGAAAAGAAACGGGAATGGAAATGGAACGGGAATGGAAATGGAATGGGAATGGAAATGGAATGGAATGGAATGGAATGGAATGGAATGGAATGTACCGGAGTGGAGTGGAGTGGAGTGGAGTGGAGTAGAGAGCACTGGAACGGAATGGAATGGAATGGAATGGAATGGAACGGAACGGAATGTACCCGAGAAGCACGGAATGGAATGGAATGGAATGGAATGGAATGGAATGGAATGTACCGGAGTGGAGTGGAGTGGAATGGAGTGGAGTGGAGTGGAGTGGAATGGAATGGAATGGAAAGGAATGGAATGGAATGCAATGGAATGCAATGGAATGGAAAGGAATGGAATGGAATGGAATGGAATGGAATGGAATGGAATGGAATGGAATGGAATGGAATGGACAACAGTAGAATGGAATGGAATGGAATGGAATGGAATGGAATGGAATGGAATTCAGTGGAATGGAATGGAATGGAATGGAATTCAATGGAATGGAATGGAATGGAATGGAATTCCATGGAATGGAATGGAATGGAATTCCATGGAATGGAATGGAATGGAATGGAATTCTATGGAATGGAATGGAGTGGAATCGAATGGAATCGAATGGAATCGAATGGAATGGAATGGAATAGAATGGAATCAACCCGAGTAGAACGGAACGGAACGCAACGGAACGGAACGGAACGGAACGGGACGGAACGGAACGGAATGGAATGGAATGGAACGTAATTCCATGGAATGGAATGGAATGGAATGGAATGGAATTCAATGGACTGGAACGGAATGGATTGGAATGGAATGGAATAGAATGGAATGAACCCGAGTAGAACGGAACGGAACACAACGGAACGGAACGGAACGCAACGGAACGGAACGGAACGGAACGGAACGGAATGGAATGGAATGGAAAGGAATTCAGTGGAATGGAATGGAATGGAATGGAATTCTATGGAATGGAATTCAATGGAATGGAATGGAGTGGAATGGAATGGAATCGAATGGAATTGAATGGAATCGAATGGAATCAAATGGGATCGAATGGAATGGAATGGAATAGAATGGAATCAACCCGAGTAGAACGGAATGGAATGGAATGGAATGGAATGGGATGGAATGGAATGGAATGGAATGGAATGGAATGGAATTCAATGGAATGGAATGGAATGGAATGGAATGGAATGGAATGGAATGGAATGGAATGGAATGGAATGGAATTCAATGGAATGGAATGGAACGGAATGGAATTCAATGGAATGGAATGGAATGGAATGGAATTCCATGGAATGGAATGGAATGGAATTCCATGGAATGGAATGGAATGGAATGGAATTCCATGGAATGGAATGGAATGGAATGGAATTCAATGGAATGGAATGGAATGGAATCGAATGGAATGGAATGGAATGGAATGGAATGGAATGGAATGGAATAGAATGGAATCAACCTGAGTAGAACGGAATGGAATGGAATGGAATAGAATGGAATGGAATGGAATGGAATGGAATGTACCAAAGTAGAACGGAATGGAATGGAATGGAATGGAATGGAATGGAATGGAATGGAATGGAATGGAATGGAATGGAATGTACACGAGTAGAACGGAATGGAATGGAATGGAATGGATTGGAATGGAATGGAATGGAATGGAATGGAATGTAACCGAGTAGAACGGAATGGAATGTAATTGAATGGAATGTAACCGAGTTGAACGGAACGGAATGGAATGGAATGGAATGGAATGGAATGGAATGGAATGGAATGGAATGGAATGGAATTGAGTGCAATGCAATGCAATGGAATGCAATGGAATGGAAAGGAATGGAATGGAATGGAATGGAATCTACCCGAGTAGAACGGAATGGAATGGAATTGAATGGAATGTAACCGAGTAGAACGGAACGGAATGGAATGGAATGGAATGGAATGCAATGGAATGGAATGGAATGGAATGGAATGGAATGGAATGGACACCAGTTGAATGGAATGGAATGGAATGGAATGGAATGGAATGGAATGGAATGGAATGGAATGGAATGGAATGGAATGGAATGGAATCTACCCGAGTAGAACGGAATGGAACGGAATGGAATGGAATGGAATGGACAGGAGCAGAACGGAATGGAATGCAATGGAATGGAATGGAATGTACCCGAGCAGAACGGAATGGAATGAAATGGAAATGGAAAGGGAATGGAAATGGAACGGGAATGGAAATGGAACGGGAACGGAAATGGAACGGGAATGGAAATGGAACGGGAACGGAAACGGAACGAGAACGGAAATGGAACGGGAACGGAAACGGAACGGGAACGGAAATGGAACGGGAATGGTAATGGAACGGGAATGGAAATGGAACGGGAATGGAAATGGAACGGGGATGGAAATGGATCGGGAATGGAAATGGAACGGGAATGGTAATGGAACTGGAATGGAAATGGAACGGGAATGGAAAAGAAACGGGAATGGAAATGGAACGGGAATGGAAATGGAATGGGAATGGAAATGGAATGGAATGGAATGGAATGGAATGGAATGGAATGGAATGTACCGGAGTGGAGTGGAGTGGAGTGGAGTGGAGTAGAGTGCACTGGGACGGAATGGAATGGAATGGAATGGAATGGAACGGAACGGAATGTACCCGAGAAGCACGGAATGGAATGGAATGGAATGGAATGGAATGGAATGGAATGTACCGGAGTGGAGTGGAGTGGAATGGAGTGGAGTGGAGTGGAGTGGAGTGGAATGGAATGGAATGGAATGGAATGGAATGGAATGGAATGGAATGCAATGGAATGCAATGGAATGGAAAGGAATGGAATGGAATGGAATGGAATGGAATGGAATGGACAGCAGTAGAATGGAATGGAATGGAATGGAATGGAATGGAATGGAATGGAATGGAATGGAATGGAATGGAATTCAATGGAATGGAATGGAATGGAATGGAATTCAATGGAATGGAATGGAATGGAATGGAATTCAATGGAATGGAATGGAATGGAATGGAATTCTATGGAATGGAATGGAGTGGAATCGAATGGAATCGAATGGAATCGAATGGAATGGAATGGAATAGAATGGAATCAACCCGAGTAGAACGGAACGGAATGCAACGGAACGGAACGGAACGGAACGGGACGGAACGGAACTTAATGGAATGGAATGGAACGGAATTCCATGGAATGGAATGGAATGGAATGGAATGGAATGGAATGGAATGGAATGGAATGGAATTCAATGGAATGGAACGGAATGGATTGGAATGGAATGGAATAGAATGGAATCAACCCGAGTGGAACGGAACGGAACACAACGGAACGGAACGGAACGCAACGGAACGGAACGGAACGGAACGGAACGGAATGGAATGGAATGGAACGGAATTCAGTGGAATGGAATGGAATGGAATGGAATTCTATGCAATGGAATGGAATGGAATGGAATGGAATGGAATGGAATGGAATGGAATTCCATGGAATGGAATGGAATTCAATGGAATGGAATGGAGTGGAATGGAATGGAATCGAATGGAATTGAATGGAATCGAATTGAATCAAATGGGATCGAATTGAATGGAATGGAATAGAATGGAAGCAACCCGAGTAGAACGGAATGGAATGGAATGGAATGGAATGGGATGGAATGGAATGGAATGGAATGGAATGGAATGGAATTCAATGGAATGGAATGGAATGGAATGGAATTCAATGGAATGGAATGGAATGGAATCGAATGGAATGGAATGGAATGGAATGGAATAGAATGGAATCAACCTGAGTAGAACGGAATGGAATGGAATGTAATGTAATGGAATGGAATTGAATGGAATGGAATGGAATGGAATGGAATGTACCAAAGTAGAACGGAAAGGAATGGAATGGAATGGAATGGAATGGAATGGAATGGAACGGAAGGTACCCGAGTAGAACGGAATGGAATGGAATGGAATGGATTGGAATGGAATGGAATGGAATGGAATGGAATGTAACCGAGTAGAACGGAATGGAATGTAATTGAATGGAATGTAACCGAGTTGAACGGAACGGAATGGAATGGAATGGAATGGAATGGAATGGAATGGAATGGAATGGAATGGAATTGAGTGCAATGCAATGCAATGGAATGCAATGGAATGGAAAGGAATGGAATGGAATGGAATGGAATCTACCCGAGTAGAACGGAATGGAATGGAATTGAATGGAATGTAACCGAGTAGAACGGAACGGAATGGAATGGAATGGAATGGAATGGAATGGAATGGAATTCAATGGAATGGAATGGAATGGAATGGAATGGAATTCAATGGAATGGAATGGAATGGAATGGAATGGAATTCAATGGAATGGAATGGAATGGAATCGAATGGAATGGAATGGAATGGAATGGAATGGAATGGAATGGAATAGAATGGAATCAACCCGAGTAGAAAGGAATGGAATGGAATGGAATGGAATGGAATGGAATGGAATGGAATGGAATGGAATGTACCAAAGTAGAATGGAATGGAATGGAATGGAATGGAATGGAATGGAATGGAATGGAATGGAATGGAATGGAATGTACCCGAGTAGAACGGAATGGAATGGAATGGAATGGATTGGAATGGAATGGAATGGAATGGAATGGAATGTAACCGAGTAGAACGGAATGGAATGTAATTGAATGGAATGTAACCGAGTTGAACGGAACGGAATGGAATGGAATGGAATGGAGTGGAATGGAATGGAATGGAATGGAATTGAGTGCAATGCAATGCAATGGAATGCAATGGAATGGAAAGGAATGGAATGGAATGGACTGGAATCTACCCGAGTAGAACGGAATGGAATGGAATTGAATGGAATGTAACCGAGTAGAACGGAACGGAATGGAATGGAATGGAATGGAATGCAATGGAATGGAATGGAATGGAATGGAATGGAATGGAATGGACACCAGTAGAATGGAATGGAATGGAATGGAATGGAATGGAATGGAATGGAATGGAATGGAATGGAATCTACCCGAGTAGAACGGAATGGAACGGAATGGAATGGAATGGAATGGACAGGAGCAGAACGGAATGGAATGCAATGGAATGGAATGGAATGTACCCGAGCAGAACGGAATGGAATGAAATGGAAATGGAAAGGGAATGGAAATGGAACGGGAATGGAAATGGAACGGGAACGGAAATGGAACGGGAATGGAAATGGAACGGGAACGGAAACGGAACGAGAACGGAAATGGAACGGGAACGGAAACGGAACGGGAACGGAAATGGAACGGGAATGGTAAAGGAACGGGAATGGAAATGGAACGGGAATGGAAAAGGAACGGGAATGGAAATGGATCAGGAATGGAAATGGAACGGGAATGGTAATGGAACTGGAATGGAAATGGAACGGGAATGGAAAAGAAACGGGAATGGAAATGGAACGGGAATGGAAATGGAATGGGAATGGAAATGGAATGGAATGGAATGGAATGGAATGGAATGGAATGTACCGGAGTGGAGTGGAGTGGAGTGGAGTGGAGTAGAGTGCACTGGAACGGAATGGAATGGAATGGAATGGAATGGAACGGAACGGAATGTACCCGAGAAGCACGGAATGGAATGGAATGGAATGGAATGGAATGGAATGTACCGGAGTGGAGTGGAGTGGAATGGAGTGGAGTGGAGTGGAGTGGAATGGAATGGAATGGAAAGGAATGGAATGGAATGCAATGGAATGCAATGGAATGGAAAGGAATGGAATGGAATGGAATGGAATGGAATGGAATGGAATGGAATGGAATGGACAACAGTAGAATGGAATGGAATGGAATGGAATGGAATGGAATGGAATGGAATGGAATGGAATTCAATGGAATGGAATGGAATGGAATGGAATTCAATGGAATGGAATGGAATGGAATGGAATTCCATGGAATGGAATGGAATGGAATGGAATTCTATGGAATGGAATGGAGTGGAATCGAATGGAATCGAATGGAATCGAATGGAATGGAATGGAATAGAATGGAATCAACCCGAGTAGAACGGAACGGAACGCAACGGAACGGAACGGAACGGAACGGGACGGAACGGAACGGAATGGAATGGAATGGAACGTAATTCCATGGAATGGAATGGAATGGAATGGAATGGAATGGAATGGAATTCCATGGAATGGAACGGAATGGATTGGAATGGAATGGAATAGAATGGAATGAACCCGAGTAGAACGGAACGGAACACAACGGAACGGAACGGAACGCAACGGAACGGAACGGAACGGAACGGAAAGGAATGGAATGGAATGGAAAGGAATTCAGTGGAATGGAATGGAATGGAATGGAATTCTATGGAATGGAATTCAATGGAATGGAATGGAGTGGAATGGAATGGAATCGAATGGAATTGAATGGAATCGAATGGAATCAAATGGGATCGAATGGAATGGAATGGAATAGAATGGAATCAACCCGAGTAGAACGGAATGGAATGGAATGGAATGGAATGGGATGGAATGGAATGGAATGGAATGGAATGGAATGGAATTCAATGGAATGGAATGGAATGGAATGGAATGGAATGGAATGGAATGGAATGGAAGGGAATGGAATGGAATTCCATGGAATGGAATGGAACGGAATGGAATTCAATGGAATGGAATGGAATGGAATGGAATGGAATTCCATGGAATGGAATGGAATGGAATGGAATCAACCTGAGTAGAACGGAATGGAATGGAATGGAATAGAATGGAATGGAATGGAATGGAATGGAATGTACCAAAGTAGAACGGAATGGAATGGAATGGAATGGAATGGAATGGAATGGAATGGAATGGAATGGAATGGAATGGAATGTACACGAGTAGAACGGAATGGAATGGAATGGAATGGATTGGAATGGAATGGAATGGAATGGAATGGAATGTAACCGAGTAGAACGGAATGGAATGTAATTGAATGGAATGTAACCGAGTTGAATGGAACGGAATGGAATGGAATGGAATGGAATGGAATGGAATGGAATGGAATGGAATGGAATTGAGTGCAATGCAATGCAATGGAATGCAATGGAATGGAAAGGAATGGAATGGAATGGAATGGAATCTACCCGAGTAGAACGGAATGGAATGGAATTGAATGGAATGTAACCGAGTAGAACGGAACGGAATGGAATGGAATGGAATGGAATGCAATGGAATGGAATGGAATGGAATGGAATGGAATGGAATGGAATGGAATGGAATGGACACCAGTTGAATGGAATGGAATGGAATGGAATGGAATGGAATGGAATGGAATGGAATGGAATGGAATGGAATGGAATGGAATCTACCCGAGTAGAACGGAATGGAACGGAATGGAATGGAATGGAATGGACAGGAGCAGAACGGAATGGAATGCAATGGAATGGAATGGAATGTACCCGAGCAGAACGGAATGGAATGAAATGGAAATGGAAAGGGAATGGAAATGGAACGGGAATGGAAATGGAACGGGAACGGAAATGGAACGGGAATGGAAATGGAACGGGAACGGAAACGGAACGAGAACGGAAATGGAACGGGAACGGAAACGGAACGGGAACGGAAATGGAACGGGAATGGTAATGGAACGGGAATGGAAATGGAACGGGAATGGAAATGGAACGGGGATGGAAATGGATCGGGAATGGAAATGGAACGGGAATGGTAATGGAACTGGAATGGAAATGGAACGGGAATGGAAAAGAAACGGGAATGGAAATGGAACGGGAATGGAAATGGAATGGGAATGGAAATGGAATGGAATGGAATGGAATGGAATGGAATGGAATGTACCGGAGTGGAGTGGAGTGGGGTGGAGTGGAGTAGAGTGCACTGGAACGGAATGGAATGGAATGGAATGGAATGGAACGGAACGGAATGTACCCGAGAAGCACGGAATGGAATGGAATGGAATGGAATGGAATGGAATGGAATGGAATGTACCGGAGTGGAGTGGAGTGGAATGGAGTGGAGTGGAGTGGAGTGGAGTGGAATGGAATGGAATGGAATGGAATGGAATGGAATGGAATGCAATGGAATGCAATGGAATGGAAAGGAATGGAATGGAATGGAATGGAATGGAATGGAATGGACAGCAGTAGAATGGAATGGAATGGAATGGAATGGAATGGAATGGAATGGAATGGAATGGAATTCAATGGAATGGAATGGAATGGAATGGAATTCAATGGAATGGAATGGAATGGAATGGAATTCTATGGAATGGAATGGAGTGGAATCGAATGGAATCGAATGGAATCGAATGGAATGGAATGGAATAGAATGGAATCAACCCGAGTAGAACGGAACGGAACGCAACGGAACGGAACGGAACGGAACGGGACGGAACGGAACTTAATGGAATGGAATGGAACGGAATTCCATGGAATGGAATGGAATGGAATGGAATGGAATGGAATGGAATGGAATGGAATGGAATTCAATGGAATGGAACGGAATGGATTGGAATGGAATGGAATAGAATGGAATCAACCCGAGTGGAACGGAACGGAACACAACGGAATGGAACGGAACGCAACGGAACGGAACGGAACGGAACGGAACGGAATGGAATGGAATGGAACGGAATTCAGTGGAATGGAATGGAATGGAATGGAATTCTATGGAATGGAATGGAATGGAATGGAATGGAATGGAATGGAATGGAATGGAATGGAATGGAATGGAATTCCATGGAATGGAATGGAATGGAATGGAATGGAATGGAATGGAATTCAATGGAATGGAATGGAGTGGAATGGAATGGAATCGAATGGAATTGAATGGAATCGAATGGAATCAAATGGGATCGAATGGAATGGAATGGAATAGAATGGAATCAACCCGAGTAGAACGGAATGGAATGGAATGGAATGGAATGGGATGGAATGGAATGGAATGGAATGGAATGGAATGGAATTCAATGGAATGGAATGGAATGGAATGGAATGGAATTCCATGGAATGGAATGGAATGGAATGGAATGTACCGGAGTGGAGTGGAGTGGAATGGAGTGGAGTGGAGTGGAGTGGAGTGGAGTGGAATGGAATGGAATGGAATGGAATGGAATGGAATGGAATGCAATGGAATGCAATGGAATGGAAAGGAATGGAATGGAATGGAATGGAATGGAATGGAATGGAATGGAATGGAATGGAATGGACACCAGTAGAATGGAATGGAATGGAATGGAATGGAATGGAATGGAATTCAATGGAATGGAATGGAATGGAATGGAATTCTATGGAATGGAATGGAGTGGAATCGAATGGAATCGAATGGAATCGAATGGAATGGAATGGAATAGAATGGAATCAACCCGAGTAGAACGGAACGGAACGCAACGGAACGGAACGGAACGGAACGGGACGGAAAGGAACGGAATGGAATGGAATGGAACGGAATTCCATTGAATGGAATGGAATGGAATGGAATTCAATGGAATGGAATGGAATGGAATGGAATGGAATGGAATTCAATGGAATGGAATGGAATGGAATGGAATGGAATGGAATGGAATGGAATGGAATGGAATTCAGTGGAATGGAACGGAATGGATTGGAATGGAATGGAATAGAATGGAATCAACCCGAGTAGAACGGAACGGAACACAACGGAACGGAACGGAACGCAACGGAACGGAACGGAACGGAACGGAACGGAATGGAATGGAATGGAACGGAATTCAGTGGAATGGAATGGAATGGAATGGAATTCTATGGAATGGAATGGAATGGAATGGAATGGAATGGAATTCCATGGAATGGAATGGAATGGAATTCCATGGAATGGAATGGAATGGAATGGAATGGAATGGAATGGAATCGAATGGAATCAAATGGGATCGAATGGAATGGAATGGAATAGAATGGAATCAACCCGAGTAGAACGGAATGGAATGGAATGCAATGGAATGGGATGGAATGGAATGGAATGGAATGGAATGGAATGGAATTCAATGGAATGGAATGGAATGGAATTTAATGGAATTCAATGGAATGGAATGGAACGGAATGGAATTCAATGGAATGGAATGGAATGGAATGGAATGGAATTGAATGGAATCAACCCGAGTAGAACGGAACGGAACGCAACGGAACGGAACGGAACGGAACGGGACGGAACGCAACGGAATGGAATGGAATGGAACGGAATTCCATGGAATGGAATGGAATGGAATGGAATTCAATGGAATGGAATGGAATGGAATGGAATGGAATGGAATGGAATTCAATGGAATGGAATGGAATGGAATGGAATGGAATTCAATGGAATGGAATTCAATGGAATTCAATGGAATGGAATGCAATGGAATGGAATGGAATGGAATGGAATGGAATGGAATTCAATGGAATAGAATGGAATGGAATGGAATGGAAACGAATGGAATCGAATGGAATCGAATGGAATCGAATGGAATCGAATGGTATGGAATGGAATAGAATGGAATCAACCCGAGTAGAACGGAACGGAACGCAACGGAACGGAACGGAACGGAACGGGACGGAAAGGAACGGAATGGAATGGAATGGAACGGAATTCAATTGAATGGAATGGAATGGAATGGAATTCAATGGAATGGAATGGAATGGAATGGAATGGAATTCAATGGAATGGAATGGAATGGAATGGAATGGAATGGAATGGAATGGAATGGAATCAAATGGGATCGAATGGAATGGAATGGAATAGAATGGAATCAACCCGAGTAGAACGGAATGGAATGGAATGGAATGGAATGGGATGGAATGGAATGGAATGGAATGGAATGGAATGGAATGGAATGGAATGGAATGGAATTCCATGGAATGGAATGGAATGGAATGGAATGGAATGGAATTCAATGGAATGGAATGGAGTGGAATGGAATGGAATCGAATGGAATTGAATGGAATCGAATGGAATCGAATGGAATCAAATGGGATCGAATGGAATGGAATGGAATAGAATGGAATCAACCCGAGTAGAACGGAATGGAATGGAATGGAATGGAATGGGATGGAATGGAATGGAATGGAATGGAATGGAATGGAATTCAATGGAATGGAATGGAATGGAATGGAATGGAATGGAATTCAATGGAATGGAATGGAACTGAATGGAATTCAATGGAATGGAATGGAATGGAATGGAATGGAATAGAATGGAATCAACCCGAGTAGAACGGAACGGAACGCAACGGAACGGAACGGAACGGAACGGGACGGAATGCAACGGAATGGAATGGAATGGAACGGAATTCCATGGAATGGAATGGAATGGAATGGAATTCAATGGAATGGAATGGAATGGAATGGAATGGAATGGAATGGAATTCAATGGAATGGAATGGAATGGAATGGAATGGAATGGAATGGAACTCAATGGAATGGAATTCAATGGAATGGAATGCAATGGAATGGAATGGAATGGAATGGAATGGAATGGAATGGAATTCAATGGAATAGAATGGAATGGAATGGAATGGAAACGAATGGAATCGAATGGAATCGAATGGAATCGAATGGAATCGAATGGAATGGAATGGAATAGAATGGAATCAACCCGAGTAGAACGGAACGGAACGCAACGGAACGGAACGGAACGGAACGGGACGGAACGGAACGGAATGGAATGGAATGGAACGTAATTCCATGGAATGGAATGGAATGGAATGGAATGGAATGGAATGGAATTCAATGGAATGGAACGGAATGGATTGGAATGGAATGGAATAGAATGGAATGAACCCGAGTAGAACGGAACGGAACACAACGGAACGGAACGGAACGCAACGGAACGGAACGGAACGGAACGGAACGGAATGGAATGGAATGGAAAGGAATTCAGTGGAATGGAATGGAATGGAATGGAATTCTATGGAATGGAATTCAATGGAATGGAATGGAGTGGAATGGAATGGAATCGAATGGAATTGAATGGAATCGAATGGAATCAAATGGGATCGAATGGAATGGAATGGAATAGAATGGAATCAACCCGAGTAGAACGGAATGGAATGGAATGGAATGGAATGGGATGGAATGGAATGGAATGGAATGGAATGGAATGGAATTCAATGGAATGGAATGGAATGGAATGGAATGGAATGGAATGGAATGGAATGGAATTCAATGGAATGGAATGGAACGGAATGGAATTCAATGGAATGGAATGGAATGGAATGGAATTCCATGGAATGGAATGGAATGGAATTCCATGGAATGGAATAGAATGGAATGGAATTCCATGGAATGGAATGGAATGGAATGGAATTCAATGGAATGGAATGGAATGGAATCGAATGGAATGGAATGGAATGGAATGGAATGGAATGGAATGGAATGGAATAGAATGGAATCAACCTGAGTAGAACGGAATGGAATGGAATGGAATAGAATGGAATGGAATGGAATGGAATGGAATGTACCAAAGTAGAACGGAATGGAATGGAATGGAATGGAATGGAATGGAATGGAATGGAATGGAATGGAATGGAATGTACACGAGTAGAACGGAATGGAATGGAATGGAATGGATTGGAATGGAATGGAATGGAATGGAATGGAATGTAACCGAGTAGAACGGAATGGAATGTAATTGAATGGAATGTAACCGAGTTGAACGGAACGGAATGGAATGGAATGGAATGGAATGGAATGGAATGGAATGGAATGGAATGGAATTGAGTGCAATGCAATGCAATGGAATGCAATGGAATGGAAAGTAATGGAATGGAATGGACTGGAATCTACCCGAGTAGAACGGAATGGAATGGAATTGAATGGAATGTAACCGAGTAGAACGGAACGGAATGGAATGGAATGGAATGGAATGCAATGGAATGGAATGGAATGGAATGGAATGGAATGGAATGGACACCAGTAGAATGGAATGGAATGGAATGGAATGGAATGGAATGGAATGGAATGGAATGGAATCTACCCGAGTAGAACGGAATGGAACGGAATGGAATGGAATGGAATGGACAGGAGCAGAACGGAATGGAATGCAATGGAATGGAATGGAATGTACCCGAGCAGAACGGAATGGAATGAAATGGAAATGGAAAGGGAATGGAAATGGAACGGGAATGGAAATGGAACGGGAACGGAAATGGAACGGGAATGGAAATGGAACGGGAACGGAAACGGAACGAGAACGGAAATGGAACGGGAACGGAAACGGAACGGGAACGGAAATGGAACGGGAATGGTAAAGGAACGGGAATGGAAATGGAACGGGAATGGAAAAGGAACGGGAATGGAAATGGATCAGGAATGGAAATGGAACGGGAATGGTAATGGAACTGGAATGGAAATGGAACGGGAATGGAAAAGAAACGGGAATGGAAATGGAACGGGAATGGAAATGGAATGGGAATGGAAATGGAATGGAATGGAATGGAATGGAATGGAATGGAATGTACCGGAGTGGAGTGGAGTGGAGTGGAGTGGAGTAGAGTGCACTGGAACGGAATGGAATGGAATGGAATGGAATGGAACGGAACGGAATGTACCCGAGAAGCACGGAATGGAATGGAATGGAATGGAATGGAATGGAATGTACCGGAGTGGAGTGGAGTGGAATGGAGTGGAGTGGAGTGGAGTGGAATGGAATGGAATGGAAAGGAATGGAATGGAATGCAATGGAATGCAATGGAATGGAAAGGAATGGAATGGAATGGAATGGAATGGAATGGAATGGAATGGAATGGAATGGAATGGACAACAGTAGAATGGAATGGAATGGAATGGAATGGAATGGAATGGAATGGAATGGAATGGAATTCAATGGAATGGAATGGAATGGAATGGAATTCAATGGAATGGAATGGAATGGAATGGAATTCCATGGAATGGAATGGAATGGAATTCCATGGAATGGAATGGAATGGAATGGAATTCTATGGAATGGAATGGAGTGGAATCGAATGGAATCGAATGGAATCGAATGGAATGGAATGGAATAGAATGGAATCAACCCGAGTAGAACGGAACGGAACGCAACGGAACGGAACGGAACGGAACGGGACGGAACGGAACGGAATGGAATGGAATGGAACGTAATTCCATGGAATGGAATGGAATGGAATGGAATGGAATGGAATGGAATTCAATGGAATGGAACGGAATGGATTGGAATGGAATGGAATAGAATGGAATGAACCCGAGTAGAACGGAACGGAACACAACGGAACGGAACGGAACGCAACGGAACGGAACGGAACGGAACGGAAAGGAATGGAATGGAATGGAAAGGAATTCAGTGGAATGGAATGGAATGGAATGGAATTCTATGGAATGGAATTCAATGGAATGGAATGGAGTGGAATGGAATGGAATCGAATGGAATTGAATGGAATCGAATGGAATCAAATGGGATCGAATGGAATGGAATGGAATAGAATGGAATCAACCCGAGTAGAACGGAATGGAATGGAATGGAATGGAATGGGATGGAATGGAATGGAATGGAATGGAATGGAATGGAATGGAATTCAATGGAATGGAATGGAATGGAATGGAATGGAATGGAATGGAATGGAATGGAATTCAATGGAATGGAATGGAACGGAATGGAATTCAATGGAATGGAATGGAATGGAATGGAATTCCATGGAATGGAATGGAATGGAATTCCATGGAATGGAATGGAATGGAATGGAATTCCATGGAATGGAATGGAATGGAATGGAATTCAATGGAATGGAATGGAATGGAATCGAATGGAATGGAATGGAATGGAATGGAATGGAATGGAATGGAATGGAATAGAATGGAATCAACCTGAGTAGAACGGAATGGAATGGAATGGAATAGAATGGAATGGAATGGAATGGAATGGAATGTACCAAAGTAGAACGGAATGGAATGGAATGGAATGGAATGGAATGGAATGGAATGGAATGGAATGGAATGGAATGGAATGGAATGTACACGAGTAGAACGGAATGGAATGGAATGGAATGGATTGGAATGGAATGGAATGGAATGGAATGGAATGTAACCGAGTAGAACGGAATGGAATGTAATTGAATGGAATGTAACCGAGTTGAACGGAACGGAATGGAATGGAATGGAATGGAATGGAATGGAATGGAATGGAATGGAATGGAATTGAGTGCAATGCAATGCAATGGAATGCAATGGAATGGAAAGGAATGGAATGGAATGGAATGGAATCTACCCGAGTAGAACGGAATGGAATGGAATTGAATGGAATGTAACCGAGTAGAACGGAACGGAATGGAATGGAATGGAATGGAATGCAATGGAATGGAATGGAATGGAATGGAATGGAATGGAATGGAATGGAATGGAATGGAATGGAATGGACACCAGTTGAATGGAATGGAATGGAATGGAATGGAATGGAATGGAATGGAATGGAATGGAATGGAATCTACCCGAGTAGAACGGAATGGAACGGAATGGAATGGAATGGAATGGACAGGAGCAGAACGGAATGGAATGCAATGGAATGGAATGGAATGTACCCGAGCAGAACGGAATGGAATGAAATGGAAATGGAAAGGGAATGGAAATGGAACGGGAATGGAAATGGAACGGGAACGGAAATGGAACGGGAATGGAAATGGAACGGGAACGGAAACGGAACGAGAACGGAAATGGAACGGGAACGGAAACGGAACGGGAACGGAAATGGAACGGGAATGGTAATGGAACGGGAATGGAAATGGAACGGGAATGGAAATGGAACGGGGATGGAAATGGATCGGGAATGGAAATGGAACGGGAATGGTAATGGAACTGGAATGGAAATGGAACGGGAATGGAAAAGAAACGGGAATGGAAATGGAACGGGAATGGAAATGGAATGGGAATGGAAATGGAATGGAATGGAATGCAATGGAATGGAATGGAATGTACCCGAGCAGAACGGAATGGAATGAAATGGAAATGGAAAGGGAATGGAAATGGAACGGGAATGGAAATGGAACGGGAACGGAAAGGGAACGGGAATGGAAATGGAACGGGAACGGAAACGGAACGAGAACGGAAATGGAACGGGAACGGAAACGGAACGGGAACGGAAATGGAACGGGAATGGTAATGGAACGGGAATGGAAATGGAACGGGAATGGAAATGGAACGGGGATGGAAATGGATCGGGAATGGAAATGGAACGGGAATGGTAATGGAACTGGAATGGAAATGGAACGGGAATGGAAAAGAAACGGGAATGGAAATGGAACGGGAATGGAAATGGAATGGGAATGGAAATGGAATGGAATGGAATGGAATGGAATGGAATGGAATGGAATGGAATGTACCGGAGTGGAGTGGAGTGGAGTGGAGTGGAGTAGAGTGCACTGGGACGGAATGGAATGGAATGGAATGGAATGGAACGGAACGGAATGTACCCGAGAAGCACGGAATGGAATGGAATGGAATGGAATGGAATGGAATGGAATGTACCGGAGTGGAGTGGAGTGGAATGGAGTGGAGTGGAGTGGAGTGGAGTGGAATGGAATGGAATGGAATGGAATGGAATGGAATGGAATGGAATGCAATGGAATGCAATGGAATGGGAAGGAATGGAATGGAATGGAATGGAATGGAATGGAATGGACAGCAGTAGAATGGAATGGAATGGAATGGAATGGAATGGAATGGAATGGAATGGAATGGAATGGAATGGAATTCAATGGAATGGAATGGAATGGAATGGAATTCAATGGAATGGAATGGAATGGAATGGAATTCAATGGAATGGAATGGAATGGAATGGAATTCTATGGAATGGAATGGAGTGGAATCGAATGGAATCGAATGGAATCGAATGGAATGGAATGGAATAGAATGGAATCAACCCGAGTAGAACGGAACGGAACGCAACGGAACGGAACGGAACGGAACGGGACGGAACGGATCTTAATGGAATGGAATGGAACGGAATTCCATGGAATGGAATGGAATGGAATGGAATGGAATGGAATGGAATGGAATTCAATGGAATGGAACGGAATGGATTGGAATGGAATGGAATAGAATGGAATCAACCCGAGTGGAACGGAACGGAACACAACGGAACGGAACGGAACGCAACGGAACGGAACGGAACGGAACGGAACGGAATGGAATGGAATGGAACGGAATTCAGTGGAATGGAATGGAATGGAATGGAATTCTATGGAATGGAATGGAATGGAATGGAATGGAATGGAATGGAATTCCATGGAATGGAATGGAATGGAATGGAATGGAATGGAATGGAATTCAATGGAATGGAATGGAGTGGAATGGAATGGAATCGAATGGAATTGAATGGAATCGAATTGAATCAAATGGGATCGAATGGAATGGAATGGAATAGAATGGAAGCAACCCGAGTAGAACGGAATGGAATGGAATGGAATGGAATGGGATGGAATGGAATGGAATGGAATGGAATGGAATGGAATTCAATGGAATGGAATGGAATGGAATGGAATTCAATGGAATGGAATGGAATGGAATGGAATTCTATGGAATGGAATGGAGTGGAATCGAATGGAATCGAATGGAATCGAATGGAATGGAATGGAATAGAATGGAATCAACCCGAGTAGAACGGAACGGAACGCAACGGAACGGAACGGAACGGAACGGGACGGAACGGAACTTAATGGAATGGAATGGAACGGAATTCCATGGAATGGAATGGAATGGAATGGAATGGAATGGAATGGAATGGAATGGAATTCAATGGAATGGAACGGAATGGATTGGAATGGAATGGAATAGAATGGAATCAACCCGAGTGGAACGGAACGGAACACAACGGAACGGAACGGAACGCAACGGAACGGAACGGAACGGAACGGAACGGAATGGAATGGAATGGAACGGAATTCAGTGGAATGGAATGGAATGGAATGGAATTCTATGGAATGGAATGGAATGGAATGGAATGGAATGGAATGGAATTCCATGGAATGGAATGGAATGGAATGGAATGGAATGGAATGGAATTCAATGGAATGGAATGGAGTGGAATGGAATGGAATCGAATGGAATTGAATGGAATCGAATTGAATCAAATGGGATCGAATGGAATGGAATGGAATAGAATGGAAGCAACCCGAGTAGAACGGAATGGAATGGAATGGAATGGAATGGGATGGAATGGAATGGAATGGAATGGAATGGAATGGAATTCAATGGAATGGAATGGAATGGAATGGAATTCAATGGAATGGAATGGAATGGAATCGAATGGAATGGAATGGAATGGAATGGAATAGAATGGAATCAACCTGAGTAGAACGGAATGGAATGGAATGTAATGTAATGGAATGGAATTGAATGGAATGGAATGGAATGGAATGGAATGTACCAAAGTAGAACGGAAAGGAATGGAATGGAATGGAATGGAATGGAATGGAATGGAACGGAAGGTACCCGAGTAGAACGGAATGGAATGGAATGGAATGGATTGGAATGGAATGGAATGGAATGGAATGGAATGTAACCGAGTAGAACGGAATGGAATGTAATTGAATGGAATGTAACCGAGTTGAACGGAACGGAATGGAATGGAATGGAATGGAATGGAATGGAATGGAATTGAGTGCAATGCAATGCAATGGAATGCAATGGAATGGAAAGGAATGGAATGGAATGGAATGGAATCAACCCGAGTAGAACGGAATGGAATGGAATTGAATGGAATGTAACCGAGTAGAACGGAACGGAATGGAATGGAATGGAATGGAATGGAATGGAATGGAATTCAATGGAATGGAATGGAACGGAATGGAATTCAATGGAATGGAATGGAATGGAATGGAATGGAATTCAATGGAATGGAATGGAATGGAATGGAATGGAATGGAATTCAATGGAATGGAATGGAATGGAATCGAATGGAATGGAATGGAATGGAATGGAATGGAATGGAATGGAATGGAATGGAATGGAATAGAATGGAATCAACCCGAGTAGAAAGGAATGGAATGGAATGGAATGGAATGGAATGGAATGGAATGGAATGGAATGTACCAAAGTAGAATGGAATGGAATGGAATGGAATGGAATGGAATGGAATGGAATGGAATGGAATGGAATGTACCCGAGTAGAACGGAATGGAATGGAATGGAATGGATTGGAATGGAATGGAATGGAATGGAATGGAATGTAACCGAGTAGAACGGAATGGAATGTAATTGAATGGAATGTAACCGAGTTGAACGGAACGGAATGGAATGGAATGGAATGGAATGGAATGGAATGGAATGGAATGGAATTGAGTGCAATGCAATGCAATGGAATGCAATGGAATGGAAAGTAATGGAATGGAATGGACTGGAATCTACCCGAGTAGAACGGAATGGAATGGAATTGAATGGAATGTAACCGAGTAGAACGGAACGGAATGGAATGGAATGGAATGGAATGCAATGGAATGGAATGGAATGGAATGGAATGGAATGGAATGGACACCAGTAGAATGGAATGGAATGGAATGGAATGGAATGGAATGGAATGGAATGGAATGGAATCTACCCGAGTAGAACGGAATGGAACGGAATGGAATGGAATGGAATGGACAGGAGCAGAACGGAATGGAATGCAATGGAATGGAATGGAATGTACCCGAGCAGAACGGAATGGAATGAAATGGAAATGGAAAGGGAATGGAAATGGAACGGGAATGGAAATGGAACGGGAACGGAAATGGAACGGGAATGGAAATGGAACGGGAACGGAAACGGAACGAGAACGGAAATGGAACGGGAACGGAAACGGAACGGGAACGGAAATGGAACGGGAATGGTAAAGGAACGGGAATGGAAATGGAACGGGAATGGAAAAGGAACGGGAATGGAAATGGATCAGGAATGGAAATGGAACGGGAATGGTAATGGAACTGGAATGGAAATGGAACGGGAATGGAAAAGAAACGGGAATGGAAATGGAACGGGAATGGAAATGGAATGGGAATGGAAATGGAATGGAATGGAATGGAATGGAATGGAATGGAATGTACCGGAGTGGAGTGGAGTGGAGTGGAGTGGAGTAGAGTGCACTGGAACGGAATGGAATGGAATGGAATGGAATGGAACGGAACGGAATGTACCCGAGAAGCACGGAATGGAATGGAATGGAATGGAATGGAATGTACCGGAGTGGAGTGGAGTGGAATGGAGTGGAGTGGAGTGGAGTGGAATGGAATGGAATGGAAAGGAATGGAATGGAATGCAATGGAATGCAATGGAATGGAAAGGAATGGAATGGAATGGAATGGAATGGAATGGAATGGAATGGAATGGAATGGACAACAGTAGAATGGAATGGAATGGAATGGAATGGAATGGAATGGAATGGAATGGAATGGAATTCAATGGAATGGAATGGAATGGAATGGAATTCAATGGAATGGAATGGAATGGAATGGAATTCCATGGAATGGAATGGAATGGAATTCCATGGAATGGAATGGAATGGAATGGAATTCTATGGAATGGAATGGAGTGGAATCGAATGGAATCGAATGGAATCGAATGGAATGGAATGGAATAGAATGGAATCAACCCGAGTAGAACGGAACGGAACGCAACGGAACGGAACGGAACGGAACGGGACGGAACGGAACGGAATGGAATGGAATGGAACGTAATTCCATGGAATGGAATGGAATGGAATGGAATGGAATGGAATGGAATTCAATGGAATGGAACGGAATGGATTGGAATGGAATGGAATAGAATGGAATGAACCCGAGTAGAACGGAACGGAACACAACGGAACGGAACGGAACGCAACGGAACGGAACGGAACGGAACGGAAAGGAATGGAATGGAATGGAAAGGAATTCAGTGGAATGGAATGGAATGGAATGGAATTCTATGGAATGGAATTCAATGGAATGGAATGGAGTGGAATGGAATGGAATCGAATGGAATTGAATGGAATCGAATGGAATCAAATGGGATCGAATGGAATGGAATGGAATAGAATGGAATCAACCCGAGTAGAACGGAATGGAATGGAATGGAATGGAATGGGATGGAATGGAATGGAATGGAATGGAATGGAATGGAATGGAATTCAATGGAATGGAATGGAATGGAATGGAATGGAATGGAATGGAATGGAATGGAATTCAATGGAATGGAATGGAACGGAATGGAATTCAATGGAATGGAATGGAATGGAATGGAATTCCATGGAATGGAATGGAATGGAATTCCATGGAATGGAATGGAATGGAATGGAATTCCATGGAATGGAATGGAATGGAATGGAATTCAATGGAATGGAATGGAATGGAATCGAATGGAATGGAATGGAATGGAATGGAATGGAATGGAATGGAATGGAATAGAATGGAATCAACCTGAGTAGAACGGAATGGAATGGAATGGAATAGAATGGAATGGAATGGAATGGAATGGAATGTACCAAAGTAGAACGGAATGGAATGGAATGGAATGGAATGGAATGGAATGGAATGGAATGGAATGGAATGGAATGTACACGAGTAGAACGGAATGGAATGGAATGGAATGGATTGGAATGGAATGGAATGGAATGGAATGGAATGTAACCGAGTAGAACGGAATGGAATGTAATTGAATGGAATGTAACCGAGTTGAACGGAACGGAATGGAATGGAATGGAATGGAATGGAATGGAATGGAATGGAATGGAATGGAATTGAGTGCAATGCAATGCAATGGAATGCAATGGAATGGAAAGGAATGGAATGGAATGGAATGGAATCTACCCGAGTAGAACGGAATGGAATGGAATTGAATGGAATGTAACCGAGTAGAACGGAACGGAATGGAATGGAATGGAATGGAATGCAATGGAATGGAATGGAATGGAATGGAATGGAATGGAATGGAATGGAATGGAATGGAATGGAATGGACACCAGTTGAATGGAATGGAATGGAATGGAATGGAATGGAATGGAATGGAATGGAATGGAATCTACCCGAGTAGAACGGAATGGAACGGAATGGAATGGAATGGAATGGACAGGAGCAGAACGGAATGGAATGCAATGGAATGGAATGGAATGTACCCGAGCAGAACGGAATGGAATGAAATGGAAATGGAAAGGGAATGGAAATGGAACGGGAATGGAAATGGAACGGGAACGGAAATGGAACGGGAATGGAAATGGAACGGGAACGGAAACGGAACGAGAACGGAAATGGAACGGGAACGGAAACGGAACGGGAACGGAAATGGAACGGGAATGGTAATGGAACGGGAATGGAAATGGAACGGGAATGGAAATGGAACGGGGATGGAAATGGATCGGGAATGGAAATGGAACGGGAATGGTAATGGAACTGGAATGGAAATGGAACGGGAATGGAAAAGAAACGGGAATGGAAATGGAACGGGAATGGAAATGGAATGGGAATGGAAATGGAATGGAATGGAATGGAATGGAATGGAATGGAATGTACCGGAGTGGAGTGGAGTGGGGTGGAGTGGAGTAGAGTGCACTGGTACGGAATGGAATGGAATGGAATGGAATGGAACGGAACGGAATGTACCCGAGAAGCACGGAATGGAATGGAATGGAATGGAATGGAATGGAATGGAATGGAATGTACCGGAGTGGAGTGGAGTGGAACGGAGTGGAGTGGAGTGGAGTGGAGTGGAATGGAATGGAATGGAATGGAATGGAATGGAATGGAATGCAATGGAATGCAATGGAATGGAAAGGAATGGAATGGAATGGAATGGAATGGAATGGAATGGACAGCAGTAGAATGGAATGGAATGGAATGGAATGGAATGGAATGGAATGGAATGGAATGGAATGGAATGGAATTCAATGGAATGGAATGGAATGGAATGGAATTCAATGGAATGGAATGGAATGGAATGGAATTCAATGGAATGGAATGGATTGGAATGGAATTCTATGGAATGGAATGGAGTGGAATCGAATGGAATCGAATGGAATCGAATGGAATGGAATGGAATAGAATGGAATCAACCCGAGTAGAACGGAACGGAACGCAACGGAACGGAACGGAACGGAACGGGACGGAACGGAACTTAATGGAATGGAATGGAACGGAATTCCATGGAATGGAATGGAATGGAATGGAATGGAATGGAATGGAATGGAATGGAATGGAATGGAATTCAATGGAATGGAACGGAATGGATTGGAATGGAATGGAATAGAATGGAATCAACCCGAGTGGAACGGAACGGAACACAACGGAATGGAACGGAACGCAACGGAACGGAACGGAACGGAACGGAACGGAATGGAATGGAATGGAACGGAATTCAGTGGAATGGAATGGAATGGAATGGAATTCTATGGAATGGAATGGAATGGAATGGAATGGAATGGAATGGAATGGAATGGAATGGAATTCCATGGAATGGAATGGAATGGAATGGAATGGAATGGAATGGAATGGAATGGAATGGAATGGAATTCAATGGAATGGAATGGAATGGAATGGAATGGAATGGAATGGAATGGAATGGAATGGAATGGAATTCCATGGAATGGAATGGAATGGAATCGAATGGAATCGAATGGAATCGAATGGAATCAATTGGAATCGAATGGAATCGAATGGAATGGAATGGAATAGAATGGAATCAACCCGAGTAGAACGGAACGGCACGCAACGGAACGGAACGGAATGGAACGGGACGGAACGGAACGGAATGGAATGGAATGGAACGGAATTCAATGGAATGGAATGGAATGGAATGGAATTCAATGGAATGGAATGGAATGGAATGGAATTCAATGGAATGGAATGGAATGGAATGGAATCAACCAGAGTGGAGTGGAATGGAATGGAATGGAATGGAATGGAATGGAATGGAATGGAATCGAATGGAATGGAATGGAATGGAATGGAATGGAATTCAATGGAATGGAATGGAATGGAATGGAATGGAATCGAATGGAATCGAATGGAATCGATTGGAATCGAATGGAATCGAATAGAATGGAATGGAATAGAATGGAATCAACCCGAGTAGAACGGAACGGAACGCAACGGAACGGAACGGAACGGAACGGGACGGAACGGAACGGAATGGAATGGAATGGAATGGAATTCAATGGAATGGAATGGAACGGAATGGAACGGAATGGAATGGAATGGAATGGAATGGAATGGAATGGAATGGAATGGAATTCCATGGAATGGAATGGAGTGGAATCGAATGGAATCGAATGGAATCGAATGGAATCGAATGGAATCGAATGAGATCGAATGGAATGGAATGGAATAGAATGGAATCAACCCGAGTAGAACGGAATGGAATGGAATGGAATGGAATGGAATGGAATGGAATGGAATGGAATGGAATGGAATGGAATGGAATTCAATGGAATTCAATGGAATGGAATGGAATGGAATGGAATGGAATGGAATGGAATGGAATGGAATGGAATTCAATGGAATGGAATGGAATGGAATCGAATGGAATCGAATGGAATCGAATGGAATCAATTGGAATCGAATGGAATCGAATGGAATGGAATGGAATAGAATGGAATCAACCCGAGTAGAACGGAACGGCACGCAACGGAACGGAACGGAATGGAACGGGACGGAACGGAACGGAATGGAATGGAATGGAACGGAATTCAATGGAATGGAATGGAATGGAACGGAATTCAATGGAATGGAATGGAATGGAATGGAATTCAATGGATTGGAATGGAATGGAATGGAATGGAATGGAATGGAATGGAATAGAATGGAATCAACCCGAGTAGAAAGGAACGGAACGCAACGGAACGAAACGGAACGCAACGGAAAGGAACGGAACGGAAAGGAATGGAACGGAATGGAATGGAATGGAACGGAATGGAATGGAATGGAATGGAATGGAATTCCATGGAATGGAATTGAACTCAATGGAATGGAATGGAATGGAATGGAATGGAATGGAATGGAATTCAATGGAATGGAATGGAATGGAATGGAGTGGAATTCAATGGAATGGAATGGAATGGAATCGAATGGAATCGAATGGAATCGAATGGAATCGATTGGAATCGAATGGAATCGAATAGAATGGAATGGAATAGAATGGAATCAACCCGAGTAGAACGGAACGGAACGCAACGGAACGGAACGGAACGGAACGGAACGGAACGGAATGGAATGGAATGGAATGGATCGGAATTCCATGGAATGGAATGGAATGGAATGGAATTCAATGGAATGGAATGGAATGGAATGGAATGGAATGGAATGGAGTGGAATCGAATGGAATCGAATGGAATCGAATGGAATCGAATGGAATCGAATGAGATCGAATTGAATGGAATGGAATAGAATGGAATCAACCCGAGTAGAACGGAATGGAATGGAATGGAATGGAATGGAATGGAATGGAATGGAGTGGAATGGAATGGAATGGAATGGAATGGAATGGAATGGAATGGAATGGAATGGAATGGAATGGAATTCAATGGAATGGAATGGAATGGAATGGAATGGAATGGAATGGACACCAGTAGAATGGAATGGAATGGAATGGAATGGAATGGAATGGAATGGAATGGAATGGAATCTACCCGAGTAGAACGGAATGGAACGGAATGGAATGGAATGGAATGGACAGGAGCAGAACGGAATGGAATGCAATGGAATGGAATGGAATGTACCCGAGCAGAACGGAATGGAATGAAATGGAAATGGAAAGGGAATGGAAATGGAACGGGAATGGAAATGGAACGGGAACGGAAATGGAACGGGAATGGAAATGGAACGGGAACGGAAACGGAACGAGAACGGAAATGGAACGGGAACGGAAACGGAACGGGAACGGAAATGGAACGGGAATGGTAAAGGAACGGGAATGGAAATGGAACGGGAATGGAAAAGGAACGGGAATGGAAATGGATCAGGAATGGAAATGGAACGGGAATGGTAATGGAACTGGAATGGAAATGGAACGGGAATGGAAAAGAAACGGGAATGGAAATGGAACGGGAATGGAAATGGAATGGGAATGGAAATGGAATGGAATGGAATGGAATGGAATGGAATGGAATGTACCGGAGTGGAGTGGAGTGGAGTGGAGTGGAGTAGAGTGCACTGGAACGGAATGGAATGGAATGGAATGGAATGGAACGGAACGGAATGTACCCGAGAAGCACGGAATGGAATGGAATGGAATGGAATGGAATGGAATGTACCGGAGTGGAGTGGAGTGGAATGGAGTGGAGTGGAGTGGAGTGGAATGGAATGGAATGGAAAGGAATGGAATGGAATGCAATGGAATGCAATGGAATGGAAAGGAATGGAATGGAATGGAATGGAATGGAATGGAATGGAATGGAATGGAATGGACAACAGTAGAATGGAATGGAATGGAATGGAATGGAATGGAATGGAATGGAATGGAATGGAATTCAATGGAATGGAATGGAATGGAATGGAATTCAATGGAATGGAATGGAATGGAATGGAATTCCATGGAATGGAATGGAATGGAATTCCATGGAATGGAATGGAATGGAATGGAATTCTATGGAATGGAATGGAGTGGAATCGAATGGAATCGAATGGAATCGAATGGAATGGAATGGAATAGAATGGAATCAACCCGAGTAGAACGGAACGGAACGCAACGGAACGGAACGGAACGGAACGGGACGGAACGGAACGGAATGGAATGGAATGGAACGTAATTCCATGGAATGGAATGGAATGGAATGGAATGGAATGGAATGGAATTCAATGGAATGGAACGGAATGGATTGGAATGGAATGGAATAGAATGGAATGAACCCGAGTAGAACGGAACGGAACACAACGGAACGGAACGGAACGCAACGGAACGGAACGGAACGGAACGGAAAGGAATGGAATGGAATGGAAAGGAATTCAGTGGAATGGAATGGAATGGAATGGAATTCTATGGAATGGAATTCAATGGAATGGAATGGAGTGGAATGGAATGGAATCGAATGGAATTGAATGGAATCGAATGGAATCAAATGGGATCGAATGGAATGGAATGGAATAGAATGGAATCAACCCGAGTAGAACGGAATGGAATGGAATGGAATGGAATGGGATGGAATGGAATGGAATGGAATGGAATGGAATGGAATGGAATTCAATGGAATGGAATGGAATGGAATGGAATGGAATGGAATGGAATGGAATGGAATTCAATGGAATGGAATGGAACGGAATGGAATTCAATGGAATGGAATGGAATGGAATGGAATTCCATGGAATGGAATGGAATGGAATTCCATGGAATGGAATGGAATGGAATGGAATTCCATGGAATGGAATGGAATGGAATGGAATTCAATGGAATGGAATGGAATGGAATCGAATGGAATGGAATGGAATGGAATGGAATGGAATGGAATGGAATGGAATAGAATGGAATCAACCTGAGTAGAACGGAATGGAATGGAATGGAATAGAATGGAATGGAATGGAATGGAATGGAATGTACCAAAGTAGAACGGAATGGAATGGAATGGAATGGAATGGAATGGAATGGAATGGAATGGAATGGAATGGAATGGAATGGAATGTACACGAGTAGAACGGAATGGAATGGAATGGAATGGATTGGAATGGAATGGAATGGAATGGAATGGAATGTAACCGAGTAGAACGGAATGGAATGTAATTGAATGGAATGTAACCGAGTTGAACGGAACGGAATGGAATGGAATGGAATGGAATGGAATGGAATGGAATGGAATGGAATGGAATTGAGTGCAATGCAATGCAATGGAATGCAATGGAATGGAAAGGAATGGAATGGAATGGAATGGAATCTACCCGAGTAGAACGGAATGGAATGGAATTGAATGGAATGTAACCGAGTAGAACGGAACGGAATGGAATGGAATGGAATGGAATGCAATGGAATGGAATGGAATGGAATGGAATGGAATGGAATGGAATGGAATGGAATGGAATGGAATGGACACCAGTTGAATGGAATGGAATGGAATGGAATGGAATGGAATGGAATGGAATGGAATGGAATGGAATCTACCCGAGTAGAACGGAATGGAACGGAATGGAATGGAATGGAATGGACAGGAGCAGAACGGAATGGAATGCAATGGAATGGAATGGAATGTACCCGAGCAGAACGGAATGGAATGAAATGGAAATGGAAAGGGAATGGAAATGGAACGGGAATGGAAATGGAACGGGAACGGAAATGGAACGGGAATGGAAATGGAACGGGAACGGAAACGGAACGAGAACGGAAATGGAACGGGAACGGAAACGGAACGGGAACGGAAATGGAACGGGAATGGTAATGGAACGGGAATGGAAATGGAACGGGAATGGAAATGGAACGGGGATGGAAATGGATCGGGAATGGAAATGGAACGGGAATGGTAATGGAACTGGAATGGAAATGGAACGGGAATGGAAAAGAAACGGGAATGGAAATGGAACGGGAATGGAAATGGAATGGGAATGGAAATGGAATGGAATGGAATGCAATGGAATGGAATGGAATGTACCCGAGCAGAACGGAATGGAATGAAATGGAAATGGAAAGGGAATGGAAATGGAACGGGAATGGAAATGGAACGGGAACGGAAAGGGAACGGGAATGGAAATGGAACGGGAACGGAAACGGAACGAGAACGGAAATGGAACGGGAACGGAAACGGAACGGGAACGGAAATGGAACGGGAATGGTAATGGAACGGGAATGGAAATGGAACGGGAATGGAAATGGAACGGGGATGGAAATGGATCGGGAATGGAAATGGAACGGGAATGGTAATGGAACTGGAATGGAAATGGAACGGGAATGGAAAAGAAACGGGAATGGAAATGGAACGGGAATGGAAATGGAATGGGAATGGAAATGGAATGGAATGGAATGGAATGGAATGGAATGGAATGGAATGGAATGTACCGGAGTGGAGTGGAGTGGAGTGGAGTGGAGTAGAGTGCACTGGGACGGAATGGAATGGAATGGAATGGAATGGAACGGAACGGAATGTACCCGAGAAGCACGGAATGGAATGGAATGGAATGGAATGGAATGGAATGGAATGTACCGGAGTGGAGTGGAGTGGAATGGAGTGGAGTGGAGTGGAGTGGAGTGGAATGGAATGGAATGGAATGGAATGGAATGGAATGGAATGGAATGCAATGGAATGCAATGGAATGGGAAGGAATGGAATGGAATGGAATGGAATGGAATGGAATGGACAGCAGTAGAATGGAATGGAATGGAATGGAATGGAATGGAATGGAATGGAATGGAATGGAATGGAATGGAATTCAATGGAATGGAATGGAATGGAATGGAATTCAATGGAATGGAATGGAATGGAATGGAATTCAATGGAATGGAATGGAATGGAATGGAATTCTATGGAATGGAATGGAGTGGAATCGAATGGAATCGAATGGAATCGAATGGAATGGAATGGAATAGAATGGAATCAACCCGAGTAGAACGGAACGGAACGCAACGGAACGGAACGGAACGGAACGGGACGGAACGGATCTTAATGGAATGGAATGGAACGGAATTCCATGGAATGGAATGGAATGGAATGGAATGGAATGGAATGGAATGGAATTCAATGGAATGGAACGGAATGGATTGGAATGGAATGGAATAGAATGGAATCAACCCGAGTGGAACGGAACGGAACACAACGGAACGGAACGGAACGCAACGGAACGGAACGGAACGGAACGGAACGGAATGGAATGGAATGGAACGGAATTCAGTGGAATGGAATGGAATGGAATGGAATTCTATGGAATGGAATGGAATGGAATGGAATGGAATGGAATGGAATTCCATGGAATGGAATGGAATGGAATGGAATGGAATGGAATGGAATTCAATGGAATGGAATGGAGTGGAATGGAATGGAATCGAATGGAATTGAATGGAATCGAATTGAATCAAATGGGATCGAATGGAATGGAATGGAATAGAATGGAAGCAACCCGAGTAGAACGGAATGGAATGGAATGGAATGGAATGGGATGGAATGGAATGGAATGGAATGGAATGGAATGGAATTCAATGGAATGGAATGGAATGGAATGGAATTCAATGGAATGGAATGGAATGGAATGGAATTCTATGGAATGGAATGGAGTGGAATCGAATGGAATCGAATGGAATCGAATGGAATGGAATGGAATAGAATGGAATCAACCCGAGTAGAACGGAACGGAACGCAACGGAACGGAACGGAACGGAACGGGACGGAACGGAACTTAATGGAATGGAATGGAACGGAATTCCATGGAATGGAATGGAATGGAATGGAATGGAATGGAATGGAATGGAATGGAATTCAATGGAATGGAACGGAATGGATTGGAATGGAATGGAATAGAATGGAATCAACCCGAGTGGAACGGAACGGAACACAACGGAACGGAACGGAACGCAACGGAACGGAACGGAACGGAACGGAACGGAATGGAATGGAATGGAACGGAATTCAGTGGAATGGAATGGAATGGAATGGAATTCTATGGAATGGAATGGAATGGAATGGAATGGAATGGAATGGAATTCCATGGAATGGAATGGAATGGAATGGAATGGAATGGAATGGAATTCAATGGAATGGAATGGAGTGGAATGGAATGGAATCGAATGGAATTGAATGGAATCGAATTGAATCAAATGGGATCGAATGGAATGGAATGGAATAGAATGGAAGCAACCCGAGTAGAACGGAATGGAATGGAATGGAATGGAATGGGATGGAATGGAATGGAATGGAATGGAATGGAATGGAATTCAATGGAATGGAATGGAATGGAATGGAATTCAATGGAATGGAATGGAATGGAATCGAATGGAATGGAATGGAATGGAATGGAATAGAATGGAATCAACCTGAGTAGAACGGAATGGAATGGAATGTAATGTAATGGAATGGAATTGAATGGAATGGAATGGAATGGAATGGAATGTACCAAAGTAGAACGGAAAGGAATGGAATGGAATGGAATGGAATGGAATGGAATGGAACGGAAGGTACCCGAGTAGAACGGAATGGAATGGAATGGAATGGATTGGAATGGAATGGAATGGAATGGAATGGAATGTAACCGAGTAGAACGGAATGGAATGTAATTGAATGGAATGTAACCGAGTTGAACGGAACGGAATGGAATGGAATGGAATGGAATGGAATGGAATGGAATTGAGTGCAATGCAATGCAATGGAATGCAATGGAATGGAAAGGAATGGAATGGAATGGAATGGAATCAACCCGAGTAGAACGGAATGGAATGGAATTGAATGGAATGTAACCGAGTAGAACGGAACGGAATGGAATGGAATGGAATGGAATGGAATGGAATGGAATTCAATGGAATGGAATGGAACGGAATGGAATTCAATGGAATGGAATGGAATGGAATGGAATGGAATTCAATGGAATGGAATGGAATGGAATGGAATGGAATGGAATTCAATGGAATGGAATGGAATGGAATCGAATGGAATGGAATGGAATGGAATGGAATGGAATGGAATGGAATGGAATGGAATGGAATAGAATGGAATCAACCCGAGTAGAAAGGAATGGAATGGAATGGAATGGAATGGAATGGAATGGAATGGAATGGAATGTACCAAAGTAGAATGGAATGGAATGGAATGGAATGGAATGGAATGGAATGGAATGGAATGGAATGGAATGTACCCGAGTAGAACGGAATGGAATGGAATGGAATGGATTGGAATGGAATGGAATGGAATGGAATGGAATGTAACCGAGTAGAACGGAATGGAATGTAATTGAATGGAATGTAACCGAGTTGAACGGAACGGAATGGAATGGAATGGAATGGAATGGAATGGAATGGAATGGAATGGAATTGAGTGCAATGCAATGCAATGGAATGCAATGGAATGGAAAGTAATGGAATGGAATGGACTGGAATCTACCCGAGTAGAACGGAATGGAATGGAATTGAATGGAATGTAACCGAGTAGAACGGAACGGAATGGAATGGAATGGAATGGAATGCAATGGAATGGAATGGAATGGAATGGAATGGAATGGAATGGACACCAGTAGAATGGAATGGAATGGAATGGAATGGAATGGAATGGAATGGAATGGAATGGAATCTACCCGAGTAGAACGGAATGGAACGGAATGGAATGGAATGGAATGGACAGGAGCAGAACGGAATGGAATGCAATGGAATGGAATGGAATGTACCCGAGCAGAACGGAATGGAATGAAATGGAAATGGAAAGGGAATGGAAATGGAACGGGAATGGAAATGGAACGGGAACGGAAATGGAACGGGAATGGAAATGGAACGGGAACGGAAACGGAACGAGAACGGAAATGGAACGGGAACGGAAACGGAACGGGAACGGAAATGGAACGGGAATGGTAAAGGAACGGGAATGGAAATGGAACGGGAATGGAAAAGGAACGGGAATGGAAATGGATCAGGAATGGAAATGGAACGGGAATGGTAATGGAACTGGAATGGAAATGGAACGGGAATGGAAAAGAAACGGGAATGGAAATGGAACGGGAATGGAAATGGAATGGGAATGGAAATGGAATGGAATGGAATGGAATGGAATGGAATGGAATGTACCGGAGTGGAGTGGAGTGGAGTGGAGTGGAGTAGAGTGCACTGGAACGGAATGGAATGGAATGGAATGGAATGGAACGGAACGGAATGTACCCGAGAAGCACGGAATGGAATGGAATGGAATGGAATGGAATGTACCGGAGTGGAGTGGAGTGGAATGGAGTGGAGTGGAGTGGAGTGGAATGGAATGGAATGGAAAGGAATGGAATGGAATGCAATGGAATGCAATGGAATGGAAAGGAATGGAATGGAATGGAATGGAATGGAATGGAATGGAATGGAATGGAATGGACAACAGTAGAATGGAATGGAATGGAATGGAATGGAATGGAATGGAATGGAATGGAATGGAATTCAATGGAATGGAATGGAATGGAATGGAATTCAATGGAATGGAATGGAATGGAATGGAATTCCATGGAATGGAATGGAATGGAATTCCATGGAATGGAATGGAATGGAATGGAATTCTATGGAATGGAATGGAGTGGAATCGAATGGAATCGAATGGAATCGAATGGAATGGAATGGAATAGAATGGAATCAACCCGAGTAGAACGGAACGGAACGCAACGGAACGGAACGGAACGGAACGGGACGGAACGGAACGGAATGGAATGGAATGGAACGTAATTCCATGGAATGGAATGGAATGGAATGGAATGGAATGGAATGGAATTCAATGGAATGGAACGGAATGGATTGGAATGGAATGGAATAGAATGGAATGAACCCGAGTAGAACGGAACGGAACACAACGGAACGGAACGGAACGCAACGGAACGGAACGGAACGGAACGGAAAGGAATGGAATGGAATGGAAAGGAATTCAGTGGAATGGAATGGAATGGAATGGAATTCTATGGAATGGAATTCAATGGAATGGAATGGAGTGGAATGGAATGGAATCGAATGGAATTGAATGGAATCGAATGGAATCAAATGGGATCGAATGGAATGGAATGGAATAGAATGGAATCAACCCGAGTAGAACGGAATGGAATGGAATGGAATGGAATGGGATGGAATGGAATGGAATGGAATGGAATGGAATGGAATGGAATTCAATGGAATGGAATGGAATGGAATGGAATGGAATGGAATGGAATGGAATGGAATTCAATGGAATGGAATGGAACGGAATGGAATTCAATGGAATGGAATGGAATGGAATGGAATTCCATGGAATGGAATGGAATGGAATTCCATGGAATGGAATGGAATGGAATGGAATTCCATGGAATGGAATGGAATGGAATGGAATTCAATGGAATGGAATGGAATGGAATCGAATGGAATGGAATGGAATGGAATGGAATGGAATGGAATGGAATGGAATAGAATGGAATCAACCTGAGTAGAACGGAATGGAATGGAATGGAATAGAATGGAATGGAATGGAATGGAATGGAATGTACCAAAGTAGAACGGAATGGAATGGAATGGAATGGAATGGAATGGAATGGAATGGAATGGAATGGAATGGAATGTACACGAGTAGAACGGAATGGAATGGAATGGAATGGATTGGAATGGAATGGAATGGAATGGAATGGAATGTAACCGAGTAGAACGGAATGGAATGTAATTGAATGGAATGTAACCGAGTTGAACGGAACGGAATGGAATGGAATGGAATGGAATGGAATGGAATGGAATGGAATGGAATGGAATTGAGTGCAATGCAATGCAATGGAATGCAATGGAATGGAAAGGAATGGAATGGAATGGAATGGAATCTACCCGAGTAGAACGGAATGGAATGGAATTGAATGGAATGTAACCGAGTAGAACGGAACGGAATGGAATGGAATGGAATGGAATGCAATGGAATGGAATGGAATGGAATGGAATGGAATGGAATGGAATGGAATGGAATGGAATGGAATGGACACCAGTTGAATGGAATGGAATGGAATGGAATGGAATGGAATGGAATGGAATGGAATGGAATCTACCCGAGTAGAACGGAATGGAACGGAATGGAATGGAATGGAATGGACAGGAGCAGAACGGAATGGAATGCAATGGAATGGAATGGAATGTACCCGAGCAGAACGGAATGGAATGAAATGGAAATGGAAAGGGAATGGAAATGGAACGGGAATGGAAATGGAACGGGAACGGAAATGGAACGGGAATGGAAATGGAACGGGAACGGAAACGGAACGAGAACGGAAATGGAACGGGAACGGAAACGGAACGGGAACGGAAATGGAACGGGAATGGTAATGGAACGGGAATGGAAATGGAACGGGAATGGAAATGGAACGGGGATGGAAATGGATCGGGAATGGAAATGGAACGGGAATGGTAATGGAACTGGAATGGAAATGGAACGGGAATGGAAAAGAAACGGGAATGGAAATGGAACGGGAATGGAAATGGAATGGGAATGGAAATGGAATGGAATGGAATGGAATGGAATGGAATGGAATGTACCGGAGTGGAGTGGAGTGGGGTGGAGTGGAGTAGAGTGCACTGGTACGGAATGGAATGGAATGGAATGGAATGGAACGGAACGGAATGTACCCGAGAAGCACGGAATGGAATGGAATGGAATGGAATGGAATGGAATGGAATGGAATGTACCGGAGTGGAGTGGAGTGGAACGGAGTGGAGTGGAGTGGAGTGGAGTGGAATGGAATGGAATGGAATGGAATGGAATGGAATGGAATGCAATGGAATGCAATGGAATGGAAAGGAATGGAATGGAATGGAATGGAATGGAATGGAATGGACAGCAGTAGAATGGAATGGAATGGAATGGAATGGAATGGAATGGAATGGAATGGAATGGAATGGAATGGAATTCAATGGAATGGAATGGAATGGAATGGAATTCAATGGAATGGAATGGAATGGAATGGAATTCAATGGAATGGAATGGAATGGAATGGAATTCTATGGAATGGAATGGAGTGGAATCGAATGGAATCGAATGGAATCGAATGGAATGGAATGGAATAGAATGGAATCAACCCGAGTAGAACGGAACGGAACGCAACGGAACGGAACGGAACGGAACGGGACGGAACGGAACTTAATGGAATGGAATGGAACGGAATTCCATGGAATGGAATGGAATGGAATGGAATGGAATGGAATGGAATGGAATGGAATGGAATGGAATTCAATGGAATGGAACGGAATGGATTGGAATGGAATGGAATAGAATGGAATCAACCCGAGTGGAACGGAACGGAACACAACGGAATGGAACGGAACGCAACGGAACGGAACGGAACGGAACGGAACGGAATGGAATGGAATGGAACGGAATTCAGTGGAATGGAATGGAATGGAATGGAATTCTATGGAATGGAATGGAATGGAATGGAATGGAATGGAATGGAATGGAATGGAATGGAATTCCATGGAATGGAATGGAATGGAATGGAATGGAATGGAATGGAATGGAATGGAATGGAATTCAATGGAATGGAATGGAATGGAATGGAATGGAATGGAATGGAATGGAATGGAATGGAATGGAATTCCATGGAATGGAATGGAATGGAATCGAATGGAATCGAATGGAATCGAATGGAATCAATTGGAATCGAATGGAATCGAATGGAATGGAATGGAATAGAATGGAATCAACCCGAGTAGAACGGAACGGCACGCAACGGAACGGAACGGAATGGAACGGGACGGAACGGAACGGAATGGAATGGAATGGAACGGAATTCAATGGAATGGAATGGAATGGAATGGAATTCAATGGAATGGAATGGAATGGAATGGAATTCAATGGAATGGAATGGAATGGAATGGAATCAACCAGAGTGGAGTGGAATGGAATGGAATGGAATGGAATGGAATGGAATGGAATGGAATCGAATGGAATGGAATGGAATGGAATGGAATGGAATTCAATGGAATGGAATGGAATGGAATGGAATGGAATCGAATGGAATCGAATGGAATCGATTGGAATCGAATGGAATCGAATAGAATGGAATGGAATAGAATGGAATCAACCCGAGTAGAACGGAACGGAACGCAACGGAACGGAACGGAACGGAACGGGACGGAACGGAACGGAATGGAATGGAATGGAATGGAATTCAATGGAATGGAATGGAACGGAATGGAACGGAATGGAATGGAATGGAATGGAATGGAATGGAATGGAATGGAATGGAATTCCATGGAATGGAATGGAGTGGAATCGAATGGAATCGAATGGAATCGAATGGAATCGAATGGAATCGAATGAGATCGAATGGAATGGAATGGAATAGAATGGAATCAACCCGAGTAGAACGGAATGGAATGGAATGGAATGGAATGGAATGGAATGGAATGGAATGGAATGGAATGGAATGGAATGGAATTCAATGGAATTCAATGGAATGGAATGGAATGGAATGGAATGGAATGGAATGGAATGGAATGGAATGGAATTCAATGGAATGGAATGGAATGGAATCGAATGGAATCGAATGGAATCGAATGGAATCAATTGGAATCGAATGGAATCGAATGGAATGGAATGGAATAGAATGGAATCAACCCGAGTAGAACGGAACGGCACGCAACGGAACGGAACGGAATGGAACGGGACGGAACGGAACGGAATGGAATGGAATGGAACGGAATTCAATGGAATGGAATGGAATGGAATGGAATTCAATGGAATGGAATGGAATGGAATGGAATTCCATGGAATGGAATGGAATGGAATTCCATGGAATGGAATGGAATGGAATGGAATTCTATGGAATGGAATGGAGTGGAATCGAATGGAATCGAATGGAATCGAATGGAATGGAATGGAATAGAATGGAATCAACCCGAGTAGAACGGAACGGAACGCAACGGAACGGAACGGAACGGAACGGGACGGAACGGAACGGAATGGAATGGAATGGAACGTAATTCCATGGAATGGAATGGAATGGAATGGAATGGAATGGAATGGAATTCAATGGAATGGAACGGAATGGATTGGAATGGAATGGAATAGAATGGAATGAACCCGAGTAGAACGGAACGGAACACAACGGAACGGAACGGAACGCAACGGAACGGAACGGAACGGAACGGAAAGGAATGGAATGGAATGGAAAGGAATTCAGTGGAATGGAATGGAATGGAATGGAATTCTATGGAATGGAATTCAATGGAATGGAATGGAGTGGAATGGAATGGAATCGAATGGAATTGAATGGAATCGAATGGAATCAAATGGGATCGAATGGAATGGAATGGAATAGAATGGAATCAACCCGAGTAGAACGGAATGGAATGGAATGGAATGGAATGGGATGGAATGGAATGGAATGGAATGGAATGGAATGGAATGGAATTCAATGGAATGGAATGGAATGGAATGGAATGGAATGGAATGGAATGGAATGGAATTCAATGGAATGGAATGGAACGGAATGGAATTCAATGGAATGGAATGGAATGGAATGGAATTCCATGGAATGGAATGGAATGGAATTCCATGGAATGGAATGGAATGGAATGGAATTCCATGGAATGGAATGGAATGGAATGGAATTCAATGGAATGGAATGGAATGGAATCGAATGGAATGGAATGGAATGGAATGGAATGGAATGGAATGGAATGGAATAGAATGGAATCAACCTGAGTAGAACGGAATGGAATGGAATGGAATAGAATGGAATGGAATGGAATGGAATGGAATGTACCAAAGTAGAACGGAATGGAATGGAATGGAATGGAATGGAATGGAATGGAATGGAATGGAATGGAATGGAATGTACACGAGTAGAACGGAATGGAATGGAATGGAATGGATTGGAATGGAATGGAATGGAATGGAATGGAATGTAACCGAGTAGAACGGAATGGAATGTAATTGAATGGAATGTAACCGAGTTGAACGGAACGGAATGGAATGGAATGGAATGGAATGGAATGGAATGGAATGGAATGGAATGGAATTGAGTGCAATGCAATGCAATGGAATGCAATGGAATGGAAAGGAATGGAATGGAATGGAATGGAATCTACCCGAGTAGAACGGAATGGAATGGAATTGAATGGAATGTAACCGAGTAGAACGGAACGGAATGGAATGGAATGGAATGGAATGCAATGGAATGGAATGGAATGGAATGGAATGGAATGGAATGGAATGGAATGGAATGGAATGGAATGGACACCAGTTGAATGGAATGGAATGGAATGGAATGGAATGGAATGGAATGGAATGGAATGGAATCTACCCGAGTAGAACGGAATGGAACGGAATGGAATGGAATGGAATGGACAGGAGCAGAACGGAATGGAATGCAATGGAATGGAATGGAATGTACCCGAGCAGAACGGAATGGAATGAAATGGAAATGGAAAGGGAATGGAAATGGAACGGGAATGGAAATGGAACGGGAACGGAAATGGAACGGGAATGGAAATGGAACGGGAACGGAAACGGAACGAGAACGGAAATGGAACGGGAACGGAAACGGAACGGGAACGGAAATGGAACGGGAATGGTAATGGAACGGGAATGGAAATGGAACGGGAATGGAAATGGAACGGGGATGGAAATGGATCGGGAATGGAAATGGAACGGGAATGGTAATGGAACTGGAATGGAAATGGAACGGGAATGGAAAAGAAACGGGAATGGAAATGGAACGGGAATGGAAATGGAATGGGAATGGAAATGGAATGGAATGGAATGGAATGGAATGGAATGGAATGTACCGGAGTGGAGTGGAGTGGGGTGGAGTGGAGTAGAGTGCACTGGTACGGAATGGAATGGAATGGAATGGAATGGAACGGAACGGAATGTACCCGAGAAGCACGGAATGGAATGGAATGGAATGGAATGGAATGGAATGGAATGGAATGTACCGGAGTGGAGTGGAGTGGAACGGAGTGGAGTGGAGTGGAGTGGAGTGGAATGGAATGGAATGGAATGGAATGGAATGGAATGGAATGCAATGGAATGCAATGGAATGGAAAGGAATGGAATGGAATGGAATGGAATGGAATGGAATGGACAGCAGTAGAATGGAATGGAATGGAATGGAATGGAATGGAATGGAATGGAATGGAATGGAATGGAATGGAATTCAATGGAATGGAATGGAATGGAATGGAATTCAATGGAATGGAATGGAATGGAATGGAATTCAATGGAATGGAATGGAATGGAATGGAATTCTATGGAATGGAATGGAGTGGAATCGAATGGAATCGAATGGAATCGAATGGAATGGAATGGAATAGAATGGAATCAACCCGAGTAGAACGGAACGGAACGCAACGGAACGGAACGGAACGGAACGGGACGGAACGGAACTTAATGGAATGGAATGGAACGGAATTCCATGGAATGGAATGGAATGGAATGGAATGGAATGGAATGGAATGGAATGGAATGGAATGGAATTCAATGGAATGGAACGGAATGGATTGGAATGGAATGGAATAGAATGGAATCAACCCGAGTGGAACGGAACGGAACACAACGGAATGGAACGGAACGCAACGGAACGGAACGGAACGGAACGGAACGGAATGGAATGGAATGGAACGGAATTCAGTGGAATGGAATGGAATGGAATGGAATTCTATGGAATGGAATGGAATGGAATGGAATGGAATGGAATGGAATGGAATGGAATGGAATTCCATGGAATGGAATGGAATGGAATGGAATGGAATGGAATGGAATGGAATGGAATGGAATTCAATGGAATGGAATGGAATGGAATGGAATGGAATGGAATGGAATGGAATGGAATGGAATGGAATTCCATGGAATGGAATGGAATGGAATCGAATGGAATCGAATGGAATCGAATGGAATCAATTGGAATCGAATGGAATCGAATGGAATGGAATGGAATAGAATGGAATCAACCCGAGTAGAACGGAACGGCACGCAACGGAACGGAACGGAATGGAACGGGACGGAACGGAACGGAATGGAATGGAATGGAACGGAATTCAATGGAATGGAATGGAATGGAATGGAATTCAATGGAATGGAATGGAATGGAATGGAATTCAATGGAATGGAATGGAATGGAATGGAATCAACCAGAGTGGAGTGGAATGGAATGGAATGGAATGGAATGGAATGGAATGGAATGGAATCGAATGGAATGGAATGGAATGGAATGGAATGGAATTCAATGGAATGGAATGGAATGGAATGGAATGGAATCGAATGGAATCGAATGGAATCGATTGGAATCGAATGGAATCGAATAGAATGGAATGGAATAGAATGGAATCAACCCGAGTAGAACGGAACGGAACGCAACGGAACGGAACGGAACGGAACGGGACGGAACGGAACGGAATGGAATGGAATGGAATGGAATTCAATGGAATGGAATGGAACGGAATGGAACGGAATGGAATGGAATGGAATGGAATGGAATGGAATGGAATGGAATGGAATTCCATGGAATGGAATGGAGTGGAATCGAATGGAATCGAATGGAATCGAATGGAATCGAATGGAATCGAATGAGATCGAATGGAATGGAATGGAATAGAATGGAATCAACCCGAGTAGAACGGAATGGAATGGAATGGAATGGAATGGAATGGAATGGAATGGAATGGAATGGAATGGAATGGAATGGAATTCAATGGAATTCAATGGAATGGAATGGAATGGAATGGAATGGAATGGAATGGAATGGAATGGAATGGAATTCAATGGAATGGAATGGAATGGAATCGAATGGAATCGAATGGAATCGAATGGAATCAATTGGAATCGAATGGAATCGAATGGAATGGAATGGAATAGAATGGAATCAACCCGAGTAGAACGGAACGGCACGCAACGGAACGGAACGGAATGGAACGGGACGGAACGGAACGGAATGGAATGGAATGGAACGGAATTCAATGGAATGGAATGGAATGGAACGGAATTCAATGGAATGGAATGGAATGGAATGGAATTCAATGGAATGGAATGGAATGGAATGGAATGGAATGGAATGGAATGGAATAGAATGGAATCAACCCGAGTAGAAAGGAACGGAACGCAACGGAACGAAACGGAACGCAACGGAAAGGAACGGAACGGAAAGGAATGGAACGGAATGGAATGGAATGGAACGGAATGGAATGGAATGGAATGGAATGGAATTCCATGGAATGGAATTGAACTCAATGGAATGGAATGGAATGGAATGGAATGGAATGGAATGGAATTCAATGGAATGGAATGGAATGGAATGGAGTGGAATTCAATGGAATGGAATGGAATGGAATCGAATGGAATCGAATGGAATCGAATGGAATCGATTGGAATCGAATGGAATCGAATAGAATGGAATGGAATAGAATGGAATCAACCCGAGTAGAACGGAACGGAACGCAACGGAACGGAACGGAACGGAACGGAACGGAACGGAATGGAATGGAATGGAATGGATCGGAATTCCATGGAATGGAATGGAATGGAATGGAATTCAATGGAATGGAATGGAATGGAATGGAATGGAATGGAATGGAGTGGAATCGAATGGAATCGAATGGAATCGAATGGAATCGAATGGAATCGAATGAGATCGAATTGAATGGAATGGAATAGAATGGAATCAACCCGAGTAGAACGGAATGGAATGGAATGGAATGGAATGGAATGGAATGGAATGGAGTGGAATGGAATGGAATGGAATGGAATGGAATGGAATGGAATGGAATGGAATGGAATGGAATGGAATTCAATGGAATTCAATGGAAAGGAATGGAATGGAATGGAATGGAATGGAATGGAATGGAATGGAATGGAATGGAATGGAATGGAATTAAATGGAATGGAATGGAATGGAATCGAATGGAATCGAATGGAATCGAATGGAATCAATTGGAATCGAATGGAATCGAATGGAATGGAATGGAATAGAATGGAATCAACCCGAGTAGAACGGAACGGCACGCAACGGAACGGAACGGAATGGAACGGGACGGAACGGAACGGAATGGAATGGAATGGAACGGAATTCAATGGAATGGAATGGAATGGAACGGAATTCAATGGAATGGAATGGAATGGAATGGAATTCAATGGAATGGAATAGAATGGAATGGAATGGAATGGAATGGAATGGAATAGAATGGAATCAACCCGAGTAGAACGGAACGGAACGCAACGGAACGAAACGGAACGCAACGGAAAGGAACGGAACGGAAAGGAATGGAACGGAATGGAATGGAATGGAACGGAATGGAATGGAATGGAATGGAATGGAATTCCATGGAATGGAATTGAACTCAATGGAATGGAATGGAATGGAATGGAATGGAATGGAATGGAATTCAATGGAATGGAATGGAATGGAATGGAGTGGAATTCAATGGAATGGAATGGAATGGAATCGAATGGAATCGAATGGAATCGAATGGAATCGATTGGAATCGAATGGAATCGAATAGAATGGAATGGAATAGAATGGAATCAACCCGAGTAGAACGGAACGGAACGCAACAGAACGGAACGGAACGGAACGGACCGGAATGGAATGGAATGGAATGGATCGGAATTCCATGGAATGGAATGGAATGGAATGGAATTCAATGGAATGGAATTGAATGGAATGGAATGGAATGGAGTGGAATCGAATGGAATCGAATGGAATCGAATGGAATCGAATGGAATCGAATGAGATCGAATGGAATGGAATGGAATAGAATGGAATCAACCCGAGTAGAACGGAATGGAATGGAATGGAATGGAATGGAATGGAATGGAATGGAATGGAAAGGAATGGAATGGAATGGAATGGAATGGAATTCAATGGAATGGAATGGAATTTAATGGAATGGAATGGAAAGAAACGGAATGGAATGGAATGGAATTCCATGGAATGGAATTGAACTCAATGGAATGGAATGGAATGGAATGGAATGGAATGGAATGGAATTCAATGGAATGGAATGGAATGGAATGGAGTGGAATTCAATGGAATGGAATGGAATGGAATCGAATGGAATCGAATGGAATCGAATGGAATCGATTGGAATCGAATGGAATCGAATAGAATGGAATGGAATAGAATGGAATCAACCCGAATAGAACGGAACGGAACGCAACGGAACGGAACGGAACGGAACGGGACGGAACGGAACGGAATGGAATGGAATGGAACGGAATTCAATGGAATTGAATGGAATGGAATGGAACGGAATGGAATGGAATTCAATGGAATGGAATGGAATGGAATGGAATGGAATGGAATGGAATTCCATGGAATGGAATGGAATGGAATGGAATGGAATTCCATGGAATGGAATGGAGTGGAATCGAATGGAATCGAATGGAATCGAATGGAATCGAATGAGATCGAATGGAATGGAATGGAATAGAATGGAATCAACCCGAGTAGAACGGAATGGAATGGAATGGAATGGAATGGAATGGAATGGAATGGAATGGAATGGAATGGAATGGAATGGAATGGAATTCAATGGAATGGAATGGAATGGAATGGAATGGAATGGAATGGAATGGAATGGAATGGAATGGAATGGAATGGAATTCAATGGAATGGAATGGAATGGAATGGAATGGAATGGAATGGAATGGAATTCAATGGAATGGAATGGAATGGAATCGAATGGAATCGAATGGAATCGAATGGAATCAATTGGAATCCAATGGAATCGAATGGAATGGAATGGAATAGAATGGAATCAACCCGAGTAGAACGGAACGGCACGCAACGGAACGGAACGGAATGGAACGGGAAGGAACGGAACGGAATGGAATGGAATGGAACGGAATTCAATGGAATGGAATGGAATGGAATGGAATTCAATGGAATGGAATGGAATGGAATGGAATTCAATGGAATGGAATGGAATGGAATGGAATCAACCCGAGTGGAGTGGAATGGAATGGAATGGAATGGAATGGAATGGAATGGAATGGAATGGAATCGAATGGAATGGAATGGAATGGAATGGAATTCAATGGAATGGAATGGAATGGAATCGAATGGAATCCAATGGAATCGAATGGAATCGATTGGAATCGAATGGAATCTAATAGAATGGAATGGAATAGAATGGAATCAACCCGAGTAGAACGGAACGGAACGCAACGGAACGGAACGGAACGGAACAGGACGGAACGGAACGGAATGGAATGGAATGGAACGGAATTCAATGGAATGGAATGGAATGGAATGGAACGGAATGGAATGGAATGGAATGGAATGGAATGGAATGGAATGGAATGGAATGGAATTCAATGGAATGGAATGGAATGGAATGGAATGGAATGGAATTCCATGGAATGGAATGGAGTGGAATCGAATGGAATCGAATGGAATCGAATGGAATCGAATGGAATCGAATGAGATCGAATGGAATGGAATGGAATAGAATGGAATCAACCCGAGTAGAACGGAATGGAATGGAATGGAATGGAATGGAATGGAATGGAATGGAATGGAATGGAATGGAATGGAATTCAATGGAATGGAATGGAATGGAATGGAATGGAATGGAATGGAATGGAATTCAATGGAATTCAATGGAATGGAATGGAATGGAATGGAATGGAATTCAATGGAATGGAATGGAATGGAATGGAATGGAATGGAATTCAATGGAATGGAATGGAATGGAATCGAATGGAATCGAATGGAATCGAATGGAATCAATTGGAATCGAATGGAATCGAGTGGAATGGAATGGAATAGAATGGAATCAACCCGAGTAGAACGGAACGGCACGCAACGGAACGGAACGGAATGGAACGGGACGGAACGGAAGGGAATGGAATGGAATGGAACGGAATTCAATGGAATGGAATGGAATGGAATGGAATTCAATGGAATGGAATGGAATGGAATGGAATTCAATGGAATGGAATGGAATGGAATGGAATGGAATGGAATGGAATGGAATAGAATGGAATCAACCCGAGTAGAACGGAACGGAACGCAAGGGAACGAAACGGAACGCAACGGAATGGAACGGAACGGAAAGGAACGGAACGGAATGGAATGGAATGGAACGGAATTCAATGGAATGGAATGGAATGGAATGGAATTCAATGGAATGGAATGGAACTCAATGGAATGGAATGGAATGGAATGGAATGGAATTCAATGGAATGGAATGGAATGGAATGGAGTGGAATTCAATGGAATGGAATGGAATGGAATCGAATGGAATCGAATGGAATCGAATGGAATCGAATGGAATCGAATGGAATCGAATAGAATGGAATGGAATAGAATGGAATCAACCCGAGTAGAACGGAACGGAACGCAACGGAACGGAACGGAACGGAACGGGACGGAACGGAACGGAACGGAACGGAACGGAATGGAATGGAATGGAATGGATCGGAATTCCATGGAATGGAATGGAATGGAATGGAATTCAATGGAATGGAATGGAATGGAATGGAATGGAATGGAGTGGAATCGAATGGAATCGAATGGAATCGAATGGAATCGAATGGAATCGAATGAGATCGAATGGAATGGAATGGAATAGAATGGAATCAACCCGAGTAGAACGGAATGGAATGGAATGGAATGGAATGGAATGGAATGGAATGGAATGGAATGGAAAGGAATGGAATGGAATGGAATGGAATGGAATTCAATGGAATGGAATGGAATGGAATGGAATTTAATGGAATGGAATGGAATGGAATGGAATGGAATGGAATGGAATGGAATTCAATGGAATGGAATGGAATGGAATCGAATGGAATCGAATGGAATCGAATGGAATCAATTGGAATCGAATGGAATCGAATGGAATGGAATGGAATAGAATGGAATCAACCCGAGTAGAACGGAACGGCACGCAACGGAAAGGAACGGAATGGAACGGGACGGAACGGAACGGAATGGAATGGAATGGAACGGAATTCAATGGAATGGAATGGAATGGAATGGAATGGAATGGAATGGAATGGAATGGAATGGAATGGAATAGAATGGAATGGAATAGAATGGAATCAACCCGAGTAGAACGGAACGGAACCTAACGGAAAGAAACGGAACGCAACGGAAAGGAACGGAACGGAAAGGAACGGAACGGAATGGAATGGAATGGAACGGAATGGAATGGAATGGAATTCCATGGAATGGAATTGAACTCAATGGAATGGAATGGAATGGAATGGAATGGAATGGAATGGAATTCAATGGAATGGAATGGAATGGAATGGAGTGGAATTCAATGGAATGGAATGGAATGGAATCGAATGGAATCGAATGGAATCGAATGGAATCGATTGGAATCGAATGGAATCGAATAGAATGGAATGGAATAGAATGGAATCAACCCGAATAGAACGGAACGGAACGCAACGGAACGGAACGGAACGGAACGGGACGGAACGGAACGGAATGGAATGGAATGGAACGGAATTCAATGGAATTGAATGGAATGGAATGGAACGGAATGGAATGGAATTCAATGGAATGGAATGGAATGGAATGGAATGGAATGGAATTCCATGGAATGGAATGGAATGGAATGGAATGGAATTCCATGGAATGGAATGGAGTGGAATCGAATGGAATCGAATGGAATCGAATGGAATCGAATGGAATCGAATGAGATCGAATGGAATGGAATGGAATAGAATGGAATCAACCCGAGTAGAACGGAATGGAATGGAATGGAATGGAATGGAATGGAATGGAATGGAATGGAATGGAATGGAATGGAATGGAATTCAATGGAATGGAATGGAATGGAATGGAATGGAATGGAATGGAATGGAATGGAATGGAATGGAATTCAATGGAATGGAATGGAATGGAATGGAATGGAATGGAATGGAATTCAATGGAATGGAATGGAATGGAATCGAATGGAATCGAATGGAATCGAATGGAATCAATTGGAATCGAATGGAATCGAATGGAATGGAATGGAATAGAATGGAATCAACCCGAGTAGAACGGAACGGCACGCAACGGAACGGAACGGAATGGAACGGGACGGAACGGAACGGAATGGAATGGAATGGAACGGAATTCAATGGAATGGAATGGAATGGAATGGAATTCAATGGAATGGAATGGAATGGAATGGAATTCAATGGAATGGAATGGAATGGAATGGAATCAACCCGAGTGGAGTGGAATGGAATGGAATGGAATGGAATGGAATGGAATGGAATGGAATCGAATGGAATGGAATGGAATGGAATGGAATGGAATTCAATGGAATGGAATGGAATGGAATCGAATGGAATCGAATGGAATCGAATGGATTCGATTGGAATCGAATGGAATCTAATAGAATGGAATGGAATAGAATGGAATCAACCCGAGTAGAACGGAACGGAACGCAACGGAACGGAACGGAACGGAACAGGACGGAACGGAACGGAATGGAATGGAATGGAACGGAATTCAATGGAATGGAATGGAATGGAATGGAACGGAATGGAATGGAATGGAATGGAATGGAATGGAATGGAATTCAATGGAATGGAATGGAATGGAATGGAATGGAATGGAATTCCATGGAATGGAATGGAGTGGAATCGAATGGAATCGAATGGAATCGAATGGAATCGAATGGAATCGAATGAGATCGAATGGAATGGAATGGAATAGAATGGAATCAACCCGAGTAGAACGGAATGGAATGGAATGGAATGGAATGGAATGGAATGGAATGGAATGGAATGGAATGGAATTCAATGGAATGGAATGGAATGGAATGGAATGGAATGGAATGGAATGGAATGGAATTCAATGGAATTCAATGGAATGGAATGGAATGGAATGGAATGGAATTCAATGGAATGGAATGGAATGGAATGGAATGGAATGGAATTCAATGGAATGGAATGGAATGGAATCGAATGGAATCGAATGGAATCGAATGGAATCAATTGGAATCGAATGGAATCGAATGGAATGGAATGGAATAGAATGGAATCAACCCGAGTAGAACGGAACGGCACGCAACGGAACGGAACGGAATGGAACGGGACGGAACGGAACGGAATGGAATGGAATGGAACGGAATTCAATGGAATGGAATGGAATGGAATGGAATTCAATGGAATGGAATGGAATGGAATGGAATTCAATGGAATGGAATGGAATGGAATGGAATGGAATGGAATGGAATGGAATAGAATGGAATCAACCCGAGTAGAACGGAACGGAACGCAACGGAACGAAACGGAACGCAACGGAAAGGAACGGAACGGAAAGGAACGGAACGGAATGGAATGGAATGGAACGGAATTCAATGGAATGGAATGGAATGGAATGGAATTCAATGGAATGGAATGGAACTCAATGGAATGGAATGGAATGGAATGGAATGGAATTCAATGGAATGGAATGGAATGGAATGGAGTGGAATTCAATGGAATGGAATGGAATGGAATCGAATGGAATCGAATGGAATCGAATGGAATCGAATGGAATCGAATGGAATCGAATAGAATGGAATGGAATAGAATGGAATCAACCCGAGTAGAACGGAACGGAACGCAACGGAACGGAACGGAACGGAACGGGACGGAACGGAACGGAATGGAATGGAATGGAACGGAATTCAATAGAATGGAATGGAATGGAATGGAATTCCATGGAATGGAATGGAATGGAATGGAATGGAATGGAATGGAATAGAATGGAATGGAATGGAATGGAATGGAATCAACCCGAGTGGAGTGGAATGGAATGGAATGGAATGGAATGGAATCGAATGGAATGGAATGGAATAGAATGGAATGGAATGGAATGGAATGGAATCAACCCGAGTGGAGTGGAATGGAATGGAATGGAATGGAATTCAATGGAATGGAATTCAATGGAATTCAATGGAATGGAATGGAATGGAATGGAATGGAATTCAATGGAATGGAATGGAATGGAATCGAATGGAATCGAATGGAATCGAATGGAATCGATTGGAATCGAATGGAATCGAATAGAATGGAATGGAATAGAATGGAATCAACCCGAGTAGAACGGAACGGAACGCAACGGAACGGAATGGAACGGAACGGGACGGAAAGGAACGGAATGGAATGGAATGGAACGGAATTCAATGGAATGGAATGGAATGGAATGGAACGGAACGGAATGGAATGGAATGGAATGGAATGGAATGGAATGGAATGGAATGGAATTCAATGGAATGGAATGGAATGGAATGGAATGGAATTCCATGGAATGGAATGGAGTGGAATCGAATGGAATCGAATGGAATCGAATGGAATCGAATGGAATCGAATGAGATCGAATGTAATGGAATGGAATAGAATGGAATCAACCCGAGTAGAACGGAATGGAATGGAATGGAATGGAATGGAATGGAATGGAATGGAATGGAATGGAATGGAATGGAATGGAATTCAATGGAATGGAATGGAATGGAATGGAATTCAATGGAATGGAATGGAATGGAATGGAATGGAATGGAATTCAATGGAATGGAATGGAATGGAATCGAATGGAATCGAATGGAATCGAATGGAATCAATTGGAATCGAATGGAATCGAATGGAATGGAATGGAATAGAATGGAATCAACCCGAGTAGAACGGAACGGCACGCAACGGAACGGAACGGAATGGAACGGGACGGAACGGAACGGAATGGAATGGAATGGAACGGAATTCAATGGAATGAAATGGAATGGAATGGAATTCAATGGAATGGAATGGAATGGAATGGAATTCAATGGAATGGAATGGAATGGAATGGAATGGAATGGAATGGAATGGAATGGAATGGAATAGAATGGAATCAACCCGAGTAGAACGGAACGGAACGCAACGGAACGAAACGGAACACAACGGAAAGGAACGGAACGGAAAGGAACGGAACGGAATGGAATGGAATGGAACGGAATGGAATGGAATGGAATGGAATGGAATTCCATGGAATGGAATGGAACTCAATGGAATGGAATGGAATGGAATGGAATGGAATGGAATGGAATTCAATGGAATGGAATGGAATGGAATGGAGTGGAATTCAATGGAATGGAATGGAATGGAATCGAATGGAATCGAATGGAATCGAATGGAATCGATTGGAATCGAATGGAATCGAATAGAATGGAATGGAATAGAATGGAATCAACCCGAGTAGAACGGAACGGAACGCAACGGAACGGAACGGAACGGAACGGGACGGAACGGAACGGAATGGAATGGAATGGAACGGAATTCAATGGAATGGAATGGAATGGAACGGAACGGAATGGAATGGAATGGAATGGAATGGAATGGAATGCAATGGAATTCAATGGAATGGAATGGAATGGAATGGAATGGAATGGAATGGAATTCCATGGAATGGAATGGAGTGGAATCGAATGGAATCGAATGGAATCGAATGGAATCGAATGGAATCGAATGAGATCGAATGGAATGGAATGGAATAGAATGGAATCAACCCGAGTAGAACGGAATGGAATGGAATGGAATGGAATGGAATGGAATGGAATGGAATGGAATGGAATGGAATGGAATGGAATTCAATGGAATGGAAAGGAATGGAATGGAATGGAATGGAATTCAATGGAATGGAAAGGAATGGAACGGAATGGAATGGAATGGAATGGAATGGAATTCCATGGAATGGAATGGAATGGAATGGAATTCAATGGAATGGAATGGAATGGAATGGAATGGAATGGAATGGAATGGAATGGAATGGAATAGAATGGAATGGAATAGAATGGAATCAACCCGAGTAGAACGGAACGGAACGCAACGGAACGAAACGGAACGCAACGGAAAGGAACGGAACGGAAAGGAACGGAACGGAATGGAATGGAATGGAACAGAATGGAATGGAATGGAATGGAATGGAATTCCATGGAATGGAATTGAACTCAATGGAATGGAATGGAATGGAATGGAATGGAATTCAATGGAATGGAATGGAATGGAATGGAGTGGAATTCAATGGAATGGAATGGAATGGAATGGAATGGAATCGAATGGAATCGAATGGAATCGATTGGAATCGAATGGAATCGAATAGAATGGAATGGAATAGAATGGAATCAACCCGAGCAGAACGGAACGGAACGCAACGGAACGGAACGGAACGGAACGGGACGGAACGGAACGGAATGGAATGGAATGGAACGGAATTCAATGGAATGGAATGGAATGGAATGGAACGGAACGGAATGGAATGGAATGGAATGGAATGGAATGGAATGGAATGGAATGGAATGGAATTCCATGGAATGGAATGGAATGGAATGGAATGGAATGGAATTCCATGGAATGGAATGGAGTGGAATCGAATGGAATCGAATGGAATCGAATGGAATCGAATGGAATCGAATGAGATCGAATGGAATGGAATGGAATAGAATGGAATCAACCCGAGTAGAACGGAATGGAATGGAATGGAATGGAATGGAATGGAATGGAATGGAATGGAATGGAATGGAATGGAATGGAATTCAATGGAATGGAATGGAATGGAATGGAATGGAATGGAATGCAATGGAATGGAATGGAATGGAATGGAATGGAATTCAATGGAATGGAATGGAATGGAATGGAATGGAATGGAATGGAATGGAATTCAATGGAATGGAATGGAATGGAATCGAATGGAATCGAATGGAATCGAATGGAATCAATTGGAATCGAATGGAATCGAATGGAATGGAATGGAATAGAATGGAATCAACCCGAGTAGAACGGAACGGCACGCAACGGAACGGAACGGAATGGAACGGGACGGAACGGAACGGAATGGAATGGAATGGAACGGAATTCAATGGAATGGAATGGAATGGAATGGAATTCAATGGAATGGAATGGAATGGAATGGAATTCAACGGAATGGAATGGAATGGAATGGAATCAACCCGAGTGGAGTGGAATGGAATGGAATGGAATGGAATGGAATGGAATGGAATGGAATGGAATCGAATGGAATGGAATGGAATGGAATGGAATGGAATTCAATGGAATGGAATGGAATGGAATCGAATGGAATCGAATGGAATCGAATGGAATCGATTGGAATCGAACGGAATCTAATAGAATGGAATGGAATAGAATGGAATCAACCCGAGTAGAACGGAACGGAACGCAACGGAACGGAACGGAACGGAACGGGACGGAACGGAACGGAATGGAATGGAATGGAACGGAATTCAATGGAATGGAATGGAATGGAATGGAACGGTATGGAATGGAATGGAATGGAATGGAATGGAATTCAATGGAATGGAATGGAATGGAATGGAATGGAATGGAATGGAATGGAATGGAATGGAATTCAATGGAATTCAATGGAATGGAATGGAATGGAATGGAATGGAATTCAATGGAATGGAATGGAATGGAATCGAATGGAATCGAATGGAATCGAATGGAATCAATTGGAATCGAATGGAATCGAATGGAATGGAATGGAATAGAATGGAATCAACCCGAGTAGAACGGAACGGCACGCAACGGAACGGAACGGAATGGAACGGGACGGAACGGAACGGAATGGAATGGAATGGAACGGAATTCAATGGAATGGAATGGAATGGAATGGAATTCAATGGAATGGAATGGAATGGAATGGAATTCAATGGAATGGAATGGAATGGAATGGAATGGAATGGAATGGAATGGAATGGAATGGAATAGAATGGAATCAACCCGAGTAGAACGGAACGGAACGCAACGGAACGAAACGGAACACAACGGAAAGGAACGGAACGGAAAGGAACGGAACGGAATGGAATGGAATGGAACGGAATGGAATGGAATGGAATGGAATGGAATTCCATGGAATGGAATGGAACTCAATGGAATGGAATGGAATGGAATGGAATGGAATGGAATGGAATTCAATGGAATGGAATGGAATGGAATGGAGTGGAATTCAATGGAATGGAATGGAATGGAATCGAATGGAATCGAATGGAATCGAATGGAATCGATTGGAATCGAATGGAATCGAATAGAATGGAATGGAATAGAATGGAATCAACCCGAGTAGAACGGAACGGAACGCAACGGAACGGAACGGAACGGAACGGGACGGAACGGAACGGAATGGAATGGAATGGAACGGAATTCAATGGAATGGAATGGAATGGAACGGAACGGAATGGAATGGAATGGAATGGAATGGAATGCAATGGAATGGAATGGAATGGAATGGAATGGAATGGAATGGAATGGAATGGAATTCCATGGAATGGAATGGAGTGGAATCGAATGGAATCGAATGGAATCGAATGGAATCGAATGGAATCGAATGAGATCGAATGGAATGGAATGGAATAGAATGGAATCAACCCGAGTAGAACGGAATGGAATGGAATGGAATGGAATGGAATGGAATGGAATGGAATGGAATGGAATGGAATGGAATGGAATGGAATTCAATGGAATGGAAAGGAATGGAATGGAATGGAATGGAATTCAATGGAATGGAATGGAATGGAACGGAATGGATTGGAATGGAATGGAATGGAATTCCATGGAATGGAATGGAATTCAATGGAATGGAATGGAATGGAATGGAATGGAATGGAATGGAATTCAATGGAATGGAATGGAATGGAATGGAGTGGAATTCAATGGAATGGAATGGAATGGAATCGAATGGAATCGAATGGAATCGAATGGAATCGATTGGAATCGAAGGGAATCGAATAGAATGGAATGGAATAGAATGGAATCAACCCGAGTAGAACGGAACGGAACGCAACGGAACGGAATGGAACGGAACGGGACGGAACGGAACGGAATGGAATGGAATGGAACGGAATTCAATGGAATGGAATGGAATGGAATAGAACGGAATGGAATGGAATGGAATGGAATGGAATGGAATTCAATGGAATGGAATGGAATGGAATGGAATGGAATGGAATTCCATGGAATGGAATGGAGTGGAATCGAATGGAATCGAATGGAATCGAATGGAATCGAATGGAATCGAATGAGATCGAATGGAATGGAATGGAATAGAATGGAATCAACCCGAGTAGAACGGAATAGAATGGAATGGAATGGAATGGAATGGAATGGAATGGAATGGAATGGAATGGAATGGAATGGAATGGAAAGGAATGGAATGGAATGGAATGGAATGGAATTCAATGGAATGGAATGGAATGGAATGGAATTCAATGGAATGGAATGGAATGGAATGGAATGGAATGGAATGGAATTCAATGGAATGGAATGGAATGGAATCGAATGGAATCGAATGGAATCGAATGGAATCAATTGGAATCGAATGGAATCGAATGGAATGGAATGGAATAGAATGGAATCAACCCGAGTAGAACGGAACGGCACGCAACGGAACGGAACGGAATGGAACGGGACGGAAAGGAACGGAATGGAATGGAATGGAACGGAATTCAATGGAATGGAATGGAATGGAATGGAATTCAATGGAATGGAATGGAATGGAATGGAATGGAATGGAATGGAATGGAATGGAATGGAATGGAATAGAATGGAATGGAATAGAATGGAATCAACCCGAGTAGAACGGAACGGAACGCAACGGAACGAAACGGAACGCAACGGAAAGGAACGGAACGGAAAGGAACGGAACGGAATGGAATGGAATGGAACGGAATGGAATGGAATGGAATGGAATGGAATTCCATGGAATGGAATTGAACTCAATGGAATGGAATGGAATGGAATGGAATGGAATGGAATTCAATGGAATGGAATGGAATGGAATGGAGTGGAATCGAATGGAATCGAATGGAATCGAATGGAATCGATTGGAATCGAATGGAATCGAATAGAATGGAATGGAATAGAATGGAATCAACCCGAGTAGAACGGAACGGAACGCAACGGAACGGAATGGAACGGAACGGGACGGAACGGAACGGAATGGAATGGAATGGAACGGAATTCAATGGAATGGAATGGAATGGAATAGAACGGAATGGAATGGAATGGAATGGAATGGAATGGAATGGAATGGAATGGAATGGAATTCAATGGAATGGAATGGAATGGAATGGAATGGAATGGAATTCCATGGAATGGAATGGAGTGGAATCGAATGGAATCGAATGGAATCGAATGGAATCGAATGGAATCGAATGAGATCGAATGGAATGGAATGGAATAGAATGGAATCAACCCGAGTAGAACGGAATGGAATGGAATGGAATGGAATGGAATGGAATGGAATGGAATGGAATGGAAAGGAATGGAATGGAATGGAATGGAATGGAATTCAATGGAATGGAATGGAATGGAATGGAATTCAATGGAATGGAATGGAATGGAATGGAATGGAATGGAATGGAATTCAATGGAATGGAATGGAATGGAATCGAATGGAATCGAATGGAATCGAATGGAATCAATTGGAATCGAATGGAATCGAATGGAATGGAATGGAATAGAATGGAATCAACCCGAGTAGAACGGAACGGCACGCAACGGAACGGAACGGAATGGAACGGGACGGAACGGAACGGAATGGAATGGAATGGAACGGAATTCAATGGAATGGAATGGAATGGAATGGAATTCAATGGAATGGAATGGAATGGAATGGAATTCAATGGAATGGAATGGAATGGAATGGAATAGAATGGAATGGAATAGAATGGAATCAACCCGAGTAGAACGGAACGGAACGCAACGGAACGAAACGGAACGCAACGGAAAGGAACGGAACGGAAAGGAACGGAACGGAATGGAATGGAATGGAACGGAATGGAATGGAATGGAATGGAATGGAATTCCATGGAATGGAATTGAACTCAATGGAATGGAATGGAATGGAATGGAATGGAATGGAATTCAATGGAATGGAATGGAATGGAATGGAGTGGAATTCAATGGAATGGAATGGAATGGAATCGAATGGAATCGAATGGAATCGAATGGAATCGATTGGAATCGAATGGAATCGAATAGAATGGAATGGAATAGAATGGAATCAACCCGAGTAGAACGGAACGGAACGCAACGGAACGGAACGGAACGGAACGGGACGGAACGGAACGGAATGGAATGGAATGGAACGGAATTCATTGGAATGGAATGGAATGGAATGGAACGGAATGGAATGGAATGGAATGGAATGGAATGGAATGGAATGGAATGGAATGGAATTCCATGGAATGGAATGGAATGGAATGGAATGGAATGGAATGGAATGGAATGGAATGGAATGGAATGGAATGGAATGGAATGGAGTGGAATCGAAAGGAATCGAATGGAATCGAATGGAATCGAATGGAATCGAATGAGATCGAATGGAATGGAATGGAATAGAATGGAATCAACCCGAGTAGAACGGAATGGAATGGAATGGAATGGAATGGAATGGAATGGAATGGAATGGAATGGAATGGAATGGAATTCAATGGAATGGAATGGAATGGAATGGAATGGAATGGAATGCAATGGAATGGAATGGAATGGAATGGAATGGAATTCAATGGAAGGAATGGAATGGAATGGAATGGAATGGAATGGAATTCAATGGAATGGAATGGAATGGAATCGAATGGAATCGAATGGAATCGAATGGAATCAATTGGAATCGAATGGAATCGAATGGAATGGAATGGAATAGAATGGAATCAACCCGAGTAGAACGGAACGGCACGCAACGGAACGGAACGGAATGGAACGGGACGGAACGGAACGGAATGGAATGGAATGGAACGGAATTCAATGGAATGGAATGGAATGGAATGGAATTCAATGGAATGGAATGGAATGGAATGGAATTCCATGGAATGGAATGGAATGGAATGGAATGGAATAGAATGGAATGGAATAGAATGGAATCAACCCGAGTAGAACGGAACGGAACGCAACGGAACGAAACGGAACGCAACGGAAAGGAACGGAACGGAAAGGAACGGAACGGAATGGAATGGAATGGAACGGAATGGAATGGAATGGAATGGAATGGAATTCCATGGAATGGAATTGAACTCAATGGAATGGAATGGAATGGAATGGAATGGAATGGAATTCAATGGAATGGAATGGAATGGAATGGAGTGGAATCGAATGGAATCGAATGGAATCGAATGGAATCGATTGGAATCGAATGGAATCGAATAGAATGGAATGGAATAGAATGGAATCAACCCGAGTAGAACGGAACGGAACGCAACGGAACGGAATGGAACGGAACGGGACGGAACGGAACGGAATGGAATGGAATGGAACGGAATTCAATGGAATGGAATGGAATGGAATAGAACGGAATGGAATGGAATGGAATGGAATGGAATGGAATGGAATGGAATGGAATGGAATTCAATGGAATGGAATGGAATGGAATGGAATGGAATGGAATTCCATGGAATGGAATGGAGTGGAATCGAATGGAATCGAATGGAATCGAATGGAATCGAATGGAATCGAATGAGATCGAATGGAATGGAATGGAATAGAATGGAATCAACCCGAGTAGAACGGAATGGAATGGAATGGAATGGAATGGAATGGAATGGAATGGAATGGAATGGAAAGGAATGGAATGGAATGGAATGGAATGGAATTCAATGGAATGGAATGGAATGGAATGGAATTCAATGGAATGGAATGGAATGGAATGGAATGGAATGGAATGGAATTCAATGGAATGGAATGGAATGGAATCGAATGGAATCGAATGGAATTCAATGGAATGGAATGGAATGGAATCGAATGGAATCGAATGGAATCGAATGGAATCAATTGGAATCGAATGGAATCGAATGGAATGGAATGGAATAGAATGGAATCAACCCGAGTAGAACGGAACGGCACGCAACGGAACGGAACGGAATGGAACGGGACGGAACGGAACGGAATGGAATGGAATGGAACGGAATTCAATGGAATGGAATGGAATGGAATGGAATTCAATGGAATGGAATGGAATGGAATTCCATGGAATGGAATGGAATGGAATGGAATGGAATAGAATGGAATGGAATAGAATGGAATCAACCCGAGTAGAACGGAACGGAACGCAACGGAACGAAACGGAACGCAACGGAAAGGAACGGAACGGAAAGGAACGGAACGGAATGGAATGGAATGGAACGGAATGGAATGGAATGGAATGGAATGGAATTCCATGGAATGGAATTGAACTCAATGGAATGGAATGGAATGGAATGGAATGGAATGGAATTCAATGGAATGGAATGGAATGGAATGGAGTGGAATTCAATGGAATGGAATGGAATGGAATCGAATGGAATCGAATGGAATCGAATGGAATCGATTGGAATCGAATGGAATCGAATAGAATGGAATGGAATAGAATGGAATCAACCCGAGTAGAACGGAACGGAACGCAACGGAACGGAACGGAACGGAACGGGACGGAACGGAACGGAATGGAATGGAATGGAACGGAATTCATTGGAATGGAATGGAATGGAATGGAACGGAATGGAATGGAATGGAATGGAATGGAATGGAATGGAATGGAATGGAATGGAATTCCATGGAATGGAATGGAATGGAATGGAATGGAATGGAATGGAATGGAATGGAATGGAATGGAATGGAATGGAGTGGAATCGAATGGAATCGAATGGAATCGAATGGAATCGAATGGAATCGAATGAGATCGAATGGAATGGAATGGAATAGAATGGAATCAACCCGAGTAGAACGGAATGGAATGGAATGGAATGGAATGGAATGGAATGGAATGGAATGGAATGGAATGGAATGGAATTCAATGGAATGGAATGGAATGGAATGGAATGGAATGGAATGGAATGGAATGGAATGGAATGGAATGGAATGGAATTCAATGGAATGGAATGGAATGGAATGGAATGGAATGGAATGGAATTCAATGGAATGGAATGGAATGGAATCGAATGGAATCGAATGGAATCGAATGGAATCAATTGGAATCGAATGGAATCGAATGGAATGGAATGGAATAGAATGGAATCAACCCGAGTAGAACGGAACGGCACGCAACGGAACGGAACGGAATGGAACGGGACGGAACGGAACGGAATGGAATGGAATGGAACGGAATTCAATGGAATGGAATGGAATGGAATGGAATTCAATGGAATGGAATGGAATGGAATGGAATTCCATGGAATGGAATGGAATGGAATGGAATGGAATAGAATGGAATGGAATAGAATGGAATCAACCCGAGTAGAACGGAACGGAACGCAACGGAACGAAACGGAACGCAACGGAAAGGAACGGAACGGAAAGGAACGGAACGGAATGGAATGGAATGGAACGGAATGGAATGGAATGGAATGGAATGGAATTCCATGGAATGGAATTGAACTCAATGGAATGGAATGGAATGGAATGGAATGGAATGGAATTCAATGGAATGGAATGGAATGGAATGGAGTGGAATCGAATGGAATCGAATGGAATCGAATGGAATCGATTGGAATCGAATGGAATCGAATAGAATGGAATGGAATAGAATGGAATCAACCCGAGTAGAACGGAACGGAACGCAACGGAACGGAATGGAACGGAACGGGACGGAACGGAACGGAATGGAATGGAATGGAACGGAATTCAATGGAATGGAATGGAATGGAATAGAACGGAATGGAATGGAATGGAATGGAATGGAATGGAATGGAATGGAATGGAATGGAATTCAATGGAATGGAATGGAATGGAATGGAATGGAATGGAATTCCATGGAATGGAATGGAGTGGAATCGAATGGAATCGAATGGAATCGAATGGAATCGAATGGAATCGAATGAGATCGAATGGAATGGAATGGAATAGAATGGAATCAACCCGAGTAGAACGGAATGGAATGGAATGGAATGGAATGGAATGGAATGGAATGGAATGGAATGGAAAGGAATGGAATGGAATGGAATGGAATGGAATTCAATGGAATGGAATGGAATGGAATGGAATTCAATGGAATGGAATGGAATGGAATGGAATGGAATGGAATGGAATTCAATGGAATGGAATGGAATGGAATCGAATGGAATCGAATGGAATCGAATGGAATCAATTGGAATCGAATGGAATCGAATGGAATGGAATGGAATAGAATGGAATCAACCCGAGTAGAACGGAACGGCACGCAACGGAACGGAACGGAATGGAACGGGACGGAACGGAACGGAATGGAATGGAATGGAACGGAATTCAATGGAATGGAATGGAATGGAATGGAATTCAATGGAATGGAATGGAATGGAATGGAATTCAATGGAATGGAATGGAATGGAATAGAATGGAATGGAATAGAATGGAATCAACCCGAGTAGAACGGAACGGAACGCAACGGAACGAAACGGAACACAACGGAAAGGAACGGAACGGAAAGGAACGGAACGGAATGGAATGGAATGGAACGGAATGGAATGGAATGGAATGGAATGGAATTCCATGGAATGGAATTGAACTCAATGGAATGGAATGGAATGGAATGGAATGGAATGGAATTCAATGGAATGGAATGGAATGGAATGGAGTGGAATTCAATGGAATGGAATGGAATGGAATCGAATGGAATCGAATGGAATCGAATGGAATCGATTGGAATCGAATGGAATCGAATAGAATGGAATGGAATAGAATGGAATCAACCCGAGTAGAACGGAACGGAACGCAACGGAACGGAACGGAACGGAACGGGACGGAACGGAACGGAATGGAATGGAATGGAACGGAATTCATTGGAATGGAATGGAATGGAATGGAACGGAATGGAATGGAATGGAATGGAATGGAATGGAATGGAATGGAATGGAATGGAATTCCATGGAATGGAATGGAATGGAATGGAATGGAATGGAATGGAATGGAATGGAATGGAATGGAATGGAATGGAATTCCATGGAATGGAATGGAGTGGAATCGAATGGAATCGAATGGAATCGAATGGAATCGAATGGAATCGAATGAGATCGAATGGAATGGAATGGAATAGAATGGAATCAACCCGAGTAGAACGGAATGGAATGGAATGGAATGGAATGGAATGGAATGGAATGGAATGGAATGGAATGGAATGGAATTCAATGGAATGGAATGGAATGGAATGGAATGGAATGGAATGCAATGGAATGGAATGGAATGGAATGGAATGGAATTCAATGGAATGGAATGGAATGGAATGGAATGGAATGGAATGGAATGGAATTCAATGGAATGGAATGGAATGGAATCGAATGGAATCGAATGGAATCGAATGGAATCAATTGGAATCGAATGGAATCGAATGGAATGGAATGGAATAGAATGGAATCAACCCGAGTAGAACGGAACGGCACGCAACGGAACGGAACGGAATGGAACGGGACGGAAAGGAACGGAATGGAATGGAATGGAACGGAATTCAATGGAATGGAATGGAATGGAATGGAATTCAATGGAATGGAATGGAATGGAATGGAATGGAATGGAATGGAATGGAATGGAATGGAATGGAATAGAATGGAATGGAATAGAATGGAATCAACCCGAGTAGAACGGAACGGAACGCAACGGAACGAAACGGAACGCAACGGAAAGGAACGGAACGGAAAGGAACGGAACGGAATGGAATGGAATGGAACGGAATGGAATGGAATGGAATGGAATGGAATTCCATGGAATGGAATTGAACTCAATGGAATGGAATGGAATGGAATGGAATGGAATGGAATTCAATGGAATGGAATGGAATGGAATGGAGTGGAATCGAATGGAATCGAATGGAATCGAATGGAATCGATTGGAATCGAATGGAATCGAATAGAATGGAATGGAATAGAATGGAATCAACCCGAGTAGAACGGAACGGAACGCAACGGAACGGAATGGAACGGAACGGGACGGAACGGAACGGAATGGAATGGAATGGAACGGAATTCAATGGAATGGAATGGAATGGAATAGAACGGAATGGAATGGAATGGAATGGAATGGAATGGAATGGAATGGAATGGAATGGAATTCAATGGAATGGAATGGAATGGAATGGAATGGAATGGAATTCCATGGAATGGAATGGAGTGGAATCGAATGGAATCGAATGGAATCGAATGGAATCGAATGGAATCGAATGAGATCGAATGGAATGGAATGGAATAGAATGGAATCAACCCGAGTAGAACGGAATGGAATGGAATGGAATGGAATTCAATGGAATGGAATGGAATGGAATGGAATGGAATGGAATGCAATGGAATGGAATGGAATGGAATGGAATGGAATTCAATGGAATGGAATGGAATGGAATGGAATGGAATGGAATGGAATGGAATTCAATGGAATGGAATGGAATGGAATCGAATGGAATCGAATGGAATCGAATGGAATCAATTGGAATCGAATGGAATCGAATGGAATGGAATGGAATAGAATGGAATCAACCCGAGTAGAACGGAACGGCACGCAACGGAACGGAACGGAATGGAACGGGACGGAACGGAACGGAATGGAATGGAATGGAACGGAATTCAATGGAATGGAATGGAATGGAATGGAATTCAATGGAATGGAATGGAATGGAATGGAATTCAACGGAATGGAATGGAATGGAATGGAATCAACCCGAGTGGAGTGGAATGGAATGGAATGGAATGGAATGGAATGGAATGGAATGGAATGGAATCGAATGGAATGGAATGGAATGGAATGGAATGGAATTCAATGGAATGGAATGGAATGGAATCGAATGGAATCGAATGGAATCGAATGGAATCGATTGGAATCGAACGGAATCTAATAGAATGGAATGGAATAGAATGGAATCAACCCGAGTAGAACGGAACGGAACGCAACGGAACGGAACGGAACGGAACGGGACGGAACGGAACGGAATGGAATGGAATGGAACGGAATTCAATGGAATGGAATGGAATGGAATGGAACGGTATGGAATGGAATGGAATGGAATGGAATGGAATTCAATGGAATGGAATGGAATGGAATGGAATGGAATGGAATGGAATGGAATGGAATGGAATTCAATGGAATTCAATGGAATGGAATGGAATGGAATGGAATGGAATTCAATGGAATGGAATGGAATGGAATCGAATGGAATCGAATGGAATCGAATGGAATCAATTGGAATCGAATGGAATCGAATGGAATGGAATGGAATAGAATGGAATCAACCCGAGTAGAACGGAACGGCACGCAACGGAACGGAACGGAATGGAACGGGACGGAACGGAACGGAATGGAATGGAATGGAACGGAATTCAATGGAATGGAATGGAATGGAATGGAATTCAATGGAATGGAATGGAATGGAATGGAATTCAATGGAATGGAATGGAATGGAATGGAATGGAATGGAATGGAATGGAATGGAATGGAATAGAATGGAATCAACCCGAGTAGAACGGAACGGAACGCAACGGAACGAAACGGAACACAACGGAAAGGAACGGAACGGAAAGGAACGGAACGGAATGGAATGGAATGGAACGGAATGGAATGGAATGGAATGGAATGGAATTCCATGGAATGGAATGGAACTCAATGGAATGGAATGGAATGGAATGGAATGGAATGGAATGGAATTCAATGGAATGGAATGGAATGGAATGGAGTGGAATTCAATGGAATGGAATGGAATGGAATCGAATGGAATCGAATGGAATCGAATGGAATCGATTGGAATCGAATGGAATCGAATAGAATGGAATGGAATAGAATGGAATCAACCCGAGTAGAACGGAACGGAACGCAACGGAACGGAACGGAACGGAACGGGACGGAACGGAACGGAATGGAATGGAATGGAACGGAATTCAATGGAATGGAATGGAATGGAACGGAACGGAATGGAATGGAATGGAATGGAATGGAATGCAATGGAATGGAATGGAATGGAATGGAATGGAATGGAATGGAATGGAATTCCATGGAATGGAATGGAATGGAATGGAATGGAATGGAATTCCATGGAATGGAATGGAGTGGAATCGAATGGAATCGAATGGAATCGAATGGAATCGAATGGAATCGAATGAGATCGAATGGAATGGAATGGAATAGAATGGAATCAACCCGAGTAGAACGGAATGGAATGGAATGGAATGGAATGGAATGGAATGGAATGGAATGGAATGGAAAGGAATGGAATGGAATGGAATGGAATGGAATTCAATGGAATGGAATGGAATGGAATGGAATTCAATGGAATGGAATGGAATGGAATGGAATGGAATGGAATGGAATTCAATGGAATGGAATGGAATGGAATCGAATGGAATCGAATGGAATCGAATGGAATCAATTGGAATCGAATGGAATCGAATGGAATGGAATGGAATAGAATGGAATCAACCCGAGTAGAACGGAACGGCACGCAACGGAACGGAACGGAATGGAACGGGACGGAACGGAACGGAATGGAATGGAATGGAACGGAATTCAATGGAATGGAATGGAATGGAATGGAATTCAATGGAATGGAATGGAATGGAATGGAATTCAATGGAATGGAATGGAATGGAATAGAATGGAATGGAATAGAATGGAATCAACCCGAGTAGAACGGAACGGAACGCAACGGAACGAAACGGAACACAACGGAAAGGAACGGAACGGAAAGGAACGGAACGGAATGGAATGGAATGGAACGGAATGGAATGGAATGGAATGGAATGGAATTCCATGGAATGGAATTGAACTCAATGGAATGGAATGGAATGGAATGGAATGGAATGGAATTCAATGGAATGGAATGGAATGGAATGGAATGGAATCGAATGGAATCGAATGGAATCGAATGGAATCGATTGGAATCGAATGGAATCGAATAGAATGGAATGGAATAGAATGGAATCAACCCGAGTAGAACGGAACGGAACGCAACGGAACGGAACGGAACGGAACGGGACGGAACGGAACGGAATGGAATGGAATGGAACGGAATTCATTGGAATGGAATGGAATGGAATGGAACGGAATGGAATGGAATGGAATGGAATGGAATGGAATGGAATGGAATGGAATGGAATTCCATGGAATGGAATGGAATGGAATGGAATGGAATGGAATGGAATGGAATGGAATGGAATGGAATGGAATGGAATTCCATGGAATGGAATGGAGTGGAATCGAATGGAATCGAATGGAATCGAATGGAATCGAATGGAATCGAATGAGATCGAATGGAATGGAATGGAATAGAATGGAATCAACCCGAGTAGAACGGAATGGAATGGAATGGAATGGAATGGAATGGAATGGAATGGAATGGAATGGAATGGAATGGAATTCAATGGAATGGAATGGAATGGAATGGAATGGAATGGAATGCAATGGAATGGAATGGAATGGAATGGAATGGAATTCAATGGAATGGAATGGAATGGAATGGAATGGAATGGAATGGAATGGAATTCAATGGAATGGAATGGAATGGAATCGAATGGAATCGAATGGAATCGAATGGAATCAATTGGAATCGAATGGAATCGAATGGAATGGAATGGAATAGAATGGAATCAACCCGAGTAGAACGGAACGGCACGCAACGGAACGGAACGGAATGGAACGGGACGGAACGGAACGGAATGGAATGGAATGGAACGGAATTCAATGGAATGGAATGGAATGGAATGGAATTCAATGGAATGGAATGGAATGGAATGGAATTCAACGGAATGGAATGGAATGGAATGGAATCAACCCGAGTGGAGTGGAATGGAATGGAATGGAATGGAATGGAATGGAATGGAATGGAATGGAATGGAATGGAATCGAATGGAATGGAATGGAATGGAATGGAATGGAATTCAATGGAATGGAATGGAATGGAATCGAATGGAATCGAATGGAATCGAATGGAATCGATTGGAATCGAATGGAATCTAATAGAATGGAATGGAATAGAATGGAATCAACCCGAGTAGAACGGAACGGAACGCAACGGAACGGAACGGAACGGAACGGGACGGAACGGAACGGAATGGAATGGAATGGAACGGAATTCAATGGAATGGAATGGAATGGAATGGAACGGTATGGAATGGAATGGAATGGAATGGAATGGAATGGAATGGAATGGAATTCAATGGAATGGAATGGAATGGAATGGAATGGAATGGAATGGAATGGAATGGAATGGAATTCAATGGAATTCAATGGAATGGAATGGAATGGAATGGAATGGAATTCAATGGAATGGAATGGAATGGAATCGAATGGAATCGAATGGAATCGAATGGAATCAATTGGAATCGAATGGAATCGAATGGAATGGAATGGAATAGAATGGAATCAACCCGAGTAGAACGGAACGGCACGCAACGGAACGGAACGGAATGGAACGGGACGGAACGGAACGGAATGGAATGGAATGGAACGGAATTCAATGGAATGGAATGGAATGGAATGGAATTCAATGGAATGGAATGGAATGGAATGGAATTCAATGGAATGGAATGGAATGGAATGGAATGGAATGGAATGGAATGGAATGGAATAGAATGGAATCAACCCGAGTAGAACGGAACGGAACGCAACGGAACGAAACGGAACGCAACGGAAAGGAACGGAACGGAAAGGAACGGAACGGAATGGAATGGAATGGAACGGAATGGAATGGAATGGAATTCCATGGAATGGAATTGAACTCAATGGAATGGAATGGAATGGAATGGAATGGAATGGAATGGAATTCAATGGAATGGAATGGAATGGAATGGAGTGGAATTCCATGCAATGGAATGGAATGGAATCGAATGGAATCGAATGGAATCGAATGGAATCGATTGGAATCGAATGGAATCGAATAGAATGGAATGGAATAGAACGGAATCAACCCGAGTAGAACGGAACGGAACGCAACGGAACGGAACGGAACGGAACGGAACGGAACGGAACGGAACGGAATGGAATGGAATGGAACGGAATTCAATGGAATGGAATGGAATGGAATGGAATTCCATGGAATGGAATGGAATGGAATGGAATGGAATGGAATGGAATGGAATGGAATGGAATGGAATGGAATGGAATGGAATTCCATGGAATGGAATGGAGTGGAATCGAATGGAATCGAATGGAATCGAATGGAATCGAATGGAATCGAATGAGATCGAATGGAATGGAATGGAATAGAATGGAATCAACCCGAGTAGAACGGAATGGAATGGAATGGAATGGAATGGAATGGAATGGAATGGAATGGAATGGAATGGAATGGAATGGAATGGAATGGAATGGAATTCAATGGAATGGAATGGAATGGAATGGAATTCAATGGAATGGAATGGAATGGAATGGAATGGAATGGAATTCAATGGAATGGAATGGAATGGAATGGAATGGAATGGAATGGAATGGAATTCAATGGAATGGAATGGAATGGAATCGAATGGAATCGAATGGAATCGAATGGAATCAATTGGAATCGAATGGAATCGAATGGAATATAATGGAATAGAATGGAATCAACCCGAGTAGAACGGAACGGCACGCAACGGAACGGAACGGAATGGAACGGGACGGAACGGAACGGAATGGAATGGAATGGAACGGAATTCAATGGAATGGAATGGAATGGAATGGAATTCAATGGAATGGAATGGAATGGAATGGAATGGAATGGAATGGAATGGAATGGAATGGAATGGAATAGAATGGAATGGAATAGAATGGAATCAACCCGAGTAGAACGGAACGGAACGCAACGGAAAGAAACGGAACGCAACGGAAAGGAACGGAACGGAAAGGAACGGAACGGAATGGAATGGAATGGAACGGAATGGAATGGAATGGAATGGAATGGAATTCCATGGAATGGAATTGAACTCAATGGAATGGAATGGAATGGAATGGAATGGAATGGAATGGAATGGAATTCAATGGAATGGAATGGAATGGAATGGAGTGGAATTCAATGGAATGGAATGGAATGGAATCGAATGGAATCGAATGGAATCGAATGGAATCGATTGGAATCGAATGGAATCGAATAGAATGGAATGGAATAGAATGGAATCAACCCGAGTAGAACGGAACGGAACGCAACGGAACGGAACGGAACGGAACGGGACGGAACGGAACGGAATGGAATGGAATGGAACGGAATTCAATGGAATGGAATGGAATGGAATGGAACGGAATGGAATGGAATTCAATGGAATGGAATGGAATGGAATGGAATGGAATGGAATTCCATGGAATGGAATGGAATGGAATTGAATGGAATGGAATTCCATGGAATGGAATGGAGTGGAATCGAATGGAATCGAATGGAATCGAATGGAATCGAATGGAATCGAATGAGATCGAATGGAATGGAATGGAATAGAATGGAATCAACCCGAGTAGAACGGAATGGAATGGAATGGAATGGAATGGAATGGAATGGAATGGAATGGAATGGAATGGAATTCCATGGAATGGAATGGAATGGAATTGAATGGAATGGAATTCCATGGAATGGAATGGAGTGGAATCGAATGGAATCGAATGGAATCGAATGGAATCGAATGGAATGGAATGGAATAGAATGGAATCAACCCGAGTAGAACGGAACGGCACGCAACGGAACGGAACGGAATGGAACGGGACGGAACGGAACGGAATGGAATGGAATGGAACGGAATTCAATGGAATGGAATGGAATGGAATGGAATTCAATGGAATGGAATGGAATGGAATGGAATTCAATGGAATGGAATGGAATGGAATGGAATCAACCCGAGTGGAGTGGAATGGAATGGAATGGAATGGAATGGAATGGAATGGAATGGAATGGAATCGAATGGAATGGAATGGAATGGAATGGAATGGAATTCAATGGAATGGAATGGAATGGAATCGAATGGAATCGAATGGAATCGAATGGAATCGATTGGAATCGAATGGAATCTAATAGAATGGAATGGAATAGAATGGAATCAACCCGAGTAGAACGGAACGGAACGCAACGGAACGGAACGGAACGGAACAGGACGGAACGGAACGGAATGGAATGGAATGGAACGGAATTCAATGGAATGGAATGGAATGGAATGGAACGGAATGGAATGGAATGGAATGGAATGGAATGGAATGGAATGGAATGGAATTCCATGGAATGGAATGGAATGGAATGGAATGGAATGGAATTCCATGGAATGGAATGGAGTGGAATCGAATGGAATCGAATGGAATCGAATGGAATCGAATGGAATCGAATGAGATCGAATGGAATGGAATGGAATAGAATGGAATCAACCCGAGTAGAACGGAATGGAATGGAATGGAATGGAATGGAATGGAATGGAATGGAATGGAATGGAATGGAATGGAATGGAATGGAATGGAATGGAATGGAATGGAATGGAATGGAATTCAATGGAATGGAATGGAATGGAATCGAATGGAATCGAATGGAATCGAATGGAATCAATTGGAATCGAATGGAATCGAATGGAATGGAATGGAATAGAATGGAATCAACCCGAGTAGAACGGAACGGCACGCAACGGAACGGAACGGAATGGAACGGGACGGAACGGAACGGAATGGAATGGAATGGAACGGAATTCAATGGAATGGAAAGGAATGGAATGGAATTCAATGGAATGGAATGGAATGGAATGGAATTCAATGGAATGGAATGGAATGGAATGGAATCAACCCGAGTGGAGTGGAATGGAATGGAATGGAATGGAATGGAATGGAATGGAATGGAATGGAATGGAATCGAATGGAATGGAATGGAATGGAATGGAATGGAATTCAATGGAATGGAATGGAATGGAATCGAATGGAATCGAATGGAATCGAATGGAATCGATCGGAATCGAATGGAATCTAATAGAATGGAATGGAATAGAATGGAATCAACCCGAGTAGAACGGAACGGAACGCAACGGAACGGAACGGAACGGAACAGGACGGAACGGAACGGAATGGAATGGAATGGAACGGAATTCAATGGAATGGAATGGAATGGAATGGAACGGAATGGAATGGAATGGAATGGAATGGAATGGAATGGAATGGAATTCAATGGAATGGAATGGAATGGAATGGAATGGAATGGAATTCCATGGAATGGAATGGAGTGGAATCGAATGGAATCGAATGGAATCGAATGGAATCGAATGGAATCGAATGAGATCGAATGGAATGGAATGGAATAGAATGGAATCAACCCGAGTAGAACGGAATGGAATGGAATGGAATGGAATGGAATGGAATGGAATGGAATGGAATGGAATGGAATTCAATGGAATGGAATGGAATGGAATGGAATGGAATGGAATGGAATGGAATGGAATTCCATGGAATTCAATGGAATGGAATGGAATGGAATTCAATGGAATGGAATGGAATGGAATGGAATGGAATGGAATGGAATTCAATGGAATGGAATGGAATGGAATCCAATGGAATCGAATGGAATAGAATGGAATCAATTGGAATCGAATGGAATCGAATGGAATGGAATGGAATAGAATGGAATCAACCCGAGTAGAACGGAACGGCACGCAACGGAACGGAACGGAATGGAACGGGACGGAACGGAACGGAATGGAATGGAATGGAACGGAATTCAATGGAATGGAATGGAATGGAATGGAATTCAATGGAATGGAATGGAATGGAATGGAATTCCATGGAATGGAATGGAATGGAATGGAATGGAATAGAATGGAATCAACCTGAGTAGAACGGAACGGAACGCAACGGAACGAAACGGAACGCAACGGAAAGGAACGGAACGGAAAGGAACGGAACGGAATGGAATGGAATGGAACGGAATTCAATGGAATGGAATGGAATGGAATGGAATTCAATGGAATGGAATGGAACTCAATGGAATGGAATGGAATGGAATGGAATGGAATTCAATGGAATTCAATGGAATGGAATGGAATGGAATGGAATGGAATTCAATGGAATGGAATGGAATGGAATGGAATGGAATGGAATGGAATTCAATGGAATGGAATGGAATGGAATCCAATGGAATCGAATGGAATAGAATGGAATCAATTGGAATCGAATGGAATCGAATGGAATGGAATGGAATAGAATGGAATCAACCCGAGTAGAAAGGAACGGCACGCAACGGAACGGAACGGAATGGAACGGGACGGAACGGAACGGAATGGAATGGAATGGAACGGAATTCAATGGAATGGAATGGAATGGAATGGAATTCAATGGAATGGAATGGAATGGAATGGAATTCCATGGAATGGAATGGAATGGAATGGAATGGAATAGAATGGAATCAACCTGAGTAGAACGGAACGGAACGCAACGGAACGAAACGGAACGCAACGGAAAGGAACGGAACGGAAAGGCACGGAACGGAATGGAATGGAATGGAACGGAATTCAATGGAATGGAATGGAATGGAATGGAATTCAATGGAATGGAATGGAACTCAATGGAATGGAATGGAATGGAATGGAATGGAATGGAATTCAAAGGAATGGAATGGAATGGAATGGAGTGGAATTCAATGGAATGGAATGGAATGGAATCGAATGGAATCGAATGGAATCGAATGGAATCGATTGGAATCGAATGGAATCGAATAGAATGGAATGGAATAGAATGGAATCAACCCGAGTAGAACGGAACGGAACGCAACGGAACGGAACGGAACGGAACGGAACGGAACGGAATGGAATGGAATGGACACCAGTAGAATGGAATGGAATGGAATGGAATGGAATGGAATGGAATGAAATGGAATGGAATCTACCCGAGTAGAACGGAATGGAACGGATTGGAATGGAATGGAATGGACAGGAGCAGAACGGAATGGAATGCAATGGAATGGAATGGAATGTACCCGAGCAGAACGGAATGGAATGAAATGGAAATGGAAAGGGAATGGAAATGGAACGGGAATGGAAATGGAACGGGAACGGAAATGGAACGGGAACGGAAATGGAACGGGAACGGAAACGGAACGAGAACGGAAATGGAACGGGAACGGAAACGGAACGGGAACGGAAATGGAACGGGAATGGTAATGGAATGGGAATGGAAATGGAACGGGAATGGAAATGGAACGGGAATGGAAATGGATCGGGAATGGAAATGGAACGGGAATGGTAATGGAACTGGAATGGAAATGGAACGGGAATGGAAAAGAAACGGGAATGGAAATGGAACGGGAATGGAAATGGAATGGGAATGGAAATGGAATAGAATGGAATGGAATGGAATGGAATGGAATGTACCGGAGTGGAGTGGAGTGGAGTGGAGTGCAGTAGAGTGCACTGGAACGGAATGGAATGGAATGGAATGGAATGGAACGGAACGGAATGTACCCGAGAAGCACGGAATTGAATGGAATGGAATGGAATGGAATGGAATGGAATGGAATGGAATGGAATGTACCGGAGTGGAGTGGAGTGGAATGGAGTGGAGTGGAGTGGAGTGGAGTGGAATGGAATGGAATGGAATGGAATGGAATGGAATGCAATGGAATGCAATGGAATGGAAAGGAATGGAATGGAATGGAATGGAATGGAATGGAATGGAATGGAATGGAATGGACACCAGTAGAATGGAATGGAATGGAATGGAATGGAATGGAATGGAATGGAATGGAATGGAATGGAATTCAATGGAATGGAATGGAATGGAATGGAATTCAATGGAATGGAATGGAATGGAATGGAATGGAATTCAATGGAATGGAATGGAATGGAATGGAATGGAATGGAATGGAATGGAATGGAATGGAATTCAATGGAATGGAATGGAGTGGAATGGAATGGAATCGAATGGAATTGAATGGAATCGAATGGAATCAAATGGGATCGAATGGAATGGAATGGAATAGAATGGAATCAACCCGAGTAGAACGGAATGGAATGGAATGGAATGGAATGGGATGGAATGGAATGGAATGGAATGGAATGGAATGGAATGGAATGGAATGGAATGGAATTCAATGGAATGGAATGGAATGGAATGGAATGGAATGGAATGGAATGGAATGGAATGGAATGGAATTCAATGGAATGGAATGGAACGGAATGGAATTCAATGGAATGGAATGGAATGGAATGGAATGGAATTCAATGGAATGGAATGGAATGGAATGGAATGGAATGGAATTCAATGGAATGGAATGGAATGGAATCGAATGGAATGGAATGGAATGGAATGGAATGGAATGGAATGGAATGGAATGGAATGGAATAGAATGGAATCAACCCGAGTAGAACGGAATGGAATGGAATGGAATGGAATGGAATGGAATGGAATGGAATGGAATGGAATGGAATGGAATGGAATGGAATGTACCAAAGTAGAACGGAATGGAATGGAATGGAATGGAATGGAATGGAATGGAATGGAATGGAATGGAATGTACCCGAGTAGAACGGAATGGAATGGAATGGAATGGATTGGAATGGAATGGAATGGAATGGAATGGAATGTAACCGAGTAGAACGGAATGGAATGTAATTGAATGGAATGTAACCGAGTTGAACGGAACGGAATGGAATGGAATGGAATGGAATGGAATGGAATGGAATGGAATGGAATGGAATGGAATTGAGTGCAATGCAATGCAATGGAATGCAATGGAATGGAAAGGAATGGAATGGAATGGAATGGAATCTACCCGAGTAGAACGGAATGGAATGGAATTGAATGGAATGTAACCGAGTAGAACGGAACGGAATGGAATGGAATGGAATGGAATGCAATGGAATGGAATGGAATGGAATGGAATGGACACCAGTAGAATGGAATGGAATGGAATGGAATGGAATGGAATGGAATGGAATGGAATGGAATGGAATGGAATGGAATGGAATGGAATCTACCCGAGTAGAACGGAATGGAACGGAATGGAATGGAATGGAATGGACAGGAGCAGAACGGAATGGAATGCAATGGAATGGAATGGAATGTACCCGAGCAGAACGGAATGGAATGAAATGGAAATGGAAAGGGAATGGAAATGGAACGGGAATGGAAATGGAACGGGAACGGAAATGGAACGGGAATGGAAATGGAACGGGAACGGAAACGGAACGAGAACGGAAATGGAACGGGAACGGAAACGGAACGGGAACGGAAATGGAACGGGAATGGTAAAGGAACGGGAATGGAAATGGAACGGGAATGGAAAAGGAACGGGAATGGAAATGGATCAGGAATGGAAATGGAACGGGAATGGTAATGGAACTGGAATGGAAATGGAACGGGAATGGAAAAGAAACGGGAATGGAAATGGAACGGGAATGGAAATGGAATGGGAATGGAAATGGAATGGAATGGAATGGAATGGAATGGAATGGAATGTACCGGAGTGGAGTGGAGTGGAGTGGAGTGGAGTAGAGAGCACTGGAACGGAATGGAATGGAATGGAATGGAATGGAACGGAACGGAATGTACCCGAGAAGCACGGAATGGAATGGAATGGAATGGAATGGAATGGAATGGAATGTACCGGAGTGGAGTGGAGTGGAATGGAGTGGAGTGGAGTGGAGTGGAATGGAATGGAATGGAAAGGAATGGAATGGAATGCAATGGAATGCAATGGAATGGAAAGGAATGGAATGGAATGGAATGGAATGGAATGGAATGGAATGGAATGGAATGGAATGGACAACAGTAGAATGGAATGGAATGGAATGGAATGGAATGGAATGGAATGGAATTCAGTGGAATGGAATGGAATGGAATGGAATTCAATGGAATGGAATGGAATGGAATGGAATTCCATGGAATGGAATGGAATGGAATTCCATGGAATGGAATGGAATGGAATGGAATTCTATGGAATGGAATGGAGTGGAATCGAATGGAATCGAATGGAATCGAATGGAATGGAATGGAATAGAATGGAATCAACCCGAGTAGAACGGAACGGAACGCAACGGAACGGAACGGAACGGAACGGGATGGAACGGAACGGAATGGAATGGAATGGAACGTAATTCCATGGAATGGAATGGAATGGAATGGAATGGAATGGAATGGAATTCAATGGACTGGAACGGAATGGATTGGAATGGAATGGAATAGAATGGAATGAACCCGAGTAGAACGGAACGGAACACAACGGAACGGAACGGAACGCAACGGAACGGAACGGAACGGAACGGAACGGAATGGAATGGAATGGAAAGGAATTCAGTGGAATGGAATGGAATGGAATGGAATTCTATGGAATGGAATTCAATGGAATGGAATGGAGTGGAATGGAATGGAATCGAATGGAATTGAATGGAATCGAATGGAATCAAATGGGATCGAATGGAATGGAATGGAATAGAATGGAATCAACCCGAGTAGAACGGAATGGAATGGAATGGAATGGAATGGGATGGAATGGAATGGAATGGAATGGAATGGAATGGAATTCAATGGAATGGAATGGAATGGAATGGAATGGAATGGAATGGAATGGAATGGAATGGAATGGAATTCAATGGAATGGAATGGAACGGAATGGAATTCAATGGAATGGAATGGAATGGAATGGAATTCCATGGAATGGAATGGAATGGAATTCCATGGAATGGAATGGAATGGAATGGAATTCCATGGAATGGAATGGAATGGAATGGAATTCAATGGAATGGAATGGAATGGAATCGAATGGAATGGAATGGAATGGAATGGAATGGAATGGAATGGAATAGAATGGAATCAACCTGAGTAGAACGGAATGGAATGGAATGGAATAGAATGGAATGGAATGGAATGGAATGGAATGTACCAAAGTAGAACGGAATGGAATGGAATGGAATGGAATGGAATGGAATGGAATGGAATGGAATGGAATGGAATGGAATGTACACGAGTAGAACGGAATGGAATGGAATGGAATGGATTGGAATGGAATGGAATGGAATGGAATGGAATGTAACCGAGTAGAACGGAATGGAATGTAATTGAATGGAATGTAACCGAGTTGAACGGAACGGAATGGAATGGAATGGAATGGAATGGAATGGAATGGAATGGAATGGAATGGAATGGAATTGAGTGCAATGCAATGCAATGGAATGCAATGGAATGGAAAGGAATGGAATGGAATGGAATGGAATCTACCCGAGTAGAACGGAATGGAATGGAATTGAATGGAATGTAACCGAGTAGAACGGAACGGAATGGAATGGAATGGAATGGAATGCAATGGAATGGAATGGAATGGAATGGAATGGAATGGAATGGACACCAGTTGAATGGAATGGAATGGAATGGAATGGAATGGAATGGAATGGAATGGAATGGAATGGAATGGAATGGAATGGAATCTACCCGAGTAGAACGGAATGGAACGGAATGGAATGGAATGGAATGGACAGGAGCAGAACGGAATGGAATGCAATGGAATGGAATGGAATGTACCCGAGCAGAACGGAATGGAATGAAATGGAAATGGAAAGGGAATGGAAATGGAACGGGAATGGAAATGGAACGGGAACGGAAATGGAACGGGAATGGAAATGGAACGGGAACGGAAACGGAACGAGAACGGAAATGGAACGGGAACGGAAACGGAACGGGAACGGAAATGGAACGGGAATGGTAATGGAACGGGAATGGAAATGGAACGGGAATGGAAATGGAACGGGGATGGAAATGGATCGGGAATGGAAATGGAACGGGAATGGTAATGGAACTGGAATGGAAATGGAACGGGAATGGAAAAGAAACGGGAATGGAAATGGAACGGGAATGGAAATGGAATGGGAATGGAAATGGAATGGAATGGAATGGAATGGAATGGAATGGAATGGAATGTACCGGAGTGGAGTGGAGTGGAGTGGAGTGGAGTAGAGTGCACTGGGACGGAATGGAATGGAATGGAATGGAATGGAACGGAACGGAATGTACCCGAGAAGCACGGAATGGAATGGAATGGAATGGAATGGAATGGAATGGAATGTACCGGAGTGGAGTGGAGTGGAATGGAGTGGAGTGGAGTGGAGTGGAGTGGAATGGAATGGAATGGAATGGAATGGAATGGAATGGAATGGAATGCAATGGAATGCAATGGAATGGAAAGGAATGGAATGGAATGGAATGGAATGGAATGGAATGGACAGCAGTAGAATGGAATGGAATGGAATGGAATGGAATGGAATGGAATGGAATGGAATGGAATGGAATGGAATGGAATGGAATTCAATGGAATGGAATGGAATGGAATGGAATTCAATGGAATGGAATGGAATGGAATGGAATTCAATGGAATGGAATGGAATGGAATGGAATTCTATGGAATGGAATGGAGTGGAATCGAATGGAATCGAATGGAATCGAATGGAATGGAATGGAATAGAATGGAATCAACCCGAGTAGAACGGAACGGAACGCAACGGAACGGAACGGAACGGAACGGGACGGAACGGAACTTAATGGAATGGAATGGAACGGAATTCCATGGAATGGAATGGAATGGAATGGAATGGAATGGAATGGAATGGAATGGAATGGAATTCAATGGAATGGAACGGAATGGATTGGAATGGAATGGAATAGAATGGAATCAACCCGAGTGGAACGGAACGGAACACAACGGAACGGAACGGAACGCAACGGAACGGAACGGAACGGAACGGAACGGAATGGAATGGAATGGAACGGAATTCAGTGGAATGGAATGGAATGGAATGGAATTCTATGCAATGGAATGGAATGGAATGGAATGGAATGGAATGGAATGGAATGGAATGGAATGGAATTCCATGGAATGGAATGGAATTCAATGGAATGGAATGGAGTGGAATGGAATGGAATCGAATGGAATTGAATGGAATCGAATTGAATCAAATGGGATCGAATTGAATGGAATGGAATAGAATGGAAGCAACCCGAGTAGAACGGAATGGAATGGAATGGAATGGAATGGGATGGAATGGAATGGAATGGAATGGAATGGAATGGAATTCAATGGAATGGAATGGAATGGAATGGAATTCAATGGAATGGAATGGAATGGAATCGAATGGAATGGAATGGAATGGAATGGAATAGAATGGAATCAACCTGAGTAGAACGGAATGGAATGGAATGTAATGTAATGGAATGGAATTGAATGGAATGGAATGGAATGGAATGGAATGTACCAAAGTAGAACGGAAAGGAATGGAATGGAATGGAATGGAATGGAATGGAATGGAACGGAAGGTACCCGAGTAGAACGGAATGGAATGGAATGGAATGGATTGGAATGGAATGGAATGGAATGGAATGGAATGTAACCGAGTAGAACGGAATGGAATGTAATTGAATGGAATGTAACCGAGTTGAACGGAACGGAATGGAATGGAATGGAATGGAATGGAATGGAATGGAATGGAATGGAATGGAATTGAGTGCAATGCAATGCAATGGAATGCAATGGAATGGAAAGGAATGGAATGGAATGGAATGGAATCTACCCGAGTAGAACGGAATGGAATGGAATTGAATGGAATGTAACCGAGTAGAACGGAACGGAATGGAATGGAATGGAATGGAATGGAATGGAATGGAATTCAATGGAATGGAATGGAATGGAATGGAATGGAATTCAATGGAATGGAATGGAATGGAATGGAATGGAATTCAATGGAATGGAATGGAATGGAATCGAATGGAATGGAATGGAATGGAATGGAATGGAATGGAATGGAATAGAATGGAATCAACCCGAGTAGAAAGGAATGGAATGGAATGGAATGGAATGGAATGGAATGGAATGGAATGGAATGGAATGGAATGTACCAAAGTAGAATGGAATGGAATGGAATGGAATGGAATGGAATGGAATGGAATGGAATGGAATGGAATGTACCCGAGTAGAACGGAATGGAATGGAATGGAATGGATTGGAATGGAATGGAATGGAATGGAATGGAATGTAACCGAGTAGAACGGAATGGAATGTAATTGAATGGAATGTAACCGAGTTGAACGGAACGGAATGGAATGGAATGGAATGGAGTGGAATGGAATGGAATGGAATGGAATTGAGTGCAATGCAATGCAATGGAATGCAATGGAATGGAAAGGAATGGAATGGAATGGACTGGAATCTACCCGAGTAGAACGGAATGGAATGGAATTGAATGGAATGTAACCGAGTAGAACGGAACGGAATGGAATGGAATGGAATGGAATGCAATGGAATGGAATGGAATGGAATGGAATGGAATGGAATGGACACCAGTAGAATGGAATGGAATGGAATGGAATGGAATGGAATGGAATGGAATGGAATGGAATGGAATGGAATCTACCCGAGTAGAACGGAATGGAACGGAATGGAATGGAATGGAATGGACAGGAGCAGAACGGAATGGAATGCAATGGAATGGAATGGAATGTACCCGAGCAGAACGGAATGGAATGAAATGGAAATGGAAAGGGAATGGAAATGGAACGGGAATGGAAATGGAACGGGAACGGAAATGGAACGGGAATGGAAATGGAACGGGAACGGAAACGGAACGAGAACGGAAATGGAACGGGAACGGAAACGGAACGGGAACGGAAATGGAACGGGAATGGTAAAGGAACGGGAATGGAAATGGAACGGGAATGGAAAAGGAACGGGAATGGAAATGGATCAGGAATGGAAATGGAACGGGAATGGTAATGGAACTGGAATGGAAATGGAACGGGAATGGAAAAGAAACGGGAATGGAAATGGAACGGGAATGGAAATGGAATGGGAATGGAAATGGAATGGAATGGAATGGAATGGAATGGAATGGAATGTACCGGAGTGGAGTGGAGTGGAGTGGAGTGGAGTAGAGTGCACTGGAACGGAATGGAATGGAATGGAATGGAATGGAACGGAACGGAATGTACCCGAGAAGCACGGAATGGAATGGAATGGAATGGAATGGAATGGAATGTACCGGAGTGGAGTGGAGTGGAATGGAGTGGAGTGGAGTGGAGTGGAATGGAATGGAATGGAAAGGAATGGAATGGAATGCAATGGAATGCAATGGAATGGAAAGGAATGGAATGGAATGGAATGGAATGGAATGGAATGGAATGGAATGGAATGGACAACAGTAGAATGGAATGGAATGGAATGGAATGGAATGGAATGGAATGGAATGGAATGGAATTCAATGGAATGGAATGGAATGGAATGGAATTCAATGGAATGGAATGGAATGGAATGGAATTCCATGGAATGGAATGGAATGGAATTCCATGGAATGGAATGGAATGGAATGGAATTCTATGGAATGGAATGGAGTGGAATCGAATGGAATCGAATGGAATCGAATGGAATGGAATGGAATAGAATGGAATCAACCCGAGTAGAACGGAACGGAACGCAACGGAACGGAACGGAACGGAACGGGACGGAACGGAACGGAATGGAATGGAATGGAACGTAATTCCATGGAATGGAATGGAATGGAATGGAATGGAATGGAATGGAATTCCATGGAATGGAACGGAATGGATTGGAATGGAATGGAATAGAATGGAATGAACCCGAGTAGAACGGAACGGAACACAACGGAACGGAACGGAACGCAACGGAACGGAACGGAACGGAACGGAAAGGAATGGAATGGAATGGAAAGGAATTCAGTGGAATGGAATGGAATGGAATGGAATTCTATGGAATGGAATTCAATGGAATGGAATGGAGTGGAATGGAATGGAATCGAATGGAATTGAATGGAATCGAATGGAATCAAATGGGATCGAATGGAATGGAATGGAATAGAATGGAATCAACCCGAGTAGAACGGAATGGAATGGAATGGAATGGAATGGGATGGAATGGAATGGAATGGAATGGAATGGAATGGAATTCAATGGAATGGAATGGAATGGAATGGAATGGAATGGAATGGAATGGAATGGAAGGGAATGGAATGGAATTCCATGGAATGGAATGGAACGGAATGGAATTCAATGGAATGGAATGGAATGGAATGGAATGGAATGGAATGGAATGGAATGGAATGGAATCAACCTGAGTAGAACGGAATGGAATGGAATGGAATAGAATGGAATGGAATGGAATGGAATGGAATGTACCAAAGTAGAACGGAATGGAATGGAATGGAATGGAATGGAATGGAATGGAATGGAATGGAATGGAATGGAATGGAATGTACACGAGTAGAACGGAATGGAATGGAATGGAATGGATTGGAATGGAATGGAATGGAATGGAATGGAATGTAACCGAGTAGAACGGAATGGAATGTAATTGAATGGAATGTAACCGAGTTGAATGGAACGGAATGGAATGGAATGGAATGGAATGGAATGGAATGGAATGGAATGGAATGGAATTGAGTGCAATGCAATGCAATGGAATGCAATGGAATGGAAAGGAATGGAATGGAATGGAATGGAATCTACCCGAGTAGAACGGAATGGAATGGAATTGAATGGAATGTAACCGAGTAGAACGGAACGGAATGGAATGGAATGGAATGGAATGCAATGGAATGGAATGGAATGGAATGGAATGGAATGGAATGGAATGGAATGGAATGGACACCAGTTGAATGGAATGGAATGGAATGGAATGGAATGGAATGGAATGGAATGGAATGGAATGGAATGGAATGGAATCTACCCGAGTAGAACGGAATGGAACGGAATGGAATGGAATGGAATGGACAGGAGCAGAACGGAATGGAATGCAATGGAATGGAATGGAATGTACCCGAGCAGAACGGAATGGAATGAAATGGAAATGGAAAGGGAATGGAAATGGAACGGGAATGGAAATGGAACGGGAACGGAAATGGAACGGGAATGGAAATGGAACGGGAACGGAAACGGAACGAGAACGGAAATGGAACGGGAACGGAAACGGAACGGGAACGGAAATGGAACGGGAATGGTAATGGAACGGGAATGGAAATGGAACGGGAATGGAAATGGAACGGGGATGGAAATGGATCGGGAATGGAAATGGAACGGGAATGGTAATGGAACTGGAATGGAAATGGAACGGGAATGGAAAAGAAACGGGAATGGAAATGGAACGGGAATGGAAATGGAATGGGAATGGAAATGGAATGGAATGGAATGGAATGGAATGGAATGGAATGTACCGGAGTGGAGTGGAGTGGGGTGGAGTGGAGTAGAGTGCACTGGAACGGAATGGAATGGAATGGAATGGAATGGAACGGAACGGAATGTACCCGAGAAGCACGGAATGGAATGGAATGGAATGGAATGGAATGGAATGGAATGGAATGTACCGGAGTGGAGTGGAGTGGAATGGAGTGGAGTGGAGTGGAGTGGAGTGGAATGGAATGGAATGGAATGGAATGGAATGGAATGGAATGCAATGGAATGCAATGGAATGGAAAGGAATGGAATGGAATGGAATGGAATGGAATGGAATGGACAGCAGTAGAATGGAATGGAATGGAATGGAATGGAATGGAATGGAATGGAATGGAATGGAATGGAATTCAATGGAATGGAATGGAATGGAATGGAATTCAATGGAATGGAATGGAATGGAATGGAATTCTATGGAATGGAATGGAGTGGAATCGAATGGAATCGAATGGAATCGAATGGAATGGAATGGAATAGAATGGAATCAACCCGAGTAGAACGGAACGGAACGCAACGGAACGGAACGGAACGGAACGGGACGGAACGGAACTTAATGGAATGGAATGGAACGGAATTCCATGGAATGGAATGGAATGGAATGGAATGGAATGGAATGGAATGGAATGGAATGGAATTCAATGGAATGGAAAGGAATGGATTGGAATGGAATGGAATAGAATGGAATCAACCCGAGTGGAACGGAACGGAACACAACGGAATGGAACGGAACGCAACGGAACGGAACGGAACGGAACGGAACGGAATGGAATGGAATGGAACGGAATTCAGTGGAATGGAATGGAATGGAATGGAATTCTATGGAATGGAATGGAATGGAATGGAATGGAATGGAATGGAATGGAATGGAATGGAATGGAATGGAATGGAATTCCATGGAATGGAATGGAATGGAATGGAATGGAATGGAATGGAATGGAATTCAATGGAATGGAATGGAGTGGAATGGAATGGAATCGAATGGAATTGAATGGAATCGAATGGAATCAAATGGGATCGAATGGAATGGAATGGAATAGAATGGAATCAACCCGAGTAGAACGGAATGGAATGGAATGGAATGGAATGGGATGGAATGGAATGGAATGGAATGGAATGGAATGGAATTCAATGGAATGGAATGGAATGGAATGGAATGGAATTCCATGGAATGGAATGGAATGGAATGGAATGTACCGGAGTGGAGTGGAGTGGAATGGAGTGGAGTGGAGTGGAGTGGAGTGGAGTGGAATGGAATGGAATGGAATGGAATGGAATGGAATGGAATGCAATGGAATGCAATGGAATGGAAAGGAATGGAATGGAATGGAATGGAATGGAATGGAATGGAATGGAATGGAATGGACACCAGTAGAATGGAATGGAATGGAATGGAATGGAATGGAATGGAATTCAATGGAATGGAATGGAATGGAATGGAATTCTATGGAATGGAATGGAGTGGAATCGAATGGAATCGAATGGAATCGAATGGAATGGAATGGAATAGAATGGAATCAACCCGAGTAGAACGGAACGGAACGCAACGGAACGGAACGGAACGGAACGGGACGGAAAGGAACGGAATGGAATGGAATGGAACGGAATTCCATTGAATGGAATGGAATGGAATGGAATTCAATGGAATGGAATGGAATGGAATGGAATGGAATGGAATTCAATGGAATGGAATGGAATGGAATGGAATGGAATGGAATGGAATGGAATGGAATGGAATTCAATGGAATGGAACGGAATGGATTGGAATGGAATGGAATAGAATGGAATCAACCCGAGTAGAACGGAACGGAACACAACGGAACGGAACGGAACGCAACGGAACGGAACGGAACGGAACGGAACGGAATGGAATGGAATGGAACGGAATTCAGTGGAATGGAATGGAATGGAATGGAATGGAATGGAATGGAATGGAATGGAATGGAATGGAATGGAATGGAATTCAATGGAATGGAATGGAATGGAATCGAATGGAATCGAATGGAATCGAATGGAATCAATTGGAATCGAATGGAATCGAATGGAATGGAATGGAATAGAATGGAATCAACCCGAGTAGAACGGAACGGCACGCAACGGAACGGAACGGAATGGAACGGGACGGAACGGAACGGAATGGAATGGAATGGAACGGAATTCAATGGAATGGAAAGGAATGGAATGGAATTCAATGGAATGGAATGGAATGGAATGGAATTCAATGGAATGGAATGGAATGGAATGGAATCAACCCGAGTGGAGTGGAATGGAATGGAATGGAATGGAATGGAATGGAATGGAATGGAATGGAATGGAATCGAATGGAATGGAATGGAATGGAATGGAATGGAATTCAATGGAATGGAATGGAATGGAATCGAATGGAATCGAATGGAATCGAATGGAATCGATCGGAATCGAATGGAATCTAATAGAATGGAATGGAATAGAATGGAATCAACCCGAGTAGAACGGAACGGAACGCAACGGAACGGAACGGAACGGAACAGGACGGAACGGAACGGAATGGAATGGAATGGAACGGAATTCAATGGAATGGAATGGAATGGAATGGAACGGAATGGAATGGAATGGAATGGAATGGAATGGAATGGAATGGAATTCAATGGAATGGAATGGAATGGAATGGAATGGAATGGAATTCCATGGAATGGAATGGAGTGGAATCGAATGGAATCGAATGGAATCGAATGGAATCGAATGGAATCGAATGAGATCGAATGGAATGGAATGGAATAGAATGGAATCAACCCGAGTAGAACGGAATGGAATGGAATGGAATGGAATGGAATGGAATGGAATGGAATGGAATGGAATGGAATTCAATGGAATGGAATGGAATGGAATGGAATGGAATGGAATGGAATGGAATGGAATTCCATGGAATTCAATGGAATGGAATGGAATGGAATTCAATGGAATGGAATGGAATGGAATGGAATGGAATGGAATGGAATTCAATGGAATGGAATGGAATGGAATCCAATGGAATCGAATGGAATAGAATGGAATCAATTGGAATCGAATGGAATCGAATGGAATGGAATGGAATAGAATGGAATCAACCCGAGTAGAACGGAACGGCACGCAACGGAACGGAACGGAATGGAACGGGACGGAACGGAACGGAATGGAATGGAATGGAACGGAATTCAATGGAATGGAATGGAATGGAATGGAATTCAATGGAATGGAATGGAATGGAATGGAATTCCATGGAATGGAATGGAATGGAATGGAATGGAATAGAATGGAATCAACCTGAGTAGAACGGAACGGAACGCAACGGAACGAAACGGAACGCAACGGAAAGGAACGGAACGGAAAGGAACGGAACGGAATGGAATGGAATGGAACGGAATTCAATGGAATGGAATGGAATGGAATGGAATTCAATGGAATGGAATGGAACTCAATGGAATGGAATGGAATGGAATGGAATGGAATTCAATGGAATTCAATGGAATGGAATGGAATGGAATGGAATGGAATTCAATGGAATGGAATGGAATGGAATGGAATGGAATGGAATGGAATTCAATGGAATGGAATGGAATGGAATCCAATGGAATCGAATGGAATAGAATGGAATCAATTGGAATCGAATGGAATCGAATGGAATGGAATGGAATAGAATGGAATCAACCCGAGTAGAACGGAACGGCACGCAACGGAACGGAACGGAATGGAACGGGACGGAACGGAACGGAATGGAATGGAATGGAACGGAATTCAATGGAATGGAATGGAATGGAATGGAATTCAATGGAATGGAATGGAATGGAATGGAATTCCATGGAATGGAATGGAATGGAATGGAATGGAATAGAATGGAATCAACCTGAGTAGAACGGAACGGAACGCAACGGAACGAAACGGAACGCAACGGAAAGGAACGGAACGGAAAGGAACGGAACGGAATGGAATGGAATGGAACGGAATTCAATGGAATGGAATGGAATGGAATGGAATTCAATGGAATGGAATGGAACTCAATGGAATGGAATGGAATGGAATGGAATGGAATTCAAAGGAATGGAATGGAATGGAATGGAGTGGAATTCAATGGAATGGAATGGAATGGAATCGAATGGAATCGAATGGAATCGAATGGAATCGATTGGAATCGAATGGAATCGAATAGAATGGAATGGAATAGAATGGAATCAACCCGAGTAGAACGGAACGGAACGCAACGGAACGGAACGGAACGGAACGGAACGGAACGGAATGGAATGGAATGGACACCAGTAGAATGGAATGGAATGGAATGGAATGGAATGGAATGGAATGAAATGGAATGGAATCTCCCCGAGTAGAACGGAATGGAACGGATTGGAATGGAATGGAATGGACAGGAGCAGAACGGAATGGAATGCAATGGAATGGAATGGAATGTACCCGAGCAGAACGGAATGGAATGAAATGGAAATGGAAAGGGAATGGAAATGGAACGGGAATGGAAATGGAACGGGAACGGAAATGGAACGGGAACGGAAATGGAACGGGAACGGAAACGGAACGAGAACGGAAATGGAACGGGAACGGAAACGGAACGGGAACGGAAATGGAACGGGAATGGTAATGGAATGGGAATGGAAATGGAACGGGAATGGAAATGGAACGGGAATGGAAATGGATCGGGAATGGAAATGGAACGGGAATGGTAATGGAACTGGAATGGAAATGGAACGGGAATGGAAAAGAAACGGGAATGGAAATGGAACGGGAATGGAAATGGAATGGGAATGGAAATGGAATAGAATGGAATGGAATGGAATGGAATGGAATGGAATGTACCGGAGTGGAGTGGAGTGGAGTGGAGTGCAGTAGAGTGCACTGGAACGGAATGGAATGGAATGGAATGGAATGGAACGGAACGGAATGTACCCGAGAAGCACGGAATTGAATGGAATGGAATGGAATGGAATGGAATGGAATGGAATGGAATGTACCGGAGTGGAGTGGAGTGGAATGGAGTGGAGTGGAGTGGAGTGGAGTGGAATGGAATGGAATGGAATGGAATGGAATGGAATGCAATGGAATGCAATGGAATGGAAAGGAATGGAATGGAATGGAATGGAATGGAATGGAATGGAATGGAATGGAATGGAATGGACACCAGTAGAATGGAATGGAATGGAATGGAATGGAATGGAATGGAATGGAATGGAATGGAATTCAATGGAATGGAATGGAATGGAATGGAATTCAATGGAATGGAATGGAATGGAATGGAATGGAATTCAATGGAATGGAATGGAATGGAATGGAATGGAATGGAATGGAATGGAATGGAATGGAATTCAATGGAATGGAATGGAGTGGAATGGAATGGAATCGAATGGAATTGAATGGAATCGAATGGAATCAAATGGGATCGAATGGAATGGAATGGAATAGAATGGAATCAACCCGAGTAGAACGGAATGGAATGGAATGGAATGGAATGGGATGGAATGGAATGGAATGGAATGGAATGGAATGGAATGGAATGGAATGGAATGGAATTCAATGGAATGGAATGGAATGGAATGGAATGGAATGGAATGGAATGGAATGGAATGGAATGGAATTCAATGGAATGGAATGGAACGGAATGGAATTCAATGGAATGGAATGGAATGGAATGGAATGGAATTCAATGGAATGGAATGGAATGGAATGGAATGGAATGGAATTCAATGGAATGGAATGGAATGGAATCGAATGGAATGGAATGGAATGGAATGGAATGGAATGGAATGGAATGGAATGGAATGGAATAGAATGGAATCAACCCGAGTAGAACGGAATGGAATGGAATGGAATGGAATGGAATGGAATGGAATGGAATGGAATGGAATGGAATGGAATGGAATGTACCAAAGTAGAACGGAATGGAATGGAATGGAATGGAATGGAATGGAATGGAATGGAATGGAATGGAATGTACCCGAGTAGAACGGAATGGAATGGAATGGAATGGATTGGAATGGAATGGAATGGAATGGAATGGAATGTAACCGAGTAGAACGGAATGGAATGTAATTGAATGGAATGTAACCGAGTTGAACGGAACGGAATGGAATGGAATGGAATGGAATGGAATGGAATGGAATGGAATGGAATGGAATTGAGTGCAATGCAATGCAATGGAATGCAATGGAATGGAAAGGAATGGAATGGAATGGAATGGAATCTACCCGAGTAGAACGGAATGGAATGGAATTGAATGGAATGTAACCGAGTAGAACGGAACGGAATGGAATGGAATGGAATGGAATGCAATGGAATGGAATGGAATGGAATGGAATGGAATGGAATGGACACCAGTAGAATGGAATGGAATGGAATGGAATGGAATGGAATGGAATGGAATGGAATGGAATGGAATGGAATGGAATGGAATGGAATGGAATGGAATCTACCCGAGTAGAACGGAATGGAACGGAATGGAATGGAATGGAATGGACAGGAGCAGAACGGAATGGAATGCAATGGAATGGAATGGAATGTACCCGAGCAGAACGGAATGGAATGAAATGGAAATGGAAAGGGAATGGAAATGGAACGGGAATGGAAATGGAACGGGAACGGAAATGGAACGGGAATGGAAATGGAACGGGAACGGAAACGGAACGAGAACGGAAATGGAACGGGAACGGAAACGGAACGGGAACGGAAATGGAACGGGAATGGTAAAGGAACGGGAATGGAAATGGAACGGGAATGGAAAAGGAACGGGAATGGAAATGGATCAGGAATGGAAATGGAACGGGAATGGTAATGGAACTGGAATGGAAATGGAACGGGAATGGAAAAGAAACGGGAATGGAAATGGAACGGGAATGGAAATGGAATGGGAATGGAAATGGAATGGAATGGAATGGAATGGAATGGAATGGAATGTACCGGAGTGGAGTGGAGTGGAGTGGAGTGGAGTAGAGAGCACTGGAACGGAATGGAATGGAATGGAATGGAATGGAACGGAACGGAATGTACCCGAGAAGCACGGAATGGAATGGAATGGAATGGAATGGAATGTACCGGAGTGGAGTGGAGTGGAATGGAGTGGAGTGGAGTGGAGTGGAATGGAATGGAATGGAAAGGAATGGAATGGAATGCAATGGAATGCAATGGAATGGAAAGGAATGGAATGGAATGGAATGGAATGGAATGGAATGGAATGGAATGGAATGGAATGGAATGGACAACAGTAGAATGGAATGGAATGGAATGGAATGGAATGGAATGGAATGGAATGGAATTCAGTGGAATGGAATGGAATGGAATGGAATTCAATGGAATGGAATGGAATGGAATGGAATTCCATGGAATGGAATGGAATGGAATTCCATGGAATGGAATGGAATGGAATGGAATTCTATGGAATGGAATGGAGTGGAATCGAATGGAATCGAATGGAATCGAATGGAATGGAATGGAATAGAATGGAATCAACCCGAGTAGAACGGAACGGAACGCAACGGAACGGAACGGAACGGAACGGGACGGAACGGAACGGAATGGAATGGAATGGAACGTAATTCCATGGAATGGAATGGAATGGAATGGAATGGAATGGAATGGAATTCAATGGACTGGAACGGAATGGATTGGAATGGAATGGAATAGAATGGAATGAACCCGAGTAGAACGGAACGGAACACAACGGAACGGAACGGAACGCAACGGAACGGAACGGAACGGAACGGAACGGAATGGAATGGAATGGAAAGGAATTCAGTGGAATGGAATGGAATGGAATGGAATTCTATGGAATGGAATTCAATGGAATGGAATGGAGTGGAATGGAATGGAATCGAATGGAATTGAATGGAATCGAATGGAATCAAATGGGATCGAATGGAATGGAATGGAATAGAATGGAATCAACCCGAGTAGAACGGAATGGAATGGAATGGAATGGAATTCAATGGAATGGAATGGAATGGAATGGAATGGAATGGAATTCAATGGAATGGAATGGAATGGAATGGAATGGAATGGAATGGAATGGAATGGAATGGAATGGAATTCAATGGAATGGAATGGAACGGAATGGAATTCAATGGAATGGAATGGAATGGAATGGAATTCCATGGAATGGAATGGAATGGAATTCCATGGAATGGAATGGAATGGAATGGAATTCCATGGAATGGAATGGAATGGAATGGAATTCAATGGAATGGAATGGAATGGAATCGAATGGAATGGAATGGAATGGAATGGAATGGAATGGAATGGAATAGAATGGAATCAACCTGAGTAGAACGGAATGGAATGGAATGGAATAGAATGGAATGGAATGGAATGGAATGGAATGTACCAAAGTAGAACGGAATGGAATGGAATGGAATGGAATGGAATGGAATGGAATGGAATGGAATGGAATGGAATGGAATGTACACGAGTAGAACGGAATGGAATGGAATGGAATGGATTGGAATGGAATGGAATGGAATGGAATGGAATGTAACCGAGTAGAACGGAATGGAATGTAATTGAATGGAATGTAACCGAGTTGAACGGAACGGAATGGAATGGAATGGAATGGAATGGAATGGAATGGAATGGAATGGAATGGAATGGAATTGAGTGCAATGCAATGCAATGGAATGCAATGGAATGGAAAGGAATGGAATGGAATGGAATGGAATCTACCCGAGTAGAACGGAATGGAATGGAATTGAATGGAATGTAACCGAGTAGAACGGAACGGAATGGAATGGAATGGAATGGAATGCAATGGAATGGAATGGAATGGAATGGAATGGAATGGAATGGACACCAGTTGAATGGAATGGAATGGAATGGAATGGAATGGAATGGAATGGAATGGAATGGAATGGAATGGAATGGAATGGAATCTACCCGAGTAGAACGGAATGGAACGGAATGGAATGGAATGGAATGGACAGGAGCAGAACGGAATGGAATGCAATGGAATGGAATGGAATGTACCCGAGCAGAACGGAATGGAATGAAATGGAAATGGAAAGGGAATGGAAATGGAACGGGAATGGAAATGGAACGGGAACGGAAATGGAACGGGAATGGAAATGGAACGGGAACGGAAACGGAACGAGAACGGAAATGGAACGGGAACGGAAACGGAACGGGAACGGAAATGGAACGGGAATGGTAATGGAACGGGAATGGAAATGGAACGGGAATGGAAATGGAACGGGGATGGAAATGGATCGGGAATGGAAATGGAACGGGAATGGTAATGGAACTGGAATGGAAATGGAACGGGAATGGAAAAGAAACGGGAATGGAAATGGAACGGGAATGGAAATGGAATGGGAATGGAAATGGAATGGAATGGAATGGAATGGAATGGAATGGAATGGAATGTACCGGAGTGGAGTGGAGTGGAGTGGAGTGGAGTAGAGTGCACTGGGACGGAATGGAATGGAATGGAATGGAATGGAACGGAACGGAATGTACCCGAGAAGCACGGAATGGAATGGAATGGAATGGAATGGAATGGAATGGAATGTACCGGAGTGGAGTGGAGTGGAATGGAGTGGAGTGGAGTGGAGTGGAGTGGAATGGAATGGAATGGAATGGAATGGAATGGAATGGAATGGAATGCAATGGAATGCAATGGAATGGAAAGGAATGGAATGGAATGGAATGGAATGGAATGGAATGGACAGCAGTAGAATGGAATGGAATGGAATGGAATGGAATGGAATGGAATGGAATGGAATGGAATGGAATGGAATGGAATGGAATTCAATGGAATGGAATGGAATGGAATGGAATTCAATGGAATGGAATGGAATGGAATGGAATTCAATGGAATGGAATGGAATGGAATGGAATTCTATGGAATGGAATGGAGTGGAATCGAATGGAATCGAATGGAATCGAATGGAATGGAATGGAATAGAATGGAATCAACCCGAGTAGAACGGAACGGAACGCAACGGAACGGAACGGAACGGAACGGGACGGAACGGAACTTAATGGAATGGAATGGAACGGAATTCCATGGAATGGAATGGAATGGAATGGAATGGAATGGAATGGAATGGAATGGAATGGAATTCAATGGAATGGAACGGAATGGATTGGAATGGAATGGAATAGAATGGAATCAACCCGAGTGGAACGGAACGGAACACAACGGAACGGAACGGAACGCAACGGAACGGAACGGAACGGAACGGAACGGAATGGAATGGAATGGAACGGAATTCAGTGGAATGGAATGGAATGGAATGGAATTCTATGCAATGGAATGGAATGGAATGGAATGGAATGGAATGGAATGGAATGGAATTCCATGGAATGGAATGGAATTCAATGGAATGGAATGGAGTGGAATGGAATGGAATCGAATGGAATTGAATGGAATCGAATTGAATCAAATGGGATCGAATTGAATGGAATGGAATAGAATGGAAGCAACCCGAGTAGAACGGAATGGAATGGAATGGAATGGAATGGGATGGAATGGAATGGAATGGAATGGAATGGAATGGAATTCAATGGAATGGAATGGAATGGAATGGAATTCAATGGAATGGAATGGAATGGAATCGAATGGAATGGAATGGAATGGAATGGAATAGAATGGAATCAACCTGAGTAGAACGGAATGGAATGGAATGTAATGTAATGGAATGGAATTGAATGGAATGGAATGGAATGGAATGGAATGTACCAAAGTAGAACGGAAAGGAATGGAATGGAATGGAATGGAATGGAATGGAATGGAACGGAAGGTACCCGAGTAGAACGGAATGGAATGGAATGGAATGGATTGGAATGGAATGGAATGGAATGGAATGGAATGGAATGGAATGTAACCGAGTAGAACGGAATGGAATGTAATTGAATGGAATGTAACCGAGTTGAACGGAACGGAATGGAATGGAATGGAATGGAATGGAATGGAATGGAATGGAATGGAATGGAATTGAGTGCAATGCAATGCAATGGAATGCAATGGAATGGAAAGGAATGGAATGGAATGGAATGGAATCTACCCGAGTAGAACGGAATGGAATGGAATTGAATGGAATGTAACCGAGTAGAACGGAACGGAATGGAATGGAATGGAATGGAATGGAATGGAATGGAATTCAATGGAATGGAATGGAATGGAATGGAATGGAATTCAATGGAATGGAATGGAATGGAATGGAATGGAATTCAATGGAATGGAATGGAATGGAATCGAATGGAATGGAATGGAATGGAATGGAATGGAATGGAATGGAATAGAATGGAATCAACCCGAGTAGAAAGGAATGGAATGGAATGGAATGGAATGGAATGGAATGGAATGGAATGGAATGGAATGGAATGTACCAAAGTAGAATGGAATGGAATGGAATGGAATGGAATGGAATGGAATGGAATGGAATGGAATGTACCCGAGTAGAACGGAATGGAATGGAATGGAATGGATTGGAATGGAATGGAATGGAATGGAATGGAATGTAACCGAGTAGAACGGAATGGAATGTAATTGAATGGAATGTAACCGAGTTGAACGGAACGGAATGGAATGGAATGGAATGGAGTGGAATGGAATGGAATGGAATGGAATTGAGTGCAATGCAATGCAATGGAATGCAATGGAATGGAAAGGAATGGAATGGAATGGACTGGAATCTACCCGAGTAGAACGGAATGGAATGGAATTGAATGGAATGTAACCGAGTAGAACGGAACGGAATGGAATGGAATGGAATGGAATGCAATGGAATGGAATGGAATGGAATGGAATGGAATGGAATGGACACCAGTAGAATGGAATGGAATGGAATGGAATGGAATGGAATGGAATGGAATGGAATGGAATGGAATCTACCCGAGTAGAACGGAATGGAACGGAATGGAATGGAATGGAATGGACAGGAGCAGAACGGAATGGAATGCAATGGAATGGAATGGAATGTACCCGAGCAGAACGGAATGGAATGAAATGGAAATGGAAAGGGAATGGAAATGGAACGGGAATGGAAATGGAACGGGAACGGAAATGGAACGGGAATGGAAATGGAACGGGAACGGAAACGGAACGAGAACGGAAATGGAACGGGAACGGAAACGGAACGGGAACGGAAATGGAACGGGAATGGTAAAGGAACGGGAATGGAAATGGAACGGGAATGGAAAAGGAACGGGAATGGAAATGGATCAGGAATGGAAATGGAACGGGAATGGTAATGGAACTGGAATGGAAATGGAACGGGAATGGAAAAGAAACGGGAATGGAAATGGAACGGGAATGGAAATGGAATGGGAATGGAAATGGAATGGAATGGAATGGAATGGAATGGAATGGAATGTACCGGAGTGGAGTGGAGTGGAGTGGAGTGGAGTAGAGTGCACTGGAACGGAATGGAATGGAATGGAATGGAATGGAACGGAACGGAATGTACCCGAGAAGCACGGAATGGAATGGAATGGAATGGAATGGAATGGAATGTACCGGAGTGGAGTGGAGTGGAATGGAGTGGAGTGGAGTGGAGTGGAATGGAATGGAATGGAAAGGAATGGAATGGAATGCAATGGAATGCAATGGAATGGAAAGGAATGGAATGGAATGGAATGGAATGGAATGGAATGGAATGGAATGGAATGGACAACAGTAGAATGGAATGGAATGGAATGGAATGGAATGGAATGGAATGGAATGGAATGGAATTCAATGGAATGGAATGGAATGGAATGGAATTCAATGGAATGGAATGGAATGGAATGGAATTCCATGGAATGGAATGGAATGGAATTCCATGGAATGGAATGGAATGGAATGGAATTCTATGGAATGGAATGGAGTGGAATCGAATGGAATCGAATGGAATCGAATGGAATGGAATGGAATAGAATGGAATCAACCCGAGTAGAACGGAACGGAACGCAACGGAACGGAACGGAACGGAACGGGACGGAACGGAACGGAATGGAATGGAATGGAACGTAATTCCATGGAATGGAATGGAATGGAATGGAATGGAATGGAATGGAATTCCATGGAATGGAACGGAATGGATTGGAATGGAATGGAATAGAATGGAATGAACCCGAGTAGAACGGAACGGAACACAACGGAACGGAACGGAACGCAACGGAACGGAACGGAACGGAACGGAAAGGAATGGAATGGAATGGAAAGGAATTCAGTGGAATGGAATGGAATGGAATGGAATTCTATGGAATGGAATTCAATGGAATGGAATGGAGTGGAATGGAATGGAATCGAATGGAATTGAATGGAATCGAATGGAATCAAATGGGATCGAATGGAATGGAATGGAATAGAATGCAATCAACCCGAGTAGAACGGAATGGAATGGAATGGAATGGAATGGGATGGAATGGAATGGAATGGAATGGAATGGAATGGAATTCAATGGAATGGAATGGAATGGAATGGAATGGAATGGAATGGAATGGAATGGAAGGGAATGGAATGGAATTCCATGGAATGGAATGGAACGGAATGGAATTCAATGGAATGGAATGGAATGGAATGGAATGGAATTCCATGGAATGGAATGGAATGGAATGGAATCAACCTGAGTAGAACGGAATGGAATGGAATGGAATGGAATGGAATGGAATGGAATGGAATGGAATGTACCAAAGTAGAACGGAATGGAATGGAATGGAATGGAATGGAATGGAATGGAATGGAATGGAATGGAATGGAATGTACCCGAGTAGAACGGAATGGAATGGAATGGAATGGATTGGAATGGAATGGAATGGAATGGAATGGAATGTAACCGAGTAGAACGGAATGGAATGTAATTGAATGGAATGTAACCGAGTTGAATGGAACGGAATGGAATGGAATGGAATGGAATGGAATGGAATGGAATGGAATGGAATGGAATTGAGTGCAATGCAATGCAATGGAATGCAATGGAATGGAAAGGAATGGAATGGAATGGAATGGAATCTACCCGAGTAGAACGGAATGGAATGGAATTGAATGGAATGTAACCGAGTAGAACGGAACGGAATGGAATGGAATGGAATGGAATGCAATGGAATGGAATGGAATGGAATGGAATGGAATGGAATGGAATGGAATGGAATGGACACCAGTTGAATGGAATGGAATGGAATGGAATGGAATGGAATGGAATGGAATGGAATGGAATGGAATGGAATCTACCCGAGTAGAACGGAATGGAACGGAATGGAATGGAATGGAATGGACAGGAGCAGAACGGAATGGAATGCAATGGAATGGAATGGAATGTACCCGAGCAGAACGGAATGGAATGAAATGGAAATGGAAAGGGAATGGAAATGGAACGGGAATGGAAATGGAACGGGAACGGAAATGGAACGGGAATGGAAATGGAACGGGAACGGAAACGGAACGAGAACGGAAATGGAACGGGAACGGAAACGGAACGGGAACGGAAATGGAACGGGAATGGTAATGGAACGGGAATGGAAATGGAACGGGAATGGAAATGGAACGGGAATGGAAATGGATCGGGAATGGAAATGGAACGGGAATGGTAATGGAACTGGAATGGAAATGGAACGGGAATGGAAAAGAAACGGGAATGGAAATGGAACGGGAATGGAAATGGAATGGGAATGGAAATGGAATGGAATGGAATGGAATGGAATGGAATGGAATGTACCGGAGTGGAGTGGAGTGGAGTGGAGTGGAGTAGAGTGCACTGGAACGGAATGGAATGGAATGGAATGGAATGGAACGGAACGGAATGTACCCGAGAAGCACGGAATGGAATGGAATGGAATGGAATGGAATGGAATGGAATGGAATGTACCGGAGTGGAGTGGAGTGGAATGGAGTGGAGTGGAGTGGAGTGGAGTGGAATGGAATGGAATGGAATGGAATGGAATGGAATGCAATGGAATGCAATGGAATGGAAAGGAATGGAATGGAATGGAATGGAATGGAATGGAATGGACACCAGTAGAATGGAATGGAATGGAATGGAATGGAATGGAATGGAATGGAATGGAATGGAATGGAATTCAATGGAATGGAATGGAATGGAATGGAATTCAATGGAATGGAATGGAATGGAATGGAATTCTATGGAATGGAATGGAGTGGAATCGAATGGAATCGAATGGAATCGAATGGAATGGAATGGAATAGAATGGAATCAACCCGAGTAGAACGGAACGGAACGCAACGGAACGGAACGGAACGGAACGGGACGGAACGGAACTTAATGGAATGGAATGGAACGGAATTCCATGGAATGGAATGGAATGGAATGGAATGGAATGGAATGGAATGGAATGGAATGGAATTCAATGGAATGGAACGGAATGGATTGGAATGGAATGGAATAGAATGGAATCAACCCGAGTGGAACGGAACGGAACACAACGGAATGGAACGGAACGCAACGGAACGGAACGGAACGGAACGGAACGGAATGGAATGGAATGGAACGGAATTCAGTGGAATGGAATGGAATGGAATGGAATTCTATGGAATGGAATGGAATGGAATGGAATGGAATGGAATGGAATGGAATGGAATGGAATGGAATGGAATTCCATGGAATGGAATGGAATGGAATGGAATGGAATGGAATGGAATGGAATTCAATGGAATGGAATGGAGTGGAATGGAATGGAATCGAATGGAATTGAATGGAATCGAATGGAATCAAATGGGATCGAATGGAATGGAATGGAATAGAATGGAATCAACCCGAGTAGAACGGAATGGAATGGAATGGAATGGAATGGGATGGAATGGAATGGAATGGAATGGAATGGAATGGAATTCAATGGAATGGAATGGAATGGAATGGAATGGAATTCCATGGAATGGAATGGAATGGAATGGAATGTACCGGAGTGGAGTGGAGTGGAATGGAGTGGAGTGGAGTGGAGTGGAGTGGAGTGGAATGGAATGGAATGGAATGGAATGGAATGGAATGGAATGCAATGGAATGGAATGGAATGGAAAGGAATGGAATGGAATGGAATGGAATGGAATGGAATGGAATGGAATGGAATGGACACCAGTAGAATGGAATGGAATGGAATGGAATGGAATGGAATGGAATTCAATGGAATGGAATGGAATGGAATGGAATTCTATGGAATGGAATGGAGTGGAATCGAATGGAATCGAATGGAATCGAATGGAATGGAATGGAATAGAATGGAATCAACCCGAGTAGAACGGAACGGAACGCAACGGAACGGAACGGAACGGAACGGGACGGAAAGGAACGGAATGGAATGGAATGGAATGGAATTCCATTGAATGGAATGGAATGGAATGGAATTCAATGGAATGGAATGGAATGGAATGGAATGGAATGGAATTCAATGGAATGGAATGGAATGGAATGGAATGGAATGGAATGGAATGGAATGGAATGGAATTCAATGGAATGGAACGGAATGGATTGGAATGGAATGGAATAGAATGGAATCAACCCGAGTAGAACGGAACGGAACACAACGGAACGGAACGGAACGCAACGGAACGGAACGGAACGGAATGGAACGGAATGGAATGGAATGGAACGGAATTCAGTGGAATGGAATGGAATGGAATGGAATTCTATGGAATGGAATTCCATGGAATGGAATGGAATGGAATGGAATGGAATGGAATGGAATTCAATGGAATGGAATGGAGTGGAATGGAATGGAATCGAATGGAATTGAATGGAATCGAATGGAATCAAATGGGATCGAATGGAATGGAATGGAATAGAATGGAATCAACCCGAGTAGAACGGAATGGAATGGAATGGAATGGAATGGGATGGAATGGAATGGAATGGAATGGAATGGAATGGAATTCAATGGAATGGAATGGAATGGAATTTAATGGAATTCAATGGAATGGAATGGAACGGAATGGAATTCAATGGAATGGAATGGAATGGAATGGAATGGAATTGAATGGAATCAACCCGAGTAGAACGGAACGGAACGCAACGGAACGGAACGGAACGGAACGGGACGGAACGGAACGGAATGGAATGGAATGGAACGGAATTCCATGGAATGGAATGGAATGGAATGGAATTCAATGGAATGGAATGGAATGGAATGGAATGGAATGGAATGGAATTCAATGGAATGGAATGGAATGGAATGGAATGGAATTCAATGGAATGGAATTCAATGGAATTCAATGGAATGGAATGCAATGGAATGGAATGGAATGGAATGGAATGGAATGGAATTCAATGGAATAGAATGGAATGGAATGGAATGGAAACGAATGGAATCGAATGGAATCGAATGGAATCGAATGGAATCGAATGGAATGGAATGGAATAGAATGGAATCAACCCGAGTAGAACGGAACGGAACGCAACGGAACGGAACGGAACGGAACGGGACGGAAAGGAACGGAATGGAATGGAATGGAACGGAATTCAATTGAATGGAATGGAATGGAATGGAATTCAATGGAATGGAATGGAATGGAATGGAATGGAATTCAATGGAATGGAATGGAATGGAATGGAATGGAATGGAATGGAATGGAATGGAATCAAATGGGATCGAATGGAATGGAATGGAATAGAATGGAATCAACCCGAGTAGAACGGAATGGAAAGGAATGGAATGGAATGGGATGGAATGGAATGGAATGGAATGGAATGGAATGGAATGGAATGGAATGGAATGGAATTCAATGGAATGGAATGGAATGGAATGGAATGGAATGGAATGGAATGGAATGGAATTCAATGGAATGGAATGGAACGGAATGGAATTCAATGGAATGGAATGGAATGGAATGCAATGGAATTCAATGGAATGGAATGGAATGGAATGGAATGGAATGGAATGGAATGGAATGGAATGGAATGGAATGGAATTCCATGGAATGGAATGGAATGGAATGGAATGGAATGGAATTCAATGGAATGGAATGGAGTGGAATGGAATGGAATCGAATGGAATTGAATGGAATCGAATGGAATCGAATGGAATCAAATGGGATCGAATGGAATGGAATGGAATAGAATGGAATCAACCCGAGTAGAACGGAATGGAATGGAATGGAATGGAATGGGATGGAATGGAATGGAATGGAATGGAATGGAATGGAATGGAATTCAATGGAATGGAATGGAATGGAATGGAATGGAATGGAATGGAATTCAATGGAATGGAATGGAACGGAATGGAATTCAATGGAATGGAATGGAATGGAATGGAATGGAATAGAATGGAATCAACCCGAGTAGAACGGAACGGAACGCAACGGAACGGAACGGAACGGAACGGGACGGAATGCAACGGAATGGAATGGAATGGAACGGAATTCCATGGAATGGAATGGAATGGAATGGAATTCAATGGAATGGAATGGAATGGAATGGAATGGAATGGAATGGAATTCAATGGAATGGAATGGAATGGAATGGAATGGAATGGAATGGAACTCAATGGAATGCAATTCAATGGAATGGAATGCAATGGAATGGAATGGAATGGAATGGAATGGAATGGAATGGAATTCAATGGAATAGAATGGAATGGAATGGAATGGAAACGAATGGAATCGAATGGAATCGAATGGAATCGAATGGAATCGAATGGAATGGAATGGAATAGAATGGAATCAACCCGAGTAGAACGGAACGGAACGCAACGGAACGGAACGGAACGGAACGGGACGGAACGGAACGGAATGGAATGGAATGGAACGTAATTCCATGGAATGGAATGGAATGGAATGGAATGGAATGGAATGGAATTCAATGGAATGGAACGGAATGGATTGGAATGGAATGGAATAGAATGGAATGAACCCGAGTAGAACGGAACGGAACACAACGGAACGGAACGGAACGCAACGGAACGGAACGGAACGGAACGGAACGGAATGGAATGGAATGGAAAGGAATTCAGTGGAATGGAATGGAATGGAATGGAATTCTATGGAATGGAATTCAATGGAATGGAATGGAGTGGAATGGAATGGAATCGAATGGAATTGAATGGAATCGAATGGAATCAAATGGGATCGAATGGAATGGAATGGAATAGAATGGAATCAACCCGAGTAGAACGGAATGGAATGGAATGGAATGGAATGGGATGGAATGGAATGGAATGGAATGGAATGGAATGGAATTCAATGGAATGGAATGGAATGGAATGGAATGGAATGGAATGGAATGGAATGGAATGGAATTCAATGGAATGGAATGGAACGGAATGGAATTCAATGGAATGGAATGGAATGGAATGGAATTCCATGGAATGGAATGGAATGGAATTCCATGGAATGGAATAGAATGGAATGGAATTCCATGGAATGGAATGGAATGGAATGGAATTCAATGGAATGGAATGGAATGGAATCGAATGGAATGGAATGGAATGGAATGGAATGGAATGGAATGGAATGGAATAGAATGGAATCAACCTGAGTAGAACGGAATGGAATGGAATGGAATAGAATGGAATGGAATGGAATGGAATGGAATGTACCAAAGTAGAACGGAATGGAATGGAATGGAATGGAATGGAATGGAATGGAATGGAATGGAATGGAATGTACACGAGTAGAACGGAATGGAATGGAATGGAATGGATTGGAATGGAATGGAATGGAATGGAATGGAATGTAACCGAGTAGAACGGAATGGAATGTAATTGAATGGAATGTAACCGAGTTGAACGGAACGGAATGGAATGGAATGGAATGGAATGGAATGGAATGGAATGGAATGGAATGGAATTGAGTGCAATGCAATGCAATGGAATGCAATGGAATGGAAAGGAATGGAATGGAATGGAATGGAATCTACCCGAGTAGAACGGAATGGAATGGAATTGAATGGAATGTAACCGAGTAGAACGGAACGGAATGGAATGGAATGGAATGGAATGCAATGGAATGGAATGGAATGGAATGGAATGGAATGGAATGGAATGGAATGGAATGGAATGGAATGGACACCAGTTGAATGGAATGGAATGGAATGGAATGGAATGGAATGGAATGGAATGGAATGGAATGGAATGGAATGGAATCTACCCGAGTAGAACGGAATGGAACGGAATGGAATGGAATGGAATGGACAGGAGCAGAACGGAATGGAATGCAATGGAATGGAATGGAATGTACCCGAGCAGAACGGAATGGAATGAAATGGAAATGGAAAGGGAATGGAAATGGAACGGGAATGGAAATGGAACGGGAACGGAAATGGAACGGGAATGGAAATGGAACGGGAACGGAAACGGAACGAGAACGGAAATGGAACGGGAACGGAAACGGAACGGGAACGGAAATGGAACGGGAATGGTAACGGAACGGGAATGGAAATGGAACGGGAATGGAAAAGGAACGGGAATGGAAATGGATCGGGAATGGAAATGGAACGGGAATGGTAATGGAACTGGAATGGAAATGGAACGGGAATGGAAAAGAAACGGGAATGGAAATGGAACGGGAATGGAAATGGAATGGGAATGGAAATGGAATGGAATGGAATGGAATGGAATGGAATGGAATGTACCGGAGTGGAGTGGAGTGGGGTGGAGTGGAGTAGAGTGCACTGGAACGGAATGGAATGGAATGGAATGGAATGGAACGGAACGGAATGTACCCGAGAAGCACGGAATGGAATGGAATGGAATGGAATGGAATGGAATGGAATGTACCGGAGTGGAGTGGAGTGGAATGGAGTGGAGTGGAGTGGAGTGGAGTGGAATGGAATGGAATGGAATGGAATGGAATGGAATGGAATGGAATGCAATGGAATGCAATGGAATGGAAAGGAATGGAATGGAATGGAATGGAATGGAATGGAATGGAATGGACAGCAGTAGAATGGAATGGAATGGAATGGAATGGAATGGAATGGAATGGAATGGAATGGAATGGAATGGAATGGAATGGAATTCAATGGAATGGAATGGAATGGAATGGAATTCAATGGAATGGAATGGAATGGAATGGAATTCAATGGAATGGAATGGAATGGAATGGAATTCTATGGAATGGAATGGAGTGGAATCGAATGGAATCGAATGGAATCGAATGGAATGGAATGGAATAGAATGGAATCAACCCGAGTAGAACGGAACGGAACGCAACGGAACGGAACGGAACGGAACGGGACGGAACGGAACTTAATGGAATGGAATGGAACGGAATTCCATGGAATGGAATGGAATGGAATGGAATGGAATGGAATGGAATGGAATGGAATGGAATGGAATTCAATGGAATGGAACGGAATGGATTGGAATGGAATGGAATAGAATGGAATCAACCCGAGTGGAACGGAACGGAACACAACGGAACGGAACGGGACGCAACGGAACGGAACGGAACGGAACGGAACGGAATGGAATGGAATGGAACGGAATTCAGTGGAATGGAATGGAATGGAATGGAATTCTATGGAATGGAATGGAATGGAATGGAATGGAATGGAATTTAATGGAATGGAATGGAATGGAATTCCATGGAATGGAATGGAATGGAATGGAATGGAATGGAATTCAATGGAATGGAATGGAGTGGAATGGAATGGAATCGAATGGAATTGAATGGAATCGAATGGAATCAAATGGGATCGAATGGAATGGAATGGAATAGAATGGAATCAACCCGAGTAGAACGGAATGGAATGGAATGGAATGGAATGGGATGGAATGGAATGGAATGGAATGGAATGGAATGGAATGGAATTCAATGGAATGGAATGGAATGGAATGGAATGGAATTCCATGGAATGGAATGGAATGGAATGGAATGTACCGGAGTGGAGTGGAGTGGAATGGAGTGGAGTGGAGTGGAGTGGAATGGAATGGAATGGAATGGAATGGAATGGAATGCAATGGAATGCAATGGAATGGAAAGGAATGGAATGGAATGGAATGGAATGGAATGGAATGGAATGGAATGGAATGGACACCAGTAGAATGGAATGGAATGGAATGGAATGGAATGGAATGGAATTCAATGGAATGGAATGGAATGGAATGGAATTCTATGGAATGGAATGGAGTGGAATCGAATGGAATCGAATGGAATCGAATGGAATGGAATGGAATAGAATGGAATCAACCCGAGTAGAACGGAACGGAACGCAACGGAACGGAACGGAACGGAACGGGACGGAAAGGAACGGAATGGAATGGAATGGAACGGAATTCCATTGAATGGAATGGAATGGAATGGAATTCAATGGAATGGAATGGAATGGAATGGAATGGAATGGAATTCAATGGAATGGAATGGAATGGAATGGAATGGAATGGAATGGAATGGAATGGAATGGAATTCAATGGAATGGAACGGAATGGATTGGAATGGAATGGAATAGAATGGAATCAACCCGAGTAGAACGGAACGGAACACAACGGAACGGAACGGAACGCAACGGAACGGAACGGAACGGAACGGAACGGAATGGAATGGAATGGAACGGAATTCAGTGGAATGGAATGGAATGGAATGGAATTCTATGGAATGGAATGGAATGGAATGGAATGGAATTCCATGGAATGGAATGGAATGGAATGGAATGGAATGGAATGGAATGGAATTCAATGGAATGGAATGGAGTGGAATGGAATGGAATCGAATGGAATTGAATGGAATCGAATGGAATCAAATGGGATCGAATGGAATGGAATGGAATAGAATGGAATCAACCCGAGTAGAACGGAATGGAATGGAATGGAATGGAATGGGATGGAATGGAATGGAATGGAATGGAATGGAATGGAATTCAATGGAATGGAATGGAATGGAATGGAATGGAATTCAATGGAATGGAATGGAACGGAATGGAATTCAATGGAATGGAATGGAATGGAATGGAATGGAATTGAATGGAATCAACCCGAGTAGAACGGAACGGAACGCAACGGAACGGAACGGAACGGAACGGGACGGAACGCAACGGAATGGAATGGAATGGAACGGAATTCCATGGAATGGAATGGAATGGAATGGAATTCAATGGAATGGAATGGAATGGAATGGAATGGAATGGAATTCAATGGAATGGAATGCAATGGAATGGAATGGAATGGAATGGAATTCAATGGAATGGAATGGAATGGAATGGAATGGAATGGAATTCAATGGAATGGAATGGAATGGAATGGAATGGAATGGAATGGAATGGAATGGAATGGAATGGAATGGAATTCAATGGAATGGAACGGAATGGATTGGAATGGAATGGAATGGAATTCAATGGAATGGAATGGAATGGAATCCAATGGAATCGAATGGAATGGAATGGAATCAATTGGAATCGAATGGAATCGAATGGAATGGAATGGAATAGAATGGAATCAACCCGAGTAGAACGGAACGGAACGCAACGGAACGGAACGGAACGGAACGGGACGGAAAGGAACGGAATGGAATGGAATGGAACGGAATTCCATTGAATGGAATGGAATGGAATGGAATTCAATGGAATGGAATGGAATGGAATGGAATGGAATGGAATTCAATGGAATGGAATGGAATGGAATGGAATGGAATGGAATGGAATGGAATGGAATGGAATGGAATTCAATGGAATGGAACGGAATGGATTGGAATGGAATGGAATAGAATGGAATCAACCCGAGTAGAACGGAACGGAACACAACGGAACGGAACGGAACGCAACGGAACGGAACGGAACGGAACGGAACGGAATGGAATGGAATGGAACGGAATTCAGTGGAATGGAATGGAATGGAATGGAATGGAATGGAATGGAATGGAATGGAATGGAATGGAATGGAATGGAATGGAATTCAATGGAATGGAATGGAATGGAATCGAATGGAATCGAATGGAATCGAATGGAATCAATTGGAATCGAATGGAATCGAATGGAATGGAATGGAATAGAATGGAATCAACCCGAGTAGAACGGAACGGCACGCAACGGAACGGAACGGAATGGAACGGGACGGAACGGAACGGAATGGAATGGAATGGAACGGAATTCAATGGAATGGAAAGGAATGGAATGGAATTCAATGGAATGGAATGGAATGGAATGGAATTCAATGGAATGGAATGGAATGGAATGGAATCAACCCGAGTGGAGTGGAATGGAATGGAATGGAATGGAATGGAATGGAATGGAATGGAATGGAATGGAATCGAATGGAATGGAATGGAATGGAATGGAATGGAATTCAATGGAATGGAATGGAATGGAATCGAATGGAATCGAATGGAATCGAATGGAATCGATCGGAATCGAATGGAATCTAATAGAATGGAATGGAATAGAATGGAATCAACCCGAGTAGAACGGAACGGAACGCAACGGAACGGAACGGAACGGAACAGGACGGAACGGAACGGAATGGAATGGAATGGAACGGAATTCAATGGAATGGAATGGAATGGAATGGAACGGAATGGAATGGAATGGAATGGAATGGAATGGAATGGAATGGAATTCAATGGAATGGAATTCAATGGAATGGAATGGAATGGAATTCCATGGAATGGAATGGAGTGGAATCGAATGGAATCGAATGGAATCGAATGGAATCGAATGGAATCGAATGAGATCGAATGGAATGGAATGGAATAGAATGGAATCAACCCGAGTAGAACGGAATGGAATGGAATGGAATGGAATGGAATGGAATGGAATGGAATGGAATGGAATGGAATTCAATGGAATGGAATGGAATGGAATGGAATGGAATGGAATGGAATGGAATGGAATTCCATGGAATTCAATGGAATGGAATGGAATGGAATTCAATGGAATGGAATGGAATGGAATGGAATGGAATGGAATGGAATTCAATGGAATGGAATGGAATGGAATCCAATGGAATCGAATGGAATAGAATGGAATCAATTGGAATCGAATGGAATCGAATGGAATGGAATGGAATAGAATGGAATCAACCCGAGTAGAACGGAACGGCACGCAACGGAACGGAACGGAATGGAACGGGACGGAACGGAACGGAATGGAATGGAATGGAACGGAATTCAATGGAATGGAATGGAATGGAATGGAATTCAATGGAATGGAATGGAATGGAATGGAATTCCATGGAATGGAATGGAATGGAATGGAATGGAATAGAATGGAATCAACCTGAGTAGAACGGAACGGAACGCAACGGAACGAAACGGAACGCAACGGAAAGGAACGGAACGGAAAGGAACGGAACGGAATGGAATGGAATGGAACGGAATTCAATGGAATGGAATGGAATGGAATGGAATTCAATGGAATGGAATGGAACTCAATGGAATGGAATGGAATGGAATGGAATGGAATTCAATGGAATTCAATGGAATGGAATGGAATGGAATGGAATGGAATTCAATGGAATGGAATGGAATGGAATGGAATGGAATGGAATGGAATTCAATGGAATGGAATGGAATGGAATCCAATGGAATCGAATGGAATAGAATGGAATCAATTGGAATCGAATGGAATCGAATGGAATGGAATGGAATAGAATGGAATCAACCCGAGTAGAACGGAACGGCACGCAACGGAACGGAACGGAATGGAACGGGACGGAACGGAACGGAATGGAATGGAATGGAACGGAATTCAATGGAATGGAATGGAATGGAATGGAATTCAATGGAATGGAATGGAATGGAATGGAATTCCATGGAATGGAATGGAATGGAATGGAATGGAATAGAATGGAATCAACCTGAGTAGAACGGAACGGAACGCAACGGAACGAAACGGAACGCAACGGAAAGGAACGGAACGGAAAGGAACGGAACGGAATGGAATGGAATGGAACGGAATTCAATGGAATGGAATGGAATGGAATGGAATTCAATGGAATGGAATGGAACTCAATGGAATGGAATGGAATGGAATGGAATGGAATTCAAAGGAATGGAATGGAATGGAATGGAGTGGAATTCAATGGAATGGAATGGAATGGAATCGAATGGAATCGAATGGAATCGAATGGAATCGATTGGAATCGAATGGAATCGAATAGAATGGAATGGAATAGAATGGAATCAACCCGAGTAGAACGGAACGGAACGCAACGGAACGGAACGGAACGGAACGGAACGGAACGGAATGGAATGGAATGGACACCAGTAGAATGGAATGGAATGGAATGGAATGGAATGGAATGGAATGAAATGGAATGGAATCTACCCGAGTAGAACGGAATGGAACGGATTGGAATGGAATGGAATGGACAGGAGCAGAACGGAATGGAATGCAATGGAATGGAATGGAATGTACCCGAGCAGAACGGAATGGAATGAAATGGAAATGGAAAGGGAATGGAAATGGAACGGGAATGGAAATGGAACGGGAACGGAAATGGAACGGGAACGGAAATGGAACGGGAACGGAAACGGAACGAGAACGGAAATGGAACGGGAACGGAAACGGAACGGGAACGGAAATGGAACGGGAATGGTAATGGAATGGGAATGGAAATGGAACGGGAATGGAAATGGAACGGGAATGGAAATGGATCGGGAATGGAAATGGAACGGGAATGGTAATGGAACTGGAATGGAAATGGAACGGGAATGGAAAAGAAACGGGAATGGAAATGGAACGGGAATGGAAATGGAATGGGAATGGAAATGGAATAGAATGGAATGGAATGGAATGGAATGGAATGTACCGGAGTGGAGTGGAGTGGAGTGGAGTGCAGTAGAGTGCACTGGAACGGAATGGAATGGAATGGAATGGAATGGAACGGAACGGAATGTACCCGAGAAGCACGGAATTGAATGGAATGGAATGGAATGGAATGGAATGGAATGGAATGGAATGTACCGGAGTGGAGTGGAGTGGAATGGAGTGGAGTGGAGTGGAGTGGAGTGGAATGGAATGGAATGGAATGGAATGGAATGGAATGCAATGGAATGCAATGGAATGGAAAGGAATGGAATGGAATGGAATGGAATGGAATGGAATGGAATGGAATGGACACCAGTAGAATGGAATGGAATGGAATGGAATGGAATGGAATGGAATGGAATGGAATGGAATGGAATTCAATGGAATGGAATGGAATGGAATGGAATTCAATGGAATGGAATGGAATGGAATGGAATGGAATTCAATGGAATGGAATGGAATGGAATGGAATGGAATGGAATGGAATGGAATGGAATGGAATTCAATGGAATGGAATGGAGTGGAATGGAATGGAATCGAATGGAATTGAATGGAATCGAATGGAATCAAATGGGATCGAATGGAATGGAATGGAATAGAATGGAATCAACCCGAGTAGAACGGAATGGAATGGAATGGAATGGAATGGGATGGAATGGAATGGAATGGAATGGAATGGAATGGAATGGAATGGAATGGAATGGAATTCAATGGAATGGAATGGAATGGAATGGAATGGAATGGAATGGAATGGAATGGAATGGAATGGAATTCAATGGAATGGAATGGAACGGAATGGAATTCAATGGAATGGAATGGAATGGAATGGAATGGAATTCAATGGAATGGAATGGAATGGAATGGAATGGAATGGAATTCAATGGAATGGAATGGAATGGAATCGAATGGAATGGAATGGAATGGAATGGAATGGAATGGAATGGAATGGAATGGAATGGAATAGAATGGAATCAACCCGAGTAGAACGGAATGGAATGGAATGGAATGGAATGGAATGGAATGGAATGGAATGGAATGGAATGGAATGGAATGGAATGGAATGTACCAAAGTAGAACGGAATGGAATGGAATGGAATGGAATGGAATGGAATGGAATGGAATGGAATGTACCCGAGTAGAACGGAATGGAATGGAATGGAATGGATTGGAATGGAATGGAATGGAATGGAATGGAATGTAACCGAGTAGAACGGAATGGAATGTAATTGAATGGAATGTAACCGAGTTGAACGGAACGGAATGGAATGGAATGGAATGGAATGGAATGGAATGGAATGGAATGGAATGGAATTGAGTGCAATGCAATGCAATGGAATGCAATGGAATGGAAAGGAATGGAATGGAATGGAATGGAATCTACCCGAGTAGAACGGAATGGAATGGAATTGAATGGAATGTAACCGAGTAGAACGGAACGGAATGGAATGGAATGGAATGGAATGCAATGGAATGGAATGGAATGGAATGGAATGGAATGGAATGGACACCAGTAGAATGGAATGGAATGGAATGGAATGGAATGGAATGGAATGGAATGGAATGGAATGGAATGGAATGGAATGGAATGGAATGGAATGGAATCTACCCGAGTAGAACGGAATGGAACGGAATGGAATGGAATGGAATGGACAGGAGCAGAACGGAATGGAATGCAATGGAATGGAATGGAATGTACCCGAGCAGAACGGAATGGAATGAAATGGAAATGGAAAGGGAATGGAAATGGAACGGGAATGGAAATGGAACGGGAACGGAAATGGAACGGGAATGGAAATGGAACGGGAACGGAAACGGAACGAGAACGGAAATGGAACGGGAACGGAAACGGAACGGGAACGGAAATGGAACGGGAATGGTAAAGGAACGGGAATGGAAATGGAACGGGAATGGAAAAGGAACGGGAATGGAAATGGATCAGGAATGGAAATGGAACGGGAATGGTAATGGAACTGGAATGGAAATGGAACGGGAATGGAAAAGAAACGGGAATGGAAATGGAACGGGAATGGAAATGGAATGGGAATGGAAATGGAATGGAATGGAATGGAATGGAATGGAATGGAATGTACCGGAGTGGAGTGGAGTGGAGTGGAGTGGAGTAGAGAGCACTGGAACGGAATGGAATGGAATGGAATGGAATGGAACGGAACGGAATGTACCCGAGAAGCACGGAATGGAATGGAATGGAATGGAATGGAATGGAATGGAATGTACCGGAGTGGAGTGGAGTGGAATGGAGTGGAGTGGAGTGGAGTGGAATGGAATGGAATGGAAAGGAATGGAATGGAATGCAATGGAATGCAATGGAATGGAAAGGAATGGAATGGAATGGAATGGAATGGAATGGAATGGAATGGAATGGAATGGAATGGACAACAGTAGAATGGAATGGAATGGAATGGAATGGAATGGAATGGAATGGAATTCAGTGGAATGGAATGGAATGGAATGGAATTCAATGGAATGGAATGGAATGGAATGGAATTCCATGGAATGGAATGGAATGGAATTCCATGGAATGGAATGGAATGGAATGGAATTCTATGGAATGGAATGGAGTGGAATCGAATGGAATCGAATGGAATCGAATGGAATGGAATGGAATAGAATGGAATCAACCCGAGTAGAACGGAACGGAACGCAACGGAACGGAACGGAACGGAACGGGACGGAACGGAACGGAATGGAATGGAATGGAACGTAATTCCATGGAATGGAATGGAATGGAATGGAATGGAATGGAATGGAATTCAATGGACTGGAACGGAATGGATTGGAATGGAATGGAATAGAATGGAATGAACCCGAGTAGAACGGAACGGAACACAACGGAACGGAACGGAACGCAACGGAACGGAACGGAACGGAACGGAACGGAATGGAATGGAATGGAAAGGAATTCAGTGGAATGGAATGGAATGGAATGGAATTCTATGGAATGGAATTCAATGGAATGGAATGGAGTGGAATGGAATGGAATCGAATGGAATTGAATGGAATCGAATGGAATCAAATGGGATCGAATGGAATGGAATGGAATAGAATGGAATCAACCCGAGTAGAACGGAATGGAATGGAATGGAATGGAATGGGATGGAATGGAATGGAATGGAATGGAATGGAATGGAATTCAATGGAATGGAATGGAATGGAATGGAATGGAATGGAATGGAATGGAATGGAATGGAATGGAATGGAATTCAATGGAATGGAATGGAACGGAATGGAATTCAATGGAATGGAATGGAATGGAATGGAATTCCATGGAATGGAATGGAATGGATTTCCATGGAATGGAATGGAATGGAATGGAATGGAATTCCATGGAATGGAATGGAATGGAATTCCATGGAATGGAATGGAATGGAATGGAATTCCATGGAATGGAATGGAATGGAATGGAATTCAATGGAATGGAATGGAATGGAATCGAATGGAATGGAATGGAATGGAATGGAATGGAATGGAATGGAATAGAATGGAATCAACCTGAGTAGAACGGAATGGAATGGAATGGAATAGAATGGAATGGAATGGAATGGAATGGAATGTACCAAAGTAGAACGGAATGGAATGGAATGGAATGGAATGGAATGGAATGGAATGGAATGGAATGGAATGGAATGGAATGTACACGAGTAGAACGGAATGGAATGGAATGGAATGGATTGGAATGGAATGGAATGGAATGGAATGGAATGTAACCGAGTAGAACGGAATGGAATGTAATTGAATGGAATGTAACCGAGTTGAACGGAACGGAATGGAATGGAATGGAATGGAATGGAATGGAATGGAATGGAATGGAATGGAATGGAATTGAGTGCAATGCAATGCAATGGAATGCAATGGAATGGAAAGGAATGGAATGGAATGGAATGGAATCTACCCGAGTAGAACGGAATGGAATGGAATTGAATGGAATGTAACCGAGTAGAACGGAACGGAATGGAATGGAATGGAATGGAATGCAATGGAATGGAATGGAATGGAATGGAATGGAATGGAATGGACACCAGTTGAATGGAATGGAATGGAATGGAATGGAATGGAATGGAATGGAATGGAATGGAATGGAATGGAATGGAATGGAATGGAATCTACCCGAGTAGAACGGAATGGAACGGAATGGAATGGAATGGAATGGACAGGAGCAGAACGGAATGGAATGCAATGGAATGGAATGGAATGTACCCGAGCAGAACGGAATGGAATGAAATGGAAATGGAAAGGGAATGGAAATGGAACGGGAATGGAAATGGAACGGGAACGGAAATGGAACGGGAATGGAAATGGAACGGGAACGGAAACGGAACGAGAACGGAAATGGAACGGGAACGGAAACGGAACGGGAACGGAAATGGAACGGGAATGGTAATGGAACGGGAATGGAAATGGAACGGGAATGGAAATGGAACGGGGATGGAAATGGATCGGGAATGGAAATGGAACGGGAATGGTAATGGAACTGGAATGGAAATGGAACGGGAATGGAAAAGAAACGGGAATGGAAATGGAACGGGAATGGAAATGGAATGGGAATGGAAATGGAATGGAATGGAATGGAATGGAATGGAATGGAATGGAATGTACCGGAGTGGAGTGGAGTGGAGTGGAGTGGAGTAGAGTGCACTGGGACGGAATGGAATGGAATGGAATGGAATGGAACGGAACGGAATGTACCCGAGAAGCACGGAATGGAATGGAATGGAATGGAATGGAATGGAATGGAATGTACCGGAGTGGAGTGGAGTGGAATGGAGTGGAGTGGAGTGGAGTGGAGTGGAATGGAATGGAATGGAATGGAATGGAATGGAATGGAATGGAATGCAATGGAATGCAATGGAATGGAAAGGAATGGAATGGAATGGAATGGAATGGAATGGAATGGACAGCAGTAGAATGGAATGGAATGGAATGGAATGGAATGGAATGGAATGGAATGGAATGGAATGGAATGGAATGGAATGGAATTCAATGGAATGGAATGGAATGGAATGGAATTCAATGGAATGGAATGGAATGGAATGGAATTCAATGGAATGGAATGGAATGGAATGGAATTCTATGGAATGGAATGGAGTGGAATCGAATGGAATCGAATGGAATCGAATGGAATGGAATGGAATAGAATGGAATCAACCCGAGTAGAACGGAACGGAACGCAACGGAACGGAACGGAACGGAACGGGACGGAACGGAACTTAATGGAATGGAATGGAACGGAATTCCATGGAATGGAATGGAATGGAATGGAATGGAATGGAATGGAATGGAATGGAATGGAATTCAATGGAATGGAACGGAATGGATTGGAATGGAATGGAATAGAATGGAATCAACCCGAGTGGAACGGAGCGGAACACAACGGAACGGAACGGAACGCAACGGAACGGAACGGAACGGAACGGAACGGAATGGAATGGAATGGAACGGAATTCAGTGGAATGGAATGGAATGGAATGGAATTCTATGCAATGGAATGGAATGGAATGGAATGGAATGGAATGGAATGGAATGGAATTCCATGGAATGGAATGGAATTCAATGGAATGGAATGGAGTGGAATGGAATGGAATCGAATGGAATTGAATGGAATCGAATTGAATCAAATGGGATCGAATTGAATGGAATGGAATAGAATGGAAGCAACCCGAGTAGAACGGAATGGAATGGAATGGAATGGAATGGGATGGAATGGAATGGAATGGAATGGAATGGAATGGAATTCAATGGAATGGAATGGAATGGAATGGAATTCAATGGAATGGAATGGAATGGAATCGAATGGAATGGAATGGAATGGAATGGAATAGAATGGAATCAACCTGAGTAGAACGGAATGGAATGGAATGTAATGTAATGGAATGGAATTGAATGGAATGGAATGGAATGGAATGGAATGTACCAAAGTAGAACGGAAAGGAATGGAATGGAATGGAATGGAATGGAATGGAATGGAACGGAAGGTACCCGAGTAGAACGGAATGGAATGGAATGGAATGGATTGGAATGGAATGGAATGGAATGGAATGGAATGTAACCGAGTAGAACGGAATGGAATGTAATTGAATGGAATGTAACCGAGTTGAACGGAACGGAATGGAATGGAATGGAATGGAATGGAATGGAATGGAATGGAATGGAATGGAATTGAGTGCAATGCAATGCAATGGAATGCAATGGAATGGAAAGGAATGGAATGGAATGGAATGGAATCTACCCGAGTAGAACGGAATGGAATGGAATTGAATGGAATGTAACCGAGTAGAACGGAACGGAATGGAATGGAATGGAATGGAATGGAATGGAATGGAATTCAATGGAATGGAATGGAATGGAATGGAATGGAATTCAATGGAATGGAATGGAATGGAATGGAATGGAATTCAATGGAATGGAATGGAATGGAATCGAATGGAATGGAATGGAATGGAATGGAATGGAATGGAATGGAATGGAATAGAATGGAATCAACCCGAGTAGAAAGGAATGGAATGGAATGGAATGGAATGGAATGGAATGGAATGGAATGGAATGGAATGGAATGGAATGTACCAAAGTAGAATGGAATGGAATGGAATGGAATGGAATGGAATGGAATGGAATGGAATGGAATGGAATGTACCCGAGTAGAACGGAATGGAATGGAATGGAATGGATTGGAATGGAATGGAATGGAATGGAATGGAATGTAACCGAGTAGAACGGAATGGAATGTAATTGAATGGAATGTAACCGAGTTGAACGGAACGGAATGGAATGGAATGGAATGGAGTGGAATGGAATGGAATGGAATGGAATTGAGTGCAATGCAATGCAATGGAATGCAATGGAATGGAAAGTAATGGAATGGAATGGACTGGAATCTACCCGAGTAGAACGGAATGGAATGGAATTGAATGGAATGTAACCGAGTAGAACGGAACGGAATGGAATGGAATGGAATGGAATGCAATGGAATGGAATGGAATGGAATGGAATGGAATGGAATGGACACCAGTAGAATGGAATGGAATGGAATGGAATGGAATGGAATGGAATGGAATGGAATGGAATGGAATCTACCCGAGTAGAACGGAATGGAACGGAATGGAATGGAATGGAATGGACAGGAGCAGAACGGAATGGAATGCAATGGAATGGAATGGAATGTACCCGAGCAGAACGGAATGGAATGAAATGGAAATGGAAAGGGAATGGAAATGGAACGGGAATGGAAATGGAACGGGAACGGAAATGGAACGGGAATGGAAATGGAACGGGAACGGAAACGGAACGAGAACGGAAATGGAACGGGAACGGAAACGGAACGGGAACGGAAATGGAACGGGAATGGTAAAGGAACGGGAATGGAAATGGAACGGGAATGGAAAAGGAACGGGAATGGAAATGGATCAGGAATGGAAATGGAACGGGAATGGTAATGGAACTGGAATGGAAATGGAACGGGAATGGAAAAGAAACGGGAATGGAAATGGAACGGGAATGGAAATGGAATGGGAATGGAAATGGAATGGAATGGAATGGAATGGAATGGAATGGAATGTACCGGAGTGGAGTGGAGTGGAGTGGAGTGGAGTAGAGTGCACTGGAACGGAATGGAATGGAATGGAATGGAATGGAACGGAACGGAATGTACCCGAGAAGCACGGAATGGAATGGAATGGAATGGAATGGAATGGAATGTACCGGAGTGGAGTGGAGTGGAATGGAGTGGAGTGGAGTGGAGTGGAATGGAATGGAATGGAAAGGAATGGAATGGAATGCAATGGAATGCAATGGAATGGAAAGGAATGGAATGGAATGGAATGGAATGGAATGGAATGGAATGGAATGGAATGGACAACAGTAGAATGGAATGGAATGGAATGGAATGGAATGGAATGGAATGGAATGGAATGGAATTCAATGGAATGGAATGGAATGGAATGGAATTCAATGGAATGGAATGGAATGGAATGGAATTCCATGGAATGGAATGGAATGGAATGGAATTCCATGGAATGGAATGGAATGGAATTCCATGGAATGGAATGGAATGGAATGGAATTCTATGGAATGGAATGGAGTGGAATCGAATGGAATCGAATGGAATCGAATGGAATGGAATGGAATAGAATGGAATCAACCCGAGTAGAACGGAACGGAACGCAACGGAACGGAACGGAACGGAACGGGACGGAACGGAACGGAATGGAATGGAATGGAACGTAATTCCATGGAATGGAATGGAATGGAATGGAATGGAATGGAATGGAATTCCATGGAATGGAACGGAATGGATTGGAATGGAATGGAATAGAATGGAATGAACCCGAGTAGAACGGAACGGAACACAACGGAACGGAACGGAACGCAACGGAACGGAACGGAACGGAACGGAAAGGAATGGAATGGAATGGAAAGGAATTCAGTGGAATGGAATGGAATGGAATGGAATTCTATGGAATGGAATTCAATGGAATGGAATGGAGTGGAATGGAATGGAATCGAATGGAATTGAATGGAATCGAATGGAATCAAATGGGATCGAATGGAATGGAATGGAATAGAATGGAATCAACCCGAGTAGAACGGAATGGAATGGAATGGAATGGAATGGGATGGAATGGAATGGAATGGAATGGAATGGAATGGAATTCAATGGAATGGAATGGAATGGAATGGAATGGAATGGAATGGAATGGAATGGAAGGGAATGGAATGGAATTCCATGGAATGGAATGGAACGGAATGGAATTCAATGGAATGGAATGGAATGGAATGGAATGGAATTCCATGGAATGGAATGGAATGGAATGGAATCAACCTGAGTAGAACGGAATGGAATGGAATGGAATAGAATGGAATGGAATGGAATGGAATGGAATGTACCAAAGTAGAACGGAATGGAATGGAATGGAATGGAATGGAATGGAATGGAATGGAATGGAATGGAATGGAATGGAATGTACACGAGTAGAACGGAATGGAATGGAATGGAATGGATTGGAATGGAATGGAATGGAATGGAATGGAATGTAACCGAGTAGAACGGAATGGAATGTAATTGAATGGAATGTAACCGAGTTGAATGGAACGGAATGGAATGGAATGGAATGGAATGGAATGGAATGGAATGGAATGGAATGGAATTGAGTGCAATGCAATGCAATGGAATGCAATGGAATGGAAAGGAATGGAATGGAATGGAATGGAATCTACCCGAGTAGAACGGAATGGAATGGAATTGAATGGAATGTAACCGAGTAGAACGGAACGGAATGGAATGGAATGGAATGGAATGCAATGGAATGGAATGGAATGGAATGGAATGGAATGGAATGGAATGGAATGGAATGGACACCAGTTGAATGGAATGGAATGGAATGGAATGGAATGGAATGGAATGGAATGGAATGGAATGGAATGGAATCTACCTGAGTAGAACGGAATGGAACGGAATGGAATGGAATGGAATGGACAGGAGCAGAACGGAATGGAATGCAATGGAATGGAATGGAATGTACCCGAGCAGAACGGAATGGAATGAAATGGAAATGGAAAGGGAATGGAAATGGAACGGGAATGGAAATGGAACGGGAACGGAAATGGAACGGGAATGGAAATGGAACGGGAACGGAAACGGAACGAGAACGGAAATGGAACGGGAACGGAAACGGAACGGGAACGGAAATGGAACGGGAATGGTAATGGAACGGGAATGGAAATGGAACGGGAATGGAAATGGAACGGGGATGGAAATGGATCGGGAATGGAAATGGAACGGGAATGGTAATGGAACTGGAATGGAAATGGAACGGGAATGGAAAAGAAACGGGAATGGAAATGGAACGGGAATGGAAATGGAATGGGAATGGAAATGGAATGGAATGGAATGGAATGGAATGGAATGGAATGTACCGGAGTGGAGTGGAGTGGGGTGGAGTGGAGTAGAGTGCACTGGAACGGAATGGAATGGAATGGAATGGAATGGAACGGAACGGAATGTACCCGAGAAGCACGGAATGGAATGGAATGGAATGGAATGGAATGGAATGGAATGGAATGGAATGTACCGGAGTGGAGTGGAGTGGAATGGAGTGGAGTGGAGTGGAGTGGAGTGGAATGGAATGGAATGGAATGGAATGGAATGGAATGGAATGCAATGGAATGCAATGGAATGGAAAGGAATGGAATGGAATGGAATGGAATGGAATGGAATGGACAGCAGTAGAATGGAATGGAATGGAATGGAATGGAATGGAATGGAATGGAATGGAATGGAATGGAATGGAATGGAATGGAATTCAATGGAATGGAATGGAATGGAATGGAATTCAATGGAATGGAATGGAATGGAATGGAATTCTATGGAATGGAATGGAGTGGAATCGAATGGAATCGAATGGAATCGAATGGAATGGAATGGAATAGAATGGAATCAACCCGAGTAGAACGGAACGGAACGCAACGGAACGGAACGGAACGGAACGGGACGGAACGGAACTTAATGGAATGGAATGGAACGGAATTCCATGGAATGGAATGGAATGGAATGGAATGGAATGGAATGGAATGGAATGGAATGGAATTCAATGGAATGGAACGGAATGGATTGGAATGGAATGGAATAGAATGGAATCAACCCGAGTGGAACGGAACGGAACACAACGGAATGGAACGGAACGCAACGGAACGGAACGGAACGGAACGGAACGGAATGGAATGGAATGGAACGGAATTCAGTGGAATGGAATGGAATGGAATGGAATTCTATGGAATGGAATGGAATGGAATGGAATGGAATGGAATGGAATGGAATGGAATGGAATGGAATGGAATTCCATGGAATGGAATGGAATGGAATGGAATGGAATGGAATGGAATTCAATGGAATGGAATGGAGTGGAATGGAATGGAATCGAATGGAATTGAATGGAATCGAATGGAATCAAATGGGATCGAATGGAATGGAATGGAATAGAATGGAATCAACCCGAGTAGAACGGAATGGAATGGAATGGAATGGAATGGGATGGAATGGAATGGAATGGAATGGAATGGAATGGAATGGAATTCAATGGAATGGAATGGAATGGAATGGAATGGAATTCCATGGAATGGAATGGAATGGAATGGAATGTACCGGAGTGGAGTGGAGTGGAATGGAGTGGAGTGGAGTGGAGTGGAGTGGAGTGGAATGGAATGGAATGGAATGGAATGGAATGGAATGGAATGCAATGGAATGCAATGGAATGGAAAGGAATGGAATGGAATGGAATGGAATGGAATGGAATGGAATGGAATGGAATGGACACCAGTAGAATGGAATGGAATGGAATGGAATGGAATGGAATGGAATTCAATGGAATGGAATGGAATGGAATGGAATTCTATGGAATGGAATGGAGTGGAATCGAATGGAATCGAATGGAATCGAATGGAATGGAATGGAATAGAATGGAATCTACCCGAGTAGAACGGAACGGAACGCAACGGAACGGAACGGAACGGAACGGGACGGAAAGGAACGGAATGGAATGGAATGGAACGGAATTCCATTGAATGGAATGGAATGGAATGGAATTCAATGGAATGGAATGGAATGGAATGGAATGGAATGGAATTCAATGGAATGGAATGGAATGGAATGGAATGGAATGGAATGGAATGGAATGGAATGGAATTCAATGGAATGGAACGGAATGGATTGGAATGGAATGGAATAGAATGGAATCAACCCGAGTAGAACGGAACGGAACACAACGGAACGGAACGGAACGCAACGGAACGGAACGGAACGGAACGGAACGGAATGGAATGGAATGGAACGGAATTCAGTGGAATGGAATGGAATGGAATGGAATTCTATGGAATGGAATTCCATGGAATGGAATGGAATGGAATGGAATGGAATGGAATGGAATTCAATGGAATGGAATGGAGTGGAATGGAATGGAATCGAATGGAATTGAATGGAATCGAATGGAATCAAATGGGATCGAATGGAATGGAATGGAATAGAATGGAATCAACCCGAGTAGAACGGAATGGAATGGAATGCAATGGAATGGGATGGAATGGAATGGAATGGAATGGAATGGAATGGAATTCAATGGAATGGAATGGAATGGAATTTAATGGAATTCAATGGAATGGAATGGAACGGAATGGAATTCAATGGAATGGAATGGAATGGAATGGAATGGAATTGAATGGAATCAACCCGAGTAGAACGGAACGGAACGCAACGGAACGGAACGGAACGGAACGGGACGGAACGCAACGGAATGGAATGGAATGGAACGGAATTCCATGGAATGGAATGGAATGGAATGGAATTCAATGGAATGGAATGGAATGGAATGGAATGGAATGGAATGGAATTCAATGGAATGGAATGGAATGGAATGGAATGGAATTCAATGGAATGGAATTCAATGGAATTCCATGGAATGGAATGGAATGGAATGGAATTCCATGGAATGGAATGGAATGGAATGGAATTCAATGGAATGGAATGGAATGGAATCGAATGGAATGGAATGGAATGGAATGGAATGGAATGGAATGGAATAGAATGGAATCAACCTGAGTAGAACGGAATGGAATGGAATGGAATAGAATGGAATGGAATGGAATGGAATGGAATGTACCAAAGTAGAACGGAATGGAATGGAATGGAATGGAATGGAATGGAATGGAATGGAATGGAATGGAATGGAATGGAATGTACACGAGTAGAACGGAATGGAATGGAATGGAATGGATTGGAATGGAATGGAATGGAATGGAATGGAATGTAACCGAGTAGAACGGAATGGAATGTAATTGAATGGAATGTAACCGAGTTGAACGGAACGGAATGGAATGGAATGGAATGGAATGGAATGGAATGGAATGGAATGGAATGGAATGGAATTGAGTGCAATGCAATGCAATGGAATGCAATGGAATGGAAAGGAATGGAATGGAATGGAATGGAATCTACCCGAGTAGAACGGAATGGAATGGAATTGAATGGAATGTAACCGAGTAGAACGGAACGGAATGGAATGGAATGGAATGGAATGCAATGGAATGGAATGGAATGGAATGGAATGGAATGGAATGGACACCAGTTGAATGGAATGGAATGGAATGGAATGGAATGGAATGGAATGGAATGGAATGGAATGGAATGGAATGGAATGGAATGGAATCTACCCGAGTAGAACGGAATGGAACGGAATGGAATGGAATGGAATGGACAGGAGCAGAACGGAATGGAATGCAATGGAATGGAATGGAATGTACCCGAGCAGAACGGAATGGAATGAAATGGAAATGGAAAGGGAATGGAAATGGAACGGGAATGGAAATGGAACGGGAACGGAAATGGAACGGGAATGGAAATGGAACGGGAACGGAAACGGAACGAGAACGGAAATGGAACGGGAACGGAAACGGAACGGGAACGGAAATGGAACGGGAATGGTAATGGAACGGGAATGGAAATGGAACGGGAATGGAAATGGAACGGGGATGGAAATGGATCGGGAATGGAAATGGAACGGGAATGGTAATGGAACTGGAATGGAAATGGAACGGGAATGGAAAAGAAACGGGAATGGAAATGGAACGGGAATGGAAATGGAATGGGAATGGAAATGGAATGGAATGGAATGGAATGGAATGGAATGGAATGGAATGTACCGGAGTGGAGTGGAGTGGAGTGGAGTGGAGTAGAGTGCACTGGGACGGAATGGAATGGAATGGAATGGAATGGAACGGAACGGAATGTACCCGAGAAGCACGGAATGGAATGGAATGGAATGGAATGGAATGGAATGGAATGTACCGGAGTGGAGTGGAGTGGAATGGAGTGGAGTGGAGTGGAGTGGAGTGGAATGGAATGGAATGGAATGGAATGGAATGGAATGGAATGGAATGCAATGGAATGCAATGGAATGGAAAGGAATGGAATGGAATGGAATGGAATGGAATGGAATGGACAGCAGTAGAATGGAATGGAATGGAATGGAATGGAATGGAATGGAATGGAATGGAATGGAATGGAATGGAATGGAATGGAATTCAATGGAATGGAATGGAATGGAATGGAATTCAATGGAATGGAATGGAATGGAATGGAATTCAATGGAATGGAATGGAATGGAATGGAATTCTATGGAATGGAATGGAGTGGAATCGAATGGAATCGAATGGAATCGAATGGAATGGAATGGAATAGAATGGAATCAACCCGAGTAGAACGGAACGGAACGCAACGGAACGGAACGGAACGGAACGGGACGGAACGGAACTTAATGGAATGGAATGGAACGGAATTCCATGGAATGGAATGGAATGGAATGGAATGGAATGGAATGGAATGGAATGGAATGGAATTCAATGGAATGGAACGGAATGGATTGGAATGGAATGGAATAGAATGGAATCAACCCGAGTGGAACGGAACGGAACACAACGGAACGGAACGGAACGCAACGGAACGGAACGGAACGGAACGGAACGGAATGGAATGGAATGGAACGGAATTCAGTGGAATGGAATGGAATGGAATGGAATTCTATGCAATGGAATGGAATGGAATGGAATGGAATGGAATGGAATGGAATGGAATTCCATGGAATGGAATGGAATTCAATGGAATGGAATGGAGTGGAATGGAATGGAATCGAATGGAATTGAATGGAATCGAATTGAATCAAATGGGATCGAATTGAATGGAATGGAATAGAATGGAAGCAACCCGAGTAGAACGGAATGGAATGGAATGGAATGGAATGGGATGGAATGGAATGGAATGGAATGGAATGGAATGGAATTCAATGGAATGGAATGGAATGGAATGGAATTCAATGGAATGGAATGGAATGGAATCGAATGGAATGGAATGGAATGGAATGGAATAGAATGGAATCAACCTGAGTAGAACGGAATGGAATGGAATGTAATGTAATGGAATGGAATTGAATGGAATGGAATGGAATGGAATGGAATGTACCAAAGTAGAACGGAAAGGAATGGAATGGAATGGAATGGAATGGAATGGAATGGAACGGAAGGTACCCGAGTAGAACGGAATGGAATGGAATGGAATGGATTGGAATGGAATGGAATGGAATGGAATGGAATGTAACCGAGTAGAACGGAATGGAATGTAATTGAATGGAATGTAACCGAGTTGAACGGAACGGAATGGAATGGAATGGAATGGAATGGAATGGAATGGAATGGAATGGAATGGAATTGAGTGCAATGCAATGCAATGGAATGCAATGGAATGGAAAGGAATGGAATGGAATGGAATGGAATCTACCCGAGTAGAACGGAATGGAATGGAATTGAATGGAATGTAACCGAGTAGAACGGAACGGAATGGAATGGAATGGAATGGAATGGAATGGAATGGAATTCAATGGAATGGAATGGAATGGAATGGAATGGAATTCAATGGAATGGAATGGAATGGAATGGAATGGAATTCAATGGAATGGAATGGAATGGAATCGAATGGAATGGAATGGAATGGAATGGAATGGAATGGAATGGAATAGAATGGAATCAACCCGAGTAGAAAGGAATGGAATGGAATGGAATGGAATGGAATGGAATGGAATGGAATGGAATGGAATGGAATGGAATGTACCAAAGTAGAATGGAATGGAATGGAATGGAATGGAATGGAATGGAATGGAATGGAATGGAATGGAATGTACCCGAGTAGAACGGAATGGAATGGAATGGAATGGATTGGAATGGAATGGAATGGAATGGAATGGAATGTAACCGAGTAGAACGGAATGGAATGTAATTGAATGGAATGTAACCGAGTTGAACGGAACGGAATGGAATGGAATGGAATGGAGTGGAATGGAATGGAATGGAATGGAATTGAGTGCAATGCAATGCAATGGAATGCAATGGAATGGAAAGTAATGGAATGGAATGGACTGGAATCTACCCGAGTAGAACGGAATGGAATGGAATTGAATGGAATGTAACCGAGTAGAACGGAACGGAATGGAATGGAATGGAATGGAATGCAATGGAATGGAATGGAATGGAATGGAATGGAATGGAATGGACACCAGTAGAATGGAATGGAATGGAATGGAATGGAATGGAATGGAATGGAATGGAATCTACCCGAGTAGAACGGAATGGAACGGAATGGAATGGAATGGAATGGACAGGAGCAGAACGGAATGGAATGCAATGGAATGGAATGGAATGTACCCGAGCAGAACGGAATGGAATGAAATGGAAATGGAAAGGGAATGGAAATGGAACGGGAATGGAAATGGAACGGGAACGGAAATGGAACGGGAATGGAAATGGAACGGGAACGGAAACGGAACGAGAACGGAAATGGAACGGGAACGGAAACGGAACGGGAACGGAAATGGAACGGGAATGGTAAAGGAACGGGAATGGAAATGGAACGGGAATGGAAAAGGAACGGGAATGGAAATGGATCAGGAATGGAAATGGAACGGGAATGGTAATGGAACTGGAATGGAAATGGAACGGGAATGGAAAAGAAACGGGAATGGAAATGGAACGGGAATGGAAATGGAATGGGAATGGAAATGGAATGGAATGGAATGGAATGGAATGGAATGGAATGTACCGGAGTGGAGTGGAGTGGAGTGGAGTGGAGTAGAGTGCACTGGAACGGAATGGAATGGAATGGAATGGAATGGAACGGAACGGAATGTACCCGAGAAGCACGGAATGGAATGGAATGGAATGGAATGGAATGGAATGTACCGGAGTGGAGTGGAGTGGAATGGAGTGGAGTGGAGTGGAGTGGAATGGAATGGAATGGAAAGGAATGGAATGGAATGCAATGGAATGCAATGGAATGGAAAGGAATGGAATGGAATGGAATGGAATGGAATGGAATGGAATGGAATGGAATGGACAACAGTAGAATGGAATGGAATGGAATGGAATGGAATGGAATGGAATGGAATGGAATGGAATTCAATGGAATGGAATGGAATGGAATGGAATTCAATGGAATGGAATGGAATGGAATGGAATTCCATGGAATGGAATGGAATGGAATGGAATTCCATGGAATGGAATGGAATGGAATTCCATGGAATGGAATGGAATGGAATGGAATTCTATGGAATGGAATGGAGTGGAATCGAATGGAATCGAATGGAATCGAATGGAATGGAATGGAATAGAATGGAATCAACCCGAGTAGAACGGAACGGAACGCAACGGAACGGAACGGAACGGAACGGGACGGAACGGAACGGAATGGAATGGAATGGAACGTAATTCCATGGAATGGAATGGAATGGAATGGAATGGAATGGAATGGAATTCCATGGAATGGAACGGAATGGATTGGAATGGAATGGAATAGAATGGAATGAACCCGAGTAGAACGGAACGGAACACAACGGAACGGAACGGAACGCAACGGAACGGAACGGAACGGAACGGAAAGGAATGGAATGGAATGGAAAGGAATTCAGTGGAATGGAATGGAATGGAATGGAATTCTATGGAATGGAATTCAATGGAATGGAATGGAGTGGAATGGAATGGAATCGAATGGAATTGAATGGAATCGAATGGAATCAAATGGGATCGAATGGAATGGAATGGAATAGAATGGAATCAACCCGAGTAGAACGGAATGGAATGGAATGGAATGGAATGGGATGGAATGGAATGGAATGGAATGGAATGGAATGGAATTCAATGGAATGGAATGGAATGGAATGGAATGGAATGGAATGGAATGGAATGGAAGGGAATGGAATGGAATTCCATGGAATGGAATGGAACGGAATGGAATTCAATGGAATGGAATGGAATGGAATGGAATGGAATTCCATGGAATGGAATGGAATAGAATGGAATCAACCTGAGTAGAACGGAATGGAATGGAATGGAATAGAATGGAATGGAATGGAATGGAATGGAATGTACCAAAGTAGAACGGAATGGAATGGAATGGAATGGAATGGAATGGAATGGAATGGAATGGAATGGAATGGAATGGAATGTACCCGAGTAGAACGGAATGGAATGGAATGGAATGGATTGGAATGGAATGGAATGGAATGGAATGGAATGTAACCGAGTAGAACGGAATGGAATGTAATTGAATGGAATGTAACCGAGTTGAATGGAACGGAATGGAATGGAATGGAATGGAATGGAATGGAATGGAATGGAATGGAATGGAATTGAGTGCAATGCAATGCAATGGAATGCAATGGAATGGAAAGGAATGGAATGGAATGGAATGGAATCTACCCGAGTAGAACGGAATGGAATGGAATTGAATGGAATGTAACCGAGTAGAACGGAACGGAATGGAATGGAATGGAATGGAATGCAATGGAATGGAATGGAATGGAATGGAATGGAATGGAATGGAATGGAATGGAATGGACACCAGTTGAATGGAATGGAATGGAATGGAATGGAATGGAATGGAATGGAATGGAATGGAATGGAATGGAATGGAATGGAATCTACCCGAGTAGAACGGAATGGAACGGAATGGAATGGAATGGAATGGACAGGAGCAGAACGGAATGGAATGCAATGGAATGGAATGGAATGTACCCGAGCAGAACGGAATGGAATGAAATGGAAATGGAAAGGGAATGGAAATGGAACGGGAATGGAAATGGAACGGGAACGGAAATGGAACGGGAATGGAAATGGAACGGGAACGGAAACGGAACGAGAACGGAAATGGAACGGGAACGGAAACGGAACGGGAACGGAAATGGAACGGGAATGGTAATGGAACGGGAATGGAAATGGAACGGGAATGGAAATGGAACGGGAATGGAAATGGATCGGGAATGGAAATGGAACGGGAATGGTAATGGAACTGGAATGGAAATGGAACGGGAATGGAAAAGAAACGGGAATGGAAATGGAACGGGAATGGAAATGGAATGGGAATGGAAATGGAATGGAATGGAATGGAATGGAATGGAATGGAATGTACCGGAGTGGAGTGGAGTGGAGTGGAGTGGAGTAGAGTGCACTGGAACGGAATGGAATGGAATGGAATGGAATGGAACGGAACGGAATGTACCCGAGAAGCACGGAATGGAATGGAATGGAATGGAATGGAATGGAATGGAATGGAATGGAATGTACCGGAGTGGAGTGGAGTGGAATGGAGTGGAGTGGAGTGGAGTGGAGTGGAATGGAATGGAATGGAATGGAATGGAATGGAATGGAATGCAATGGAATGCAATGGAATGGAAAGGAATGGAATGGAATGGAATGGAATGGAATGGAATGGACACCAGTAGAATGGAATGGAATGGAATGGAATGGAATGGAATGGAATGGAATGGAATGGAATGGAATTCAATGGAATGGAATGGAATGGAATGGAATTCAATGGAATGGAATGGAATGGAATGGAATTCTATGGAATGGAATGGAGTGGAATCGAATGGAATCGAATGGAATCGAATGGAATGGAATGGAATAGAATGGAATCAACCCGAGTAGAACGGAACGGAACGCAACGGAACGGAACGGAACGGAACGGGACGGAACGGAACGGAATGGAATGGAATGGAACGGAATTCCATGGAATGGAATGGAATGGAATGGAATGGAATGGAATGGAATGGAATGGAATGGAATTCAATGGAATGGAACGGAATGGATTGGAATGGAATGGAATAGAATGGAATCAACCCGAGTGGAACGGAACGGAACACAACGGAATGGAACGGAACGCAACGGAACGGAACGGAACGGAACGGAACGGAATGGAATGGAATGGAACGGAATTCAGTGGAATGGAATGGAATGGAATGGAATTCTATGGAATGGAATGGAATGGAATGGAATGGAATGGAATGGAATGGAATGGAATGGAATGGAATGGAATGGAATGGAATGGAATGGAATGGAATGGAATTCCATGGAATGGAATGGAATGGAATGGAATGGAATGGAATGGAATTCAATGGAATGGAATGGAGTGGAATGGAATGGAATCGAATGGAATTGAATGGAATCGAATGGAATCAAATGGGATCGAATGGAATGGAATGGAATAGAATGGAATCAACCCGAGTAGAACGGAATGGAATGGAATGGAATGGAATGGGATGGAATGGAATGGAATGGAATGGAATGGAATGGAATGGAATTCAATGGAATGGAATGGAATGGAATGGAATGGAATTCCATGGAATGGAATGGAATGGAATGGAATGTACCGGAGTGGAGTGGAGTGGAATGGAGTGGAGTGGAGTGGAGTGGAGTGGAGTGGAATGGAATGGAATGGAATGGAATGGAATGGAATGGAATGCAATGGAATGCAATGGAATGGAAAGGAATGGAATGGAATGGAATGGAATGGAATGGAATGGAATGGAATGGAATGGACACCAGTAGAATGGAATGGAATGGAATGGAATGGAATGGAATGGAATTCAATGGAATGGAATGGAATGGAATGGAATTCTATGGAATGGAATGGAGTGGAATCGAATGGAATCGAATGGAATCGAATGGAATGGAATGGAATAGAATGGAATCTACCCGAGTAGAACGGAACGGAACGCAACGGAACGGAACGGAACGGAACGGGACGGAAAGGAACGGAATGGAATGGAATGGAACGGAATTCCATTGAATGGAATGGAATGGAATGGAATTCAATGGAATGGAATGGAATGGAATGGAATGGAATGGAATTCAATGGAATGGAATGGAATGGAATGGAATGGAATGGAATGGAATGGAATGGAATGGAATTCAATGGAATGGAACGGAATGGATTGGAATGGAATGGAATAGAATGGAATCAACCCGAGTAGAACGGAACGGAACACAACGGAACGGAACGGAACGCAACGGAACGGAACGGAACGGAACGGAACGGAATGGAATGGAATGGAACGGAATTCAGTGGAATGGAATGGAATGGAATGGAATTCTATGGAATGGAATTCCATGGAATGGAATGGAATGGAATGGAATGGAATGGAATGGAATTCAATGGAATGGAATGGAGTGGAATGGAATGGAATCGAATGGAATTGAATGGAATCGAATGGAATCAAATGGGATCGAATGGAATGGAATGGAATAGAATGGAATCAACCCGAGTAGAACGGAATGGAATGGAATGGAATGGAATGGAATGGAATGGAATGGAATGGAATGGAATGGAATGGAATGCAATGGAATGGAATGGAATGGAATGGAATGGAATTGAATGGAATGGAATGGAATGGAATGGAATTCAATGGAATGGAATGGAATGGAATGGAATGGAATTGAATGGAATCAACCCGAGTAGAACGGAACGGAACGCAACGGAACGGAACGGAACGGAACGGGACGGAACGCAACGGAATGGAATGGAATGGAACGGAATTCCATGGAATGGAATGGAATGGAATGGAATTCAATGGAATGGAATGGAATGGAATGGAATGGAATGGAATGGAATTCAATGGAATGGAATGGAATGGAATGGAATGGAATTCAATGGAATGGAATTCAATGGAATTCAATGGAATGGAATGCAATGGAATGGAATGGAATGGAATGGAATGGAATTCAATGGAATAGAATGGAATGGAATGGAATGGAAACGAATGGAATCGAATGGAATCGAATGGAATCGAATGGAATCGAATGGAATGGAATGGAATAGAATGGAATCAACCCGAGTAGAACGGAACGGAACGCAACGGAACGGAACGGAACGGAACGGGACGGAAAGGAACGGAATGGAATGGAATGGAACGGAATTCAATGGAATGGAATGGAATGGAATGGAATTCAATGGAATGGAATGGAATGGAATGGAATGGAATTCAATGGAATGGAATGGAATGGAATGGAATGGAATGGAATGGAATGGAATGGAATCAAATGGGATCGAATGGAATGGAATGGAATAGAATGGAATCAACCCGAGTAGAACGGAATGGAATGGAATGGAATGGAATGGGATGGAATGGAATGGAATGGAATGGAATGGAATGGAATGGAATGGAATGGAATGGAATTCAATGGAATGGAATGGAATGGAATGGAATGGAATGGAATGGAATGGAATGGAATTCAATGGAATGGAATGGAATGGAATGGAATTCAATGGAATGGAATGGAATGGAATGCAATGGAATTCAATGGAATGGAATGGAATGGAATGGAATGGAATGGAATGGAATGGAATGGAATGGAATGGAATGGAATTCCATGGAATGGAATGGAATGGAATGGAATGGAATGGAATTCAATGGAATGGAATGGAGTGGAATGGAATGGAATCGAATGGAATTGAATGGAATCGAATGGAATCGAATGGAATCAAATGGGATCGAATGGAATGGAATGGAATAGAATGGAATCAACCCGAGTAGAACGGAATGGAATGGAATGCAATGGAATGGGATGGAATGGAATGGAATGGAATGGAATGGAATTCAATGGAATGGAATGGAATGGAATGGAATGGAATGGAATGGAATTCAATGGAATGGAATGGAACGGAATGGAATTCAATGGAATGGAATGGAATGGAATGGAATGGAATAGAATGGAATCAACCCGAGTAGAACGGAACGGAACGCAACGGAACGGAACGGAACGGAACGGGACGGAATGCAACGGAATGGAATGGAATGGAACGGAATTCCATGGAATGGAATGGAATGGAATGGAATTCAATGGAATGGAATGGAATGGAATGGAATGGAATGGAATGGAATTCAATGGAATGGAATGGAATGGAATGGAATGGAATGGAATGGAACTCAATGGAATGGAATTCAATGGAATGGAATGCAATGGAATGGAATGGAATGGAATGGAATGGAATGGAATGGAATTCAATGGAATAGAATGGAATGGAATGGAATGGAAACGAATGGAATCGAATGGAATCGAATGGAATCGAATGGAATCGAATGGAATGGAATGGAATAGAATGGAATCAACCCGAGTAGAACGGAACGGAACGCAACGGAACGGAACGGAACGGAACGGGACGGAACGGAACGGAATGGAATGGAATGGAACGGAATTCAATGGAATGGAATGGAATGGAATGGAATGGAATGGAATGGAATTCAATGGAATGGAACGGAATGGATTGGAATGGAATGGAATAGAATGGAATGAACCCGAGTAGAACGGAACGGAACACAACGGAACGGAACGGAACGCAACGGAACGGAACGGAACGGAACGGAACGGAATGGAATGGAATGGAATGGAATTCAGTGGAATGGAATGGAATGGAATGGAATTCTATGGAATGGAATTCAATGGAATGGAATGGAGTGGAATGGAATGGAATCGAATGGAATTGAATGGAATCGAATGGAATCAAATGGGATCGAATGGAATGGAATGGAATAGAATGGAATCAACCCGAGTAGAACGGAATGGAATGGAATGGAATGGAATGGGATGGAATGGAATGGAATGGAATGGAATGGAATGGAATTCAATGGAATGGAATGGAATGGAATGGAATGGAATGGAATGGAATGGAATGGAATGGAATTCAATGGAATGGAATGGAACGGAATGGAATTCAATGGAATGGAATGGAATGGAATGGAATTCCATGGAATGGAATGGAATGGAATTCCATGGAATGGAATAGAATGGAATGGAATTCCATGGAATGGAATGGAATGGAATGGAATTCAATGGAATGGAATGGAATGGAATCGAATGGAATGGAATGGAATGGAATGGAATGGAATGGAATGGAATGGAATGGAATGGAATCAACCTGAGTAAAACGGAATGGAATGGAATGGAATAGAATGGAATGGAATGGAATGGAATGGAATGTACCAAAGTAGAACGGAATGGAATGGAATGGAATGGAATGGAATGGAATGGAATGGAATGGAATGGAATGGAATGTACCCGAGTAGAACGGAATGGAATGGAATGGAATGGATTGGAATGGAATGGAATGGAATGGAATGGAATGTAACCGAGTAGAACGGAATGGAATGTAATTGAATGGAATGTAACCGAGTTGAACGGAACGGAATGGAATGGAATGGAATGGAATGGAATGGAATGGAATGGAATGGAATGGAATTGAGTGCAATGCAATGCAATGGAATGCAATGGAATGGAAAGGAATGGAATGGAATGGAATGGAATCTACCCGAGTAGAACGGAATGGAATGGAATTGAATGGAATGTAACCGAGTAGAACGGAACGGAATGGAATGGAATGGAATGGAATGCAATGGAATGGAATGGAATGGAATGGAATGGAATGGAATGGAATGGAATGGAATGGACACCAGTTGAATGGAATGGAATGGAATGGAATGGAATGGAATGGAATGGAATGGAATGGAATGGAATGGAATCTACCCGAGTAGAACGGAATGGAACGGAATGGAATGGAATGGAATGGACAGGAGCAGAACGGAATGGAATGCAATGGAATGGAATGGAATGTACCCGAGCAGAACGGAATGGAATGAAATGGAAATGGAAAGGGAATGGAAATGGAACGGGAATGGAAATGGAACGGGAACGGAAATGGAACGGGAATGGAAATGGAACGGGAACGGAAACGGAACGAGAACGGAAATGGAACGGGAACGGAAACGGAACGGGAACGGAAATGGAACGGGAATGGTAACGGAACGGGAATGGAAATGGAACGGGAATGGAAAAGGAACGGGAATGGAAATGGATCGGGAATGGAAATGGAACGGGAATGGTAATGGAACTGGAATGGAAATGGAACGGGAATGGAAAAGAAACGGGAATGGAAATGGAACGGGAATGGAAATGGAATGGGAATGGAAATGGAATGGAATGGAATGGAATGGAATGGAATGGAATGTACCGGAGTGGAGTGGAGTGGAGTGGAGTGGAGTAGAGTGCACTGGAACGGAATGGAATGGAATGGAATGGAATGGAACGGAACGGAATGTACCCGAGAAGCACGGAATGGAATGGAATGGAATGGAATGGAATGGAATGGAATGTACCGGAGTGGAGTGGAGTGGAATGGAGTGGAGTGGAGTGGAGTGGAGTGGAATGGAATGGAATGGAATGGAATGGAATGGAATGGAATGGAATGCAATGGAATGCAATGGAATGGAATGGAATGGAATGGAATGGAATGGAATGGAATGGAATGGAATGGACACCAGTAGAATGGAATGGAATGGAATGGAATGGAATGGAATGGAATGGAATGGAATGGAATGGAATGGAATGGAATTCAATGGAATGGAATGGAATGGAATGGAATTCAATGGAATGGAATGGAATGGAATGGAATTCAATGGAATGGAATGGAATGGAATGGAATTCTATGGAATGGAATGGAGTGGAATCGAATGGAATCGAATGGAATCGAATGGAATGGAATGGAATAGAATGGAATCAACCCGAGTAGAACGGAACGGAACGCAACGGAACGGAACGGAACGGAACGGGACGGAACGGAACTTAATGGAATGGAATGGAACGGAATTCCATGGAATGGAATGGAATGGAATGGAATGGAATGGAATGGAATGGAATGGAATGGAATGGAATTCAATGGAATGGAACGGAATGGATTGGAATGGAATGGAATAGAATGGAATCAACCCGAGTGGAACGGAACGGAACACAACGGAACGGAACGGGACGCAACGGAACGGAACGGAACGGAACGGAACGGAATGGAATGGAATGGAACGGAATTCCATGGAATGGAATGGAATGGAATGGAATGTACCGGAGTGGAGTGGAGTGGAATGGAGTGGAGTGGAGTGGAGTGGAGTGGAGTGGAATGGAATGGAATGGAATGGAATGGAATGGAATGGAATGCAATGGAATGCAATGGAATGGAAAGGAATGGAATGGAATGGAATGGAATGGAATGGAATGGAATGGAATGGAATGGACACCAGTAGAATGGAATGGAATGGAATGGAATGGAATGGAATGGAATTCAATGGAATGGAATGGAATGGAATGGAATTCAATGGAATGGAATGGAGTGGAATCGAATGGAATCGAATGGAATCAAATGGAATGGAATGGAATAGAATGGAATCAAC